>NW_018127897.1:2838207-2881899 GCF_001952655.1 Monopterus albus | reverse complement strand
AATGTTTTTAGCTACACACCACTTAACCAACAGACACACACATTCACACATTGATTTGCTTCATGTTTTGACTATTGCTATAGCCAGCTGCAAAGCTGGCAACAGAGACGTCTCAGTTGATGTTTCTGTGTAGTATGGGGCTAGCCCAACTGAGGGGATATAATGTATAGGCCTGGTGGGTTCAGGGTCTTTCATCTTTCATCTGCCTGCGTGCAGTTTGGAGGTGCAAGATACCTGAGCGTGTAATGTTAATTTTACCTGTGATCCTTTGAATAAATCAGCACTGTTTTGAAGTTACTTGGACTGTCTCATCTCTCAGAGTTAGCAATGGTAACAAGAACCAAAGACCAACAACTTGGTGCTGTAGAACCTAAAACATGCTGAGAAGGTCCCTATTACGAGTTGCACAGTTAGCTCATAATGATTCCAGGTGGAATACAGTGAGTTGAATTTACTTTTATAGTTATGTATTTAATAATCAGACAATGGTCACAGTAATTACTGATTAAACTGCATATTGGAAAAACTCAGTATCAGATGACTGGAACTGAATTTAATTATTGTTCCACGTCTTCAGTGCTCATGAGATCCCAGACTGTTGTTTGACTTAAAGTAACCATAGTAACAAAGTGATGCTTTACACTGTGTTAATGGTTAAGCTCACTTACAATTAAACAAACAGTTTAACAAGTGACGACAGTGAAAATGGATAACTATATTCTGTTTTGTTTTGTTTTCTGTGTTAATTGGTGATGGTTTAAGTACGATCATTTACTGAGAAATATTTTGAAAAAGAAAATAGTACTTGGTGGGCGGACTGTCACTTTACTTCCTGTTATACTGTTCTTTGTCTCTGCCTGTCTGCTACTGTTTACCTGTAGGAGTACAGAAATGTAATACAATGTTATGTAAATAGAACTCATGGCAATAAAAACAATGACATTTGGTCATATCATGTGTCTGATTTGATGACGGAGTGTTTCTAACTCTTACAAATTGACACACAGCCAAAGGAGTGAGCTCATGTTTGGCCAGAGAAAAACACAATGTTATTCTTCGCCTCCGGAGCAGAGCAGGCCCTACTACCGTCAGCCTGCAGTCATTCCATGGCCCAGTGTTAACACTGAAATAGGAGAGGAGATTGAGTATTTTCATGGCACGCTGCATTGCACCCTGACACCACAGACTGGACAGTGTTAGAATGACCAAAGCCTCATCTGCCTGCATGGGAGGAGGTCAGTAATTCTTCCTGGATGCTCCTGGAGGAATGACAGCTCTGAGTCAGAGTCTACTTTCTGAACCATGTGTGAGCATATGTCTATCTGCATATGTCTCTTGTTCTCTCCTTTACACAATTGGATTATAACAGGGCCCCTCTAATTCTGGTTCACACAGATTATGCCACTGGAATTTGATATGTGACTTAATTTAGATGGATACCTCATGACATACAGCTTGTGACCTTCTGCTGAAACAGTCATTAACTCTTTGTGAGCATATTGATGCTTTTTGGAATTGTAGGCACATCATGATTTATCAAGATTTATGAGGCTTTACTTATCACAGTTACAAACCATCACTATGAAAACAAATAGTTATTTGAGCATAAAAAACTGTACATAACTGGGAGGATCACTTTATTTGCTATATTTTGATGTAAACTAATCAGTGATAAAACCTTTTGTTAGACTTAATATTATTGTTCAGTAGCTTGAAATTTCGCTCACAAAATTGATTCCTCAGTGGTTATTATCTTTGGGCGAATAGCTGTTTTCTAACAGTGTGCTGATATGCTTAAAAATCCTGAACACCAACAGAACAACTTCATGACATGTGTTTCAAATTCCTGCATAGTTTAATAATATGAATACCATTTAAATCATTTATATTATGTCATACAGTATATTGTTGGTGAATTTAGAATGAGAAACATAGAGTGTTAGTGCAAGGCTATTTTAAAGTTTTTTCCTTGATTGAATTTTCCTTTATTTAACCTGCAAGTATTGATATAACACAATTAACACAAAATATTCGTTTATGAAAAACAGCGGTGAAACTTGCAAACTGTGACAATGTGTATACAATACAATACATACAGTACATACTACATACACACTACTGTACTACTACTACTAGTAGTAATAGTAATATTTCTTTTTTCCCCTCAGGCACTAAGTCCTGCCATCCATGTTTTTATCACAGTATTATAATTTTTAGGACTGAGCAAAAATAACTTAAGGGAGGCCTAATACTAATTTGAAAAGATAAATCAAAGAATTAGGAGTGACATAATATTTAAGATGTATTAACTAACTACTTCATTATTAATTTTACCATTATTCATATCTAAATGTGTAATCAGTGGAAGTGTGCTGCTACAAGTGGCTGAGATTTATTTCCACTTTGGTGCACATGGAACCCAGGCAGGTGCACACAGCCCACCGTGAGGTATCAGGTATCCCCTTAGCCTAGGCCTCTCCCATTTGTCATGGTGAATGAGTGGTCTGCCTGACTGCACTTTCTCATTCCATTTCCTCCCAGGCTGCACTGAGGCCCTACCACCCACTGTACACTGTCATTTCTTTAACCCCTTTTCCATTCACATGGAGTGTGGGCAATAATGCTCTCTCGCATTCCTCCTTTCAATACCTTACATGCTACAGTCCCCCCACTTCTACCCCCAACTCACATGCACGCAGACACACATACACGCACAACTCTCTTGTCCTGGTCAGCCTATAGCTCCCCTCCCTAATGGTTTGCAAAGTAAATGTTATCTGTTTGACAAGCCACAGGTTTTCAACAAAAAACTATGATTCACTAATAATAATAACAACAATAATTAAAAAAAACTACCCAGGTTAAAAAGGGGAATGATAATTAATACACTTATTTCAAATATGATTTGCTATGGCATCCACATAACCAATTTCTTCAATTAGAGATAACAAGGCCCTGGCAGATGCTCATAGGCTTAATTATTAACTTCTTTACAACAAATCCAGCATGCTGTCTCCTCTCCTCTCTTTTCAGTCCACTTATAAAGAAAGATGTGAGTGCCGCTCTTACTTACATTTATAATGCCTCCCACCATCCACGCTAGCTGTGATATTTGGCCCAGCCAAATATGTTCCATAACAGTAAAAGCCCCAACACTGAGCCCACCAGCACCCTCTCCACAAATGTAAGAGGTAACTGGAATGGAAAACACTGTCTGTTCCCACTCAACATGGGGGGAAAAGTAACAGCACAAGTAGGGGTAATTGCAGAACACCCCAAGCTCATCCTATAAAGAAACTTTGCTTCTTTTCTTTTTTTCCCTGAAAAAAGAAAACCAGGAAATCTCCACTTATTTCAACAAATATTTGCCTCAACTCAGGAACTAAGTCTGAGTTTTTTTCCCCCTTTAAAAGCATGTAGTGCATGTCTGTGGTAGACCAGAGTATATGCTGTGGATGGTGTGTAAAGAGATTGCAGCACCATCTGCTGGCAGAAAAAAGAGCCAAAGAAATGAAACAGAAGGAAGAAAAGTTGGAAAGAAGTTTGCAGAAAGATGGATCCAGGTACCATTTATTCTGTACTGTATGTACTAATGGTACCGTTTGGTACCAATTTGGAAAAAAAGACACCTAGACGACTGAATGATAGTGGGAACAAGTAGTGCATGCCAGCATCATAATTCAACTTCAATTCACTAACTTGCAGCGGTTCATGGAGGCCTCTTCCTCACATCACATTCAGAACTCTGATCAGAATGACAAAGTCCCACAAAGCAGCCATGAGACATAAACAACCATTTTTGCTCTTGCCCTCATTTCCTTCAGTGGATCCCGTGGACAACTAATAACAAGTTCATCAGCATGATAGCACATTCATCACTGTGATTAGTTTCTTTTCTTTTCTTTCTTTTTTTCCCCTTCAGCTCATGAGGGGAAGCATGTTTTACTTGGGAAATGAAATATTTAGTGACCTGTTCCTTTTGCCCTTACACTGGAGACAGAGGCCCTACAGCTGAGTAAACAGACAGGTAACAACTAGCGCCCACTCTCCTCAGTGCTGACCAATAAAGCCTTTGTTACTCCTGCAAACAGAGCTCACAGTTAAAAATGAAAATGTGGCTGTTTTTCCTTTTCTGCCATACAAAAACAATGAAGTCACATTTTAGCACAGTCAATCAGAATGTTTTACAGTGTAGCCCACAGTGATACGTGACAATGTGTAAAGATTTATCATAGTATAAGCTTAATTTATGAAACACCCACATTAGAGGCAGAGAATAAAATTTAAGCCCATAACAGATAATAAGATTCTCTCTTTGATAAACATATGGTCACTGTGGTCTAATCTGTGACTGACTCCTAAGCTTCAGCCCCTAACCTTACATCTTCATTAGCTATGGACCTTGTGAGGCACAATTTTTATGTCTGTAAGCCTGGTACTTATAATTCTGCTGTGTCAACAAATGGATATATGTGTTATACTATAAGTCCCTAAGCACTGAGAGATGTCCAGAACAATGAAAAAATTCCACTGTAGTCCTCCTCTGTAAACCCAAGTGTTATACACCTCAGCCAAAAAACTTTAAAGAGATTTAAGATCTTTACTTGGGGTCTATTCAGCTAAGTTCAAATAAACCAACAAGACCAAATAGCACAAGAGATTGTGAAAATGTGGCGAAGCAAGCAATATCTGTTACAGAAAAGGGCGATGGGCAGGTTTTTATTTTTTCAGAGGGGGGTGCAATGTATTATTTAAAATAAGGAGATGTGTAAATATATGTTGATGTAACATTCAACAAGTAACTGAACCACAGAGATTTATGAAAATCTGTTGCTTAAGCAATGTGTGTATAAGTGTGCCACTGCAGAAGGGTAATGTTTGAGGCACTACCAGCAAATGTATCAGAATCACTGCTACATGTTAATCCTGAGATGGCTGGATCCTACCATGCAGTGTTTCTACTACTCAGATCTGTTGTGTGGAATACAAAAACAATTTTTTTCCAACCATATGTTCACAGTCCCTGTTGTGCTAAACATGACTCATAATAGGACAGAGGTTCCAAGTATATCATGGAGGTGTTAAACATGGCATACTAAACATCTCATTTTGTTCATAGACCACCTGTTCACAAGCATTTCTCCCTTGTTCCTTTGTAATAATAATTGGATATTTACAAAAAAAAATACCACAAAGATACACTAAAAACACTAAAAGTAAAATTCATTATGATTACCATCTTAAGTTAGAAGTTCAGGACTGATGAAGATAGATTGGTTGTGTCTGATCAAGGTCTATTGAATTCTTACCCCTCAGCCATCCTCAAATGACCATTCAGCACTAATGCACCCATATTCTGTCTATAAGTGTGAATTGATTTATATTGCTGCAAAGCATCCCCAAGACATTGAAAGAACACCATTGGAACCCAATACCAATTACATATGTTTGTTTCTGGGGAAATGGCCACTCAGTACATTGGATCAATGTGGACATCAAAGGTCACAGCAATACATTTCTACTGAATAGTGGGCCACCAAGCAACTCATCTGCCAGCTACCTTCCTCTACCTGACTGGAAGTGAAGCACATTAAAAATGGACAGATGCCTTTACATTAGGCAATGGTTTCTAACACATAGTCTAATCATTTCAGTTTCCAAAAAGCTACATTAATAATTGATATAAAGTCTGCTAAAAACAACTTTTTAACACCCATACTATAAATGTGCAAACACACACTCAAGGAAGACTTTGTCTGAACCCATCTTGAACAGGCTTTGATAATGAGGTGATAATCATGGGCAGTCTCAGCAGTTTTGCCCACAGAGCTCTAAACTAAGAGTACTGTAACCCTCCCCATAGGAGCAGGGCCTATTGATATTGATATGCAAATTTAATTTAAGACCGTATTAATTACCTGGGCCTGAATGCCCCTACTGAAACTTAACACCTGGCAAGCTTGCAGAAAGGATATCCCTATGCAAGCATGCCCTATAGATTGTTGCTTTTTTCCCATTTTACTGCTTATGTCTCTGAGGACCTTTTGAATCCATATTAATTTCCTTTCTGGCAGTTATGTGGGCAGGGTATGAACTGTGCTATTTCACTTTTAATCTGTCAGTAATTTAGTAATGTGTAAACTAATTATGCAGCAATATTAATGTAATTGGTTCTGGGAGCTGTTCAAAAAATCAATGTGTTTGCAGAGAATGCAGTAAATTGCATTGGTTTATTATAATCATGTGTCAAGTGCTGATTATGTTATGAAACTAAAAAGTGGATGTCAGCCATAGGTCAACACAAGCTCACTCCATAAAATCTATGCCTCTCCATTCATTAATGTGAAAGGAGTCAGTAAGTACCAGCTCTGCTTCCTCCCCTGCTCCCACCACTTGTCAACTTCGTCTGTACAGTACAGGATGATCAAAACCTCAGTATTTTTACAGTAAAATATAATGGAATAAAATAATTTCTTTTCATAAGACAAACCCAACATACAAGATGACTTTTTGACTGCATGTAACTGCCAAATCCTCTCTTGAAAATTCTCGTCATCTGCATAAGCATCACTTTTGTGTGATATTTAAAAAATAAAATGAGAAATTAAAGTGTGTTTGGATGACGGTATATTGTCTATGATTAAGTCAATACAGAAAATAAATCAGTTGTATAAACTAGAAAGATTTGAAGAGAGAGTGAGGATTGGACACAGTAGAATGGCATTCGGTCATGGAGAATATTAGGTGATGCACTTCAAATTTAGAAAAAAAAAAACAATGTTCAAAAAGAAAAAGAAAATCAGTGTATCTGGACAATTGGGCAGCCTGATTGTTGACTAATTTTTTTCTGATATTTGTATACACAAATATCATAACACTGCTTAACAGTGAAGAAGTCAGGACAAATCATTTGTCTTTGAGCTACCAAACAGACTAGTCATAAACACAAGATGACACACAATTTGACAATAATACAAAAAGGAAAAGATAATTAGAAAATCACTTCCTACAAACAAAACAAAAACACAACAGTATAAATGTTTACACAAATGAAATACCATTCACTTAAACATGATACTTTGCTGTCTGATGAAACAGGCAGACAAGACTGAATGATTTAATGCAGCAGTGAACTGCTGGTAGCAGTTACTGCTGTCAAGGATTATGACTGATAGCCTTTGTTTACAGGGCTTAAAAGGAGAAACAGATATGAAACCATCATTTTGGTTTATACATAAATAATTGGATTTAACCTGAATGCTAATCTGAGTAAAGACTTTTGCAGTTGCCCCCAAAAGTTCAATAATCAAACAGTAATAACATTCCCCATCTTTACTATGAAAGTATGCCCGTTGTATAAACCCACTCATACATCTTAACTTGACAGTTTGCAGCCAACTGTGGTGATTACTGGAGGTAAATACAGTGCTTATGTTTAACTGTACAGTACATATCATCAACGGAGTGGTTTGGACTTTCCTCTTCTGAAAATGATTAAAATGAAATGTCTTGAAAGCACAACATATGCATTTCTAACTGCCTATGATACATTATTCTAGGAAAGCACAGTTTTAAAATAGCAGGGCAATTTTAAAAAGAAAGACAAAATAGGATAATTTATTTTACCACGAAAACATAATTTATGCAAATCTGATTTGATTCTGGTTTAGTTTATATGCCAGAAATGTTACTTGAAGGAATATCTAGAGGCAACTTTTTCTTGGCCTTTTCCCTGTATGAAAACAAACCAACTGTTTGTAAAACGTCTGCTGCCCTGTCTGATACGTCGCAGACATGTTTGGCTGACACTAGAGTCAATGAGTCGATTGAAGCTTGTATTCCACAGAGGGTGCATTTAGATGAAACTCAGGCCCATACTGTGAACAAAAAGCACATCTTTCTATGACTCCAGCAATGGATTCTTGTTGTTCTATACCTGGCAAAGAGCCTTGAAATACCACCACCTTTGCCATCACCCCATTGCAGTCTTTATACTTCCATTATTCTCTCTCTCTCTCTCATTCAGAGTATGACTCCTGTGAGTGTGTACCCTGCATGCCAGAGCTAAAGACTTATTATGGAGCTTGTTGCAGTATATACTCAAAAAAAATCCTGGAACACAGATTCAAGGTTAGTTTTTTGTTCTCTACAAATGCTACATTGAGCTACTGTGTGGTGTAGTTTTAGAGCAAACCTGGTACCAGTGGGAATTCAAAACACACATTAGCTGTAATAAACTGCACTGTCACAAGTTGGACATCTGTGAGATTATGTGCTTGTGGGCCATCTCTCAGCATGTAATTGTTAAAAGCCAGTCTTGTAGTACCTGAGTCCAGGACTCGGACAGGAGTCCAACTCAAGTCCACATTTTCAGGATGCGTGATTTGCCTTGGACTTGAGCACTGATGCCTCGGACTCAAGCAATGTCTGCGTTCAGACTTAAAAATTAGAAATAGACTTTTTTTTTGTAGTAGTAGGCCATAATAATTTTGCACAAGATATTGATATTACAACCTGTTCACCTGCACCATGCAGAGCAATATGGTTATGCAATACACTATTAGAAATTTTGGAATATAAAATGGCGAGAGCTGTGCCAGTTGTGTTTAATGAAGACCTTGATGTCTCTGACTCAGATAACAGGGATTCAACTCAGATTATTCCATGGTGACTCAGGCTTGACAAGGATTTGAACACTGGGGACTTGAGATTCGACTCAAGGTTTAGTGACTCGACTACAACACTGTTCAAAGCTCATCTTTTCTAAATGTAATATAGACTTTCTCCCCTCGATTAGCCTTTGCTCATTTTAAACAAAAAAGCAATGCCTGGAAGTGTTTCTTTTGTCCATTTTATGGAACTGAACATTTTTATTTAGGAATACAACATGCATATAGGGGACATGACACCCTTTGACATACAGTATTGTCATAATGACCTTTTATTCCTTAGGTAAAAGCAACGCATGCTTTCCTGAGTCAAGCTCCATTAGTGAGTTTATTTTACAGTGGTGGTGGATCCCTGGTGCCTCTGCCAGGTCAGGGTTAGCTAGGACTACTGCAACATCTTTCCACTTCCAAATCACACTAAACCTCTCTCCTGTTTAACAAATTGTCTGAACTACAGAATTCCTTGTCTGGGGAAGCCTTGATCAGGCTTTGAAGTCTGCAGGTCAGTGTAAGGCCAGCATTTGAAGTGACTGCTGAGGTTGGACTGAACAGATTCTCTTTGGTGAAGGCACAAAAATACAGTGCAAGCCAAGACTCCAACATAGCATGCTTTCAGTTTTCAGTAGCTCACTTTCTGGCCTATAGTTTGGTCTAAATTCATCAAATATTTGTGATTTTAGAGGGGAAGGAATTAGGGACAACTAATATGCCACTTTTGTAAAAAAGATAAAACATGGTACAACAAAAGAATCTTGGTGATCTACTTTGAGTTTTGGCTGTGTGGTAGCTATGGCCTGTTATATCTTTTAACTTTGAGAACATACTTTGAGTTTCAGTTTGTTACTATGACAAGAACTGAGCAAACATTAAGCAGCAGAGTGGCATAGCACCAAGTCCCTGTGTTACCAAGTCGGGTAAAATACCTTCCAATGTTTAAACTTGTCTGTCCAAGGGTCTCTGGCTATTTTTGTAGGTCAGTGATTTAAAAAGTCAAACTCAATAGATAAGAAGTTTCACTTGTACCAGTACAGCATTATATAATTCAACATAGAGAAACATATTATACAGTATTTTTATTTGACAAATGCTTCTTTACAGCTGTAGCCCACACACAAGGTAATGTTTTTATATGTCATATAGTTGTCTCTGTGACAGCTGTTTCAAAAACTGTGAAATGTCACTTTATGCCACCCTGACTGCACCCTCCTGCTACCACTGGCTACAGTGAAGTGCTTAAAATGATCTTCTTTGCACCATATCCCTTAAAGCAGGAATTCACATAAAATATTGGAAGGAGTAAAAAGATGGATGGAGTGGAATCATTAAGTAACTCATTAATTACTCGTTCAGACACTTTTCTGACACTTCCTCTGAGTATGCTTCATATTGTTAACAGGCCAGACTGCAGGAGTCTGGCAGTAACTAGCAGCATCAGTTAGCAGCAGCTTCAAATGGTAGTGATGGTGGAGTTCTCAATATAAAAGAAGCAAGACAGAGAGAGGCAGAGAGCTGGGGGGTAAAGAAGGCTGGAGTAGGGGTAACAAGAGAAAGCAGGCTGAAGACCCAAGGGCTCAAACAGAGCTAGTTTTACCCTTATGTGTTAGCCTGGATGAGCCATGGTCATTGATTGAGGCTGGAGAGCTGTGGAAGTTGCCATTTAGGCTGGAGCAATACAACTGTGCTAGTATTGATTGATGAGCCAGGTCCTGTTAATATTATTTATGGTAGGGGGGGGTCTACATAGCTCTGTGGCAGAGTAAGCCCCCTGATAATAAGTGGTAATTGATGGCATGGAAGGCCAAGTCTCTTTCACCCTGTCTTACCCCTACTCACTGACCCCAGTCCTGTGAAAGTCAGATGGATTGCCTCTAACACAGTTATGATTGATATTATCAGATTACATAACCCGCTAGAGGAGCCTTGTGGGCCTACTCAAGTGGGCACATTGATTTTTGATTAGGACGCCATTCAACACATCTTGGTTTTGAAAGGAAAAAAAAAAAAAAAAAAAATATATATATATATATATATATATATATGTGTGTGTGTGTGTGTGTGTGTGTATACACACTGTAGATCAGGCTGCTTTTTAGGAGTTCTGAAGGGATGTTTCCCAATGTATCTGAGGACCCCAGCAGTTTGTGTTAATATTGTATGACTCATGATGCATACAGAAGATGTTGGAAGTTGTCCTTGCTTAAGTGATGCAATTTTTTTTACAGCAATGATTACAATCAGATCATGTCATTGGCAATATGGTCACAATTTAGTCATCCTATATTGAGTCACCCAGCTGTGAACCATGGTTATTTACTGTATATGATGGCTACATTGTTGGTGCTAGTTGGAGACTGCTAAAATCAGTTCTGAAACTGTTTTGAAAACTTATGAAGTTTTTTTGAGATGCCATTTGTGTTTTTATGTGCTTATCCAACATATTTGACACTATTCTGACATTCAGTTTTATCATCAGTCTTTCTTTTCACAAGGAAACTGCTGTATACAGCACACAACAGTTATAAAATCATTACAACCGCAGTGATCATTTTGCTAGTGATTCTTTGCTTTTCTTACAACAAAACAGAAGTAAATTCTTTCATCTGACTATGTGACCAGTATGTGAAATGCATTCAATTTGTGAACAATAACCACTACATAAATATAGTTAAGCATACTTAGTTTAACAATATTAATCCTGGTTTTTAAACAGAGGTGGCTCTCTAAAAGTACCTGTGCGGTAAATGGCTCAGCTGTTGCGTGACCATATCTGGAGTCCAAAAGAGACTTAGTCAGTTATTGCAGACAGATGGACGACAACCAGCAGATCTCAATGATTTTCTGTGAGTCAGATGCAATTTTCATCTGCAGCTCGCAGTGAGATGAAGTCAAAATGTGTATGAAAAACATATTAGTGTTACCCGAGAGGCCTGTTACAGCTTGCACGTGCACATGGTGTGTTAAAGTGACAATCAAGAGAGAGGGGCATACGTGTACCTGAGAATGTGTGACATGGGCTGTGATTAATGTCTCCTCATGACTTTGTTGGCACCTCTGGCGTAATGACTCCTTGTTTTAGAAATGGCTAATTATCATTTTGTTTCACTTAAGAATTTTGTCATTTGCCATTTTTTTCCTTTCTGGCAGGAACATATTCAACTTGGATAAGAGCTGGCTGGTGTATGTAAAATGTTAAGGATAGTGGAGAACTATGAGCTTCTTTTACCCATGAAAATCTTACATTTTTAATATGATGGCAATTAAATAAAGACAGCAAAAGTACTGTGAGGCAGCTGTATGAAGTGACCTCTGGCTGACCAGAGTGAGAAGGAACAAGGCTGGGTATAGTAGTGTATGTATAGGACTACTAATTCAACCACAATATTTCTAGATTCTACAAGGGTCACATCAAATGTATACAACACAACACAAAAGGGCAGGGTTATTTAAGTTGAATGATCTTGGATTTCAACACACATTTACTTCATAACTCCATAAAATAAGATGAATTCAAAGAAACATGACACATAACCCCAAGGTTTCAGAAAATATGATGGAGTTTTGTTTGTCAAACTGTTAAATCCTTCACTTCTTATGTTACAAAAGTCTGAACCAGAGAATATAATGTTTATGATGTGAACCACAGTGATGACAGTGTTCTTCCAATTCATTTACTGTAAAAACTAAGGGCTGACTGAGGGATGATGTGAACTGTCTGCACTATTTTGCATTGATTCAATGATTTAAAAGATACATTACAACAGACTTGTAAATATGATAATAAAAATTATTTGCTCTGTACACTTCCCTCATTGTTTTATTGCATATGTGGGCAGGCTTCCAGATAGAACTGATTCGATTTGTTTAATGATCTTCAGTTCCTTCAGTGTGTTTTCTTCATTCTCACCCCACAGCATCTAATGCCCTAACCCCCTCCCTCTTTACCCTACCCTCACCCTCATCAGCACAGAGTAAAGCTGTGAATATGAACATTATGAGCTGTGGGTTCAAAACTTAATGGTTCACAAATCAGCTACTATGGATTTTCTGCTACTGCAATCAATAGCTGCTGGAAGGGCGGCATGATTTCCAGCTTTCAGATTTACTCCTGCTCCTAATTCATATCAGCCAGTTAGAACTCTGGTTGCACTGGTTTTATAGAAAATAATACATGATAGATGTGATTTGTGCATACATGATAGGTAATAGATGGGATTTTTCCATTTGTTCACAATAGCTAACATCCTGCTCAGCCGGAACAGATGTCCTGGGGATACAAATATAATGTTGCACCAATTTCATCAGTCCAGAATGCTTCTGTTACAAATATGCTAGAATTAGCCTCAGACAACTACCTGAACAATTTCAGGCTGCAGTGTTCATCAGCACGACTGTCCCAGTGAACACAGATGGCCAAGCTGCGACTCATTTCTTCCTTGGATGGCAAGGAAGTGTGTCCACCTTATAACTTGTGCAGCATGTACGGTAATCAGCAAAGACATGCTATCTTATTGATCAGTAAGCTGCAGCTGGGTGCTACAGCAAACAGGCTGCATTTTGACATTTGTAACACATCTTTTTTCTTCTGCAGTGTCGGTTAATATATCTTTAAATAGCTAAATTATCAACAGCAATTTAGTTAACAATTGATTAATTATTGACATCCCTAGTGTAAAGTATTACAGCCATCCACCAAATGCAAAGGGCGATGGTTAGTACAACTAGACGCAACTGGTACCATTTGTAAAACTACTAGTACAACAACTACAAATACAACTATTACTTCAGTGTTACAAATACTACTAGTGCAGCTAATAATTCAGATCAACTCCATGCATAGAAATTCCTGCCATAGAGCGTGAGGATGACCAAACTGCTCGCAGTATGACTTGGAGTGCTTGTCTGTCCAAGAGACCTCTACATGATGGCCAAGCAGCAAAGATAAACACAGGACTGTTCACTGCAGGACAGCCTCAAATGATTAATGATCTCCAATTAGGGCCTGGGTGGCAGGTTTCATGGGTTCATACTGCCCACGCTGCCCCCAACTAATGATAATCTCAGGCATGCCTCAACAGCTAAACTCCCCTACATCAACAACATCCCACACTGGGACAAGACGCTCTGCTGTCCAGACAGGACCGGGCTCAGTGTTACTCTCCACTCAATAACATCTGGAATTTTGTTAAAAGGCCCATACACATTAAGGATTTTGAACTGACATGCCTAATTTTGGAGAAATTGGTGTCAGAAATAAGTCATAGGTTCCACATATGCATGGGGATCTGGCAAGTGTGCTTCTCCTGGAAAGACTTAGATATACAGTACACTTTCATATCACTGTCTTGACAGATGACAGCGTGCAAGAGCTCCACCCTGTGCTTCTGAGATGGTGTCAGTTGTTTCTTTGTGGCCTTAATACTTGTGCACTTTGATGTATTCTCACAAAAATCTGTGTACAGAAACCTACTGACAATACTGTGTGTACGTGTTTTGTTTTTATTTTCCAGCAGTCTAGTAAAATAGTGGTTGCTATTATTGTTCCTGCATTTGTTATTTATTTTTGTATGCACACACACACACACACACACACACACACACACACACACACACACACACACACACACACACACACACACACACACACACACACACACACACACACACACACACACACACACACACACACACACACACACACACACAAATTTTAGAGTGACCTGTTAGACTTCCTATGGAGTAGCTTTCTCTTGTAATTCTGTTTGTTTATGCAGGAAATTACTGCTCTGAACTTTTAAAAGAGGTGTGCACCAAAGCCTTTCTAGGTCTGCTGAAGTACATGCCAGATGACTCATCAGCTTGGGCTTCTTGTCTTTAGCCTGCATGCCTATTCCAATCCCAGACAATCTATGGGATGCCACGGAAGTGCCATTAAAAAAGAGATAGGATGTGTGAACAGTCGTTTTCTGTGACGGCTCACACTGCTTACCATGATTTCTCTTTATAAGAATGGGTCAGGATTACCAAAACCCCCTGGCAGCATGCTAAACGTCTTTCACATGGCACAGTTATGAGAGCTGACTTAGTTTGCTACACATACAGTATGTGTGTGAGCGTGTGTGATACAGAAATAGGAGGACGGAGACATAAGCTGTAAAAAAAATGTACATGTATGTGCTCATGTGTATATGTACTACTGGATACACATGAGGCATAAGAATGGACATGAGCAAATGGATTAATGGGTTTGCGGTGGGTATATCACTGATGAAAGCTGCAAAATTTCATATACTGACAGAGAGAGATGCATAAAATGATGAGAAACACATAAAAATGAGAGGCCAAGCAAAAGCCAAAATGGAAGGAGGGAGAAGAGAGAGAAGAGAGAGACAGACTGCTGGAGGAATGTGATTTAGTCTGTTTATGGAGTCCTATCACTGCCACACAAGAGCAGGACCACCTGCAGTCTGGAAGTCATTACTCCAGGGTCACGGGATATCCTACATGTAAACTCTGAGTCACTTCACCTCAAATTGGGTGTAAAGATCCCATTTCCTCCCATCGACAAACTGAACCACCTGCAGGGGATAGAATATGATACAACAGAGCATATCTGACAGGTCGACGCTTTTACTTGGTGAAAGTGAGTAAATTCCATTAACATAACACCAACGCTGTGTAATCCTCAAAAAATGTAATATAGGCAATGTTCTGTTAACTTGTATATTGTATTTTGTATGTGTTTGTGCATGCACTGTAGTATTAGTGTGTGAATATGCAGGATTAATACTACATTTGCTATTTGTCAGTATTTCTCTGTGACAAGCCAATCAAGTCATATACTGTAAGACATGGTTTTTTTGGTTTCTTAATAATGTCAGTCTTTCTTAACTTAAACATAAAGGCATCTCCTGAATAATACACAAATATTTCAACTCAGCCTTGTTGGCTGTAAATTCAGTTCCCATAGGCCTCAGCAGTCACTGCAATGGAGAAGAAGCCATTTAGAAGTGCCACACATTTAGACTGCTGTGTCATTGCAACTATGAAAAAAATACTCCACTACAGCTGCTGAATTACCACGGACACAGAACTTAAAAGCAAACTCATTTAAAGTTTGGAATAGAACCTACAAGTGGAATCTTCAGCTTCAGCTGCCATTAGCAGGTAACAGAATTCTAAACTTTGTGATTGGCTCACACTTAAGGCCATACCCATTTTGAGTTGAAATGTACTTCTCTTCCAAAGGTTTTGAACTCAGCAGCAACATATGTACCCATACTGAAGTTTAAAACAGCCACAAACTGGCAAAAGCAAAGAACAATATAATTACTGAGTCAAAATATCTGTAGAAAATGAAGGCTACACTTTTATATCAAATTAAATTAAAACATTTGTAATCAATATTTTTCTAAAAACACTATCAAAAGACAACCTGAAAACAATGTGACAGTGTGAAAGGGGTATTTGGAAGAGTCAGTACATGGTGCTCAGATGGGGCGGCTGTAGCTCAGGAGGTAGAGCGAGTTGTCTCTAGACTGTAGGTTGGTGGTTTGATCTCTGACTTCTCCAGTTCATATGTGAAAGTGTCCTTGGGAAAGACACTGAACCCCAAGTTTCTCCAAGTGGCCATCACCATGAATGTGTGAGTGTCTGAATGATTGTATGGCAGCTTAATCGCCATTGGTATGTTTAAATGGGCAAAAATGTTAAGCACTTTGAGCATGTAGAAAAGCACTATATGCACTAAGTACAAGTCTATTTACCATTTTAAGGGATCAAAAGAGAAGATACAAATTTCTGCAGCTCCCATCCATGTTTACAGACCTTTAATGAGTTTCAGCTCATTGTTTAGCTATCTGATCCATAACGTTACTGTCCTGATTCATCCTCACCATTCTTAACGTCATGTTTTTGACTATGCAGGCAGTTTTATTCAGCAACGTGGTTAGCAACTATATGGTGGATGTGGTCGAGCATTTAGCAGCAAGACAGCCAAATATACTGTATTTTTTTCAGTATTTGGTAGAGACCAAGATCAGAGCTAAAAGAATTAATATTGGACTTACATTAACTGGGTGGGCAGACATACAACTCTATATTAACAATCATGTTCCACCCTATCTACTGGATATGTAAATGTGCAACTGTTTGCAAGCAAGTTTGCCATATACTGCAGAGTTATGATATGTCAGTGTTGTGTTCGTAACTTGTTTCTGTTGCCCCCAAGTGGTCAAACAATCATTTTCTTAAGGTTAGAGCAAATATTACTGTTAAAATAAGGTGTTTTCTGTTATTCATTCATATGCTTTTAGAGTTTAAGTACTCTCAAAAATATTGCCATTGTTTTCACCTTTTCTCCAAATTGTAACCATATTACAAATTTAAACTGACATGTTATGTCCATGTGTGCAAAAATAAAAATAAAAAGTACTTTGTAGTAGTATTATAATGGCAGTATTATTAGTCTAGTCTCCCTTTTCATTCACATTTGATCTTTTTCCATAATAAATCTGAGAATGGCCAAACCCAAGTAAAGAAATGACAAGAAAAATCTCCATTAATGGCAGCCAGTGGAAGCCAGAATTCCTAATTATACAATATAAAATATTGACATGAAGGTTTTACTGTTATAATCTCCCAGTTATGCCTGTCAAGTAAATCTCAATTAAATTTTACTATATATATAGAAAATTACTATGACAAAGGACGAACATGAGCCTGCAGTACATTTCCTTTTATTTAAATAAAGAATTAAAAAGTGGCACTTTACCAGGACTCTGACAAAAAACAAATGAGCTTTAAAGGGAAACACAGAATCTTATTTGTTGTGTACACTTTTCACCACTCCCATGACTGGAAGGCAGATGAGCTAACTGTGTGCTGAGTTAGATTGATGCATCCCCTCTTGCTGACAGTTCTGAATCATAGCTCTAGCCACACACTCCACCAGCAGCTCTGGAATGTCTGATAAAATGATATTAATTCCACACATTAATGAGATTAATGAATCAGTGCAGCTCAAAGCAGAGAAACCAGTTTTTCCTTTTTTGTCTTGCCCTGAAATAATAACACAAAGGTAATTATAGTGCATCCATCAATCTGCTGCCGGACAGTCTAATTATCTGGGCATTTCTGAAGTGCTCTCACTTCTTCACACCCATTTGTATTGTGTGATATGTTATTTTTTCATTAATGGAGAGTTCATCTATGGCTTCTCCTGCATGTTACAGTGGCTGCCTGTCAGCAGCTGAGGGAGCTATGATTGAGAGCTGGGAGCCAGGAGATTGAGAGATCCAAAATTTCCATGATGGATGAAGATGTCATACTGCTAAGAGGTACACATCATCGACTCATCGTGCATCTTGACAAAGTGCTCTTATCCTCTAAAGGGAATAATGAGGATGCTGACAGCAAATCCACTATAATCAATGGCTTTCAAATGAATAATCAACTCCACCAAATGAACAAAGAATGTCTTCTTGGATTTAGTCTCTTAGTAGCACCTTCTATAAACTGGTTCTGGATTAGTCTCTTACTGCTGTTTTGTGTGCAAAAATACAGCAGCCAATTTTAGTCAGGCATTAATGATTCCACAAAACATGATTCTTGTTTTAAGAACTCTGTGTATGGTACTTACTGTATAGTGTATGACTAGTACATGTGTTGAACCTTGTTACTACTACTTGCTCAATCATTTGCATTAAAAAACTGCAAAAGTTATAAAAGTATGAAAAATGCCATAACAAAGTGAAATCTGAAATTCAAGCAATTCTAGAAGTCACCAAGAGACTGTAATTATTAATACCTAGAGCTCGGAGTTCCGTGTTTTTGTTTACCAGCTCAGTGAGCAATTTCAACAAATTGCTGTATTTCCAAATGAAAACATTTGGAAATGCAACAATATATTCCCTCAATGTTCAGCTTATAAAAAACAAACAAACAAACAAACCCAAAGCACCAAACTCTTCATGTCTTTGCCGGTGTGCCAGAACAGCTGCAAAAAACACTACCAAAACTCACCCTCTCTCAAACAAAGTCTTCAGCTCCATCATCTGAATTGTAATGGATTTCCAAAACAATAATAATTACGTGAGCTGGCCGAGGCGGAACAAGGTTTGGCTCAGCCTGCCCTTCATTCTGACTAATTGTGAAGCATACTGAGAGCCACTTCCTGGAGCTTCCTCACTAATGGTTACAGACGATTGACATTTTAGAGCAAATAAAATGTCCCCCAGCTGTCTAAATAACTGGGTTTAGAGCGTCTCCTCCCTCTATTTTAAATTTCTACAGCAGGGAACCCAGAACTTGTCCTACCATAAGTGTCACACAGAGAGTCAAACAGTTAACCTACAATTTACATTTGTTTCTCTAACTAGGTTCTGCTACACCTGAATAAACTATTACACAGAGTACATCTGTTCCATTTCCTTAACCCATTGTTTAAAGAGGATGTAACTGTCAGAGTTTCCATTAGCTCAAAAATGAATTGAGAAATGCCTTTAAAGGCCTTTATACACCACACATGCCACAAATCATTTGACAGACAATGTTATGATGTGTCTCGAGTCTCAGTACAGGGGCTGGCTTGAGGGCACAGTCTGATAAATACTCCCTTACCTATCTGTAACCATAGCCTGGGGGGTGAATGGGAAAATGTACAATCTGTGCTCAGGTTACAGCTGTAGAACCAGCCATAGACAGGTTAATGGCAATATCATGGAGTGGCCTCAACTTTGATTTCAATAAACTTATTGAAATTTGAGACAAATCATTCTACCTGATTCAAGTGCCTTATAAATGGCTCATAAATGTCCATTTCTTTTATAAACACTGGGGTCAGTTACTTATCAGGCCTAGTATAGGGACACTTACTCAACAAAGCTTCTCTTCTTTGTTGTTACATGCAGATGGCAAGGACAACAGTAAAATAAACAAATGAAAAATATAAACCACGAAACAGACCTCATCCTCTCAGTGTCAGAATTGCTTTTACTGTTTATCTATAATCCCACACATCATGATGAATTTCAGAAATACACTATAATAATTCATCTCATACAGACTGTTATATAGTGAAAAAGCCCCTGTATTGCAGTTCTGTGAGTGACCACATCAAAACATCAGACCCCCTCAAAAAATTATACCATACATATCCATCCATTCATTATCTATACCACCTATCCTGTAGAAGGTCAAGAGGAGGCCGGCAATGTTAGCTGACTTTGGGTGAAAGGCAGGGTGCAACCCGAACAAGTTGTCTTTGGGCTGTGGGAGGAAGCCAGAGTACCTGGAGAGAACCCACACAGGGACAGAGAGAACATGTAAACTTCACACAGAAAGGCCTCAGTTGGCTGCCAGGCTCAAACCCAGAACCTTCTTGCTGTGAGGTGACAGTGCTAACCACTGTACCACCGTACAACCCCATTGTACCATATCTATTACAATAACAATTGTTCAAAAACAATGAAGACTTTCCAAAGCATATAATAACACATAAAATAAAGAATTTCACAGACACCAAAGACCAAATATGGCCAAAATATTCAACAGTGTCAGAAATATGACAACAAAACATTTATGTGAAGCTGGAAAAGAAGAAAACTTTTCAAAACTGCATTTTAAAAAGATAAGAGTGGTGCAGATACATATTACAAGTTTTTTCTATTTACACTGCAGTGATACAATTCACTAAGCATTCATTGCATATCACGTGACATGCCTCAAATTGATATCATACAGCCTGACAGATTAAGAACAACAGTTTAATACACCCAATCTCACATGGTGTGAAATGGTATAAACTTACATGATCTTCTAAAACCTACACAATTTTGAAACTAACATCACACACACACACACACACACACACACACACATTTTTTATTTTTCTCCACAGTTGTGAAGATGCTCACTCTAAAAATGGGAGAAGAAAATAAAGGCAGCAAATGCTACGACAAAGAAAATGTTGCCAGAGGGAACAAGATTTCAAAACATATGCTCTCTCACACTCTAACACTTGCGCACACACCTACACACATATACACAAACCTTTTCATCCTTTGCTCTCTTTCTCTCACCTGGTGTGTTCAAATTAAGATCATCTCTGGAGGTGAAATTTGGGATAAAGCCTCGACGTCTGTAATCTGGATGTGGTAAAAAAAGGCAGCCACAATGATAAGTTCTGTCTGTCCATGAACAAAGGTTCTCAATTGTCTTAAATGACAAACCAACCCAAGACAACCCAGATAGACAATCTCAGGACAGACAGATTTTGCAGTGTTTGGCCAGTTAGATACCTTCTTTGTTTTTTTGAGGAAATGGCAGTGAATATCTAAACTATGGAAAGTGATGGCATGTTTGCAGGATACAGTTTCTTCTTGGGGTCGCATAAAAAGGGTTACAGAATGTAAAATGCAAAAGAGATTATTGAAAAGTATTTACACTATTACTCCATTTCATTTTCACTGAACAAAGCCTTAGAGCTTAAAATTTTGTGCTTAATGTAGCAATCATTGTTTATGGTTTAAAAGAGTTCACAGGACACACATTCATTCAGCAAAAACTGTGTCATGATACAATGACAAAAGCAATTCTCATTGACAGATGCAAAAGAGAAATGCTTGGATTATGCAGACAGCCACTGAGTTCATCAGCCAGTTGTATTTATACATATGTTAAAAGCATCTGAGACAAAATATAAATAAATAAATAAACAGCATAACGTTAATTAATATTACAGATTCAAAGTGTCCCATGTGAATGGCATCTACTGTAAGTCTCATGTGCAGTGTGACAAGGGACTTGCTTCCCTAAATCCAACACCATGAATCCAGCTCAGACCAAGACTATAGGATCCTTAAGTTGAGTAATTCACTGCAGTGTCTGATAGATCACCATCCCAGTTTGACTTGTGTGGTTTGAGGTGATTTCATTTTCCAGTGCCTCTCAGAAGTTATCTAAATGGATTGTACAATAATCTGTTGTGCCCTGAAACCACACAGCAAATAATTATTCTGTGTTCAAATGTTTGACAGGAAAAATTAGTAACAATCACCAAGAGAGCTAGTGTTTTTCTTTCTCTTTTTCCCCTATGCGAGTGCCTGCAGCAGAAAAGGTTGTGTACAAGGCTAGTATTGATTTTAAAACCATTTGACAAAGGATAAATAAGACGGGAGAGGAGGGAGGCCTTAGCCATGAGCTTTTTGATCAATCAACATGTCACAGCTGGAACTAAATTCAATTCTTATTTATCAAAATCCCCTGCTTGGTTAGAATGCTATGCAACAATACATTGCAAAGGCCCTAAACAGTCCACAATCATCACTGTGACTGGCATAGATTTCATGCTGGAAGTGCTTTGTAGTGAAATCTTTATCACATGGAGACAGTAAATTCATTTGATTTGTATGAGGTCAATGCATTTTGTATTCATACAAAACTGGCAGTGTCTGACAATATATAAATTACTTCTGACTGAAATAATGTGGTATAGAGTAAGGTACTGTATGTAGTGGTTGCGGTGTAAGTTATGTCTACAACTACATTCATGTCCACAGATGAGCAGCTATTACTTTTCATCCTCATAGATCTGCCCCAGACCCTGTCATCACTAACCACTTTCATGTATGTTTGTAAAACAGAGATCAGAGGTCAAGATCTGACCAGCGATTTCACAACAATACCGTCTGATGAATGTTGAACACACAGAGCGCCTTCACTCCAATACACTTGATTAAGTAATCAATTTGCTGACATCTACCCATGAATTCAGATAAAAGCTTTAGTGACTTGTGTCATTTATTGAAGGAATATTGAAAAAAGGTCATGTTTTCACAGTCGTTCAACAATCTACCCTCTCGCCCACCTCTGATCTACCACTGACCCTTCATATACCTCTGCTCAACCCATACTGCTCACTTTGACTTTGGCATTGTAGCATCATGCGGGGTGAGAGATGGGGGTTAGGGAAGAATGGAAGCCCCTATACTAGGACAGCCATCCATCACAAAGTTAGAGCTGGTAAACATCTGTGGTCAATTTAAGATAGCATTTTACCTAACATATATGTCTTTGGCCTATCAGGGTAAATGGGAGAAACTGGAGGAAATTTGCACTAACTAGAGAAGAATCTGCTAACTCCACAGAGAAAGGCACAGGACTAAGATTAAAGCTCAGGACCTTCTTGCTGATAGGTCAGTTCTAGCCACTGAGCCAACATGTTAGACATCACAACTCACAACCAGGCCTTGAAATTAAATTATTAACATTGGGTCTCATTCACCATCTTCTTAAGTGTCTTCTTAAATTTCTTTGTAGGTTGTTCTTGAAAAAGGGCCTAAGAATGGTCTACATCTTATTCACGAAAGCATTCTCAAACCGCAGAATTGTTCGAATCTGTGTTCTTATACTGATGAATCCAATGAGTTCATAAGTTGAAAGTGTGATCCAGTTGTTCCTAATTAGCATAGGTTAATGAACTGTCAGTGTCCATAAAAGGGCATGAGACTGCACACATCTCACACAGAAACAGAAAAGAGAAGCCGAGAAAGCCAGGAATGCTGCAACAAACATTTAAAGATGCTGGAACAATGAACTCCAAACCGAAGAAAACCTTGAGTAGTTATGAAGAAAAACAAATGAGCTGCCATATTTAGTAGCATCAGTAGTGGGTATAAAATAAAATGAAAAAGACGCATGGGATGCTTTCTTGTTCATTGAACTCTGTATAAGGAGAAGGGCAAACATCTGATGAATTAAAAAAATGGTTTGATCTCATTTCTGAGGCAACAAAACAAGCATGGAAGAGAGACACTGACCAATGGAGCAGGACAGGCTGGCCAGAGTTATTATATAAAAATATTAAAGAAATACTAGCAATGACAAAACTGTTATTGCAACTTAAATAATATATTATATACTATTACTGTAGAACTGAAAAAACTAAATAACCAGTTATTTCACACACATGTCAGCTCTCAAATGTACATAAGTGTGCTCCTGAGTGTGAATGAATTCGGTCTTAAATAAGAACAAATCCCAAATAAGAAAACACTAGTGAACGCCAGAATCTTCATGAAAACATTGTAAGTGGGTTTTAGGGAAAAATTTGTTTTTAAAAACATTTGGGGAATGAGACCCATTGCCCTTATTTGTGTATCAAAAACTCCCATAAATTAGTTGTGTAAAAGACATTAGAATGAATACAAATAAAAGCAAGTGCTCTTCTGGCTGTAATAGCGGGTTATTGCTATGAATTCTTATGGATATGGATTCTTATGGAGTCTCCACAGACTCATGAGTAATATCAGATATCATATAAAGATAAAGAAAATGGATGTAATCCTGAATTATCAGTCATTTCTTAACAGTTCTACATCATGGAATAGTCATGTTAATTTTGTTAGTCACATGTTACATGTCTTTTACCCAGCTGAAACAGATTACCTGGTACCGTATGAGGCAAAGACATGCACAGGTCACACTGCAGTATGCTCTGTCAGTTTTCTTATTCCTGTGCTCCCATTTCCTGTTGCCATGCAGTTTTAACTTTGATGATAAATTGATTATCAAATAACATAAAATGGCACAGATCTGTAAGATAAGTACTAACTGGTGAGAAAATTCCACCATGGTTCACTAACAGGATGCAAGCAGATGGGAGTTTTTTTCAGAGGGTGCAACAGAGGGGCATGCAAAATAAAACTATGACCGTATTGAGTGTAATCTTATCTTCAAAGCAGGCAGGAAAGCTGTGTAAAAGTCTTGTGCTTCTTGAAGTCAAAATTAAGATAAAATTGTCCAGTAGGGTAATACAGTAAGACAAAAACCTTAAATAAGGCACTAAAACATGATTTGATTCAACTGAGCTGCTCAATGTATAACACTGTAACAGTAGTTCATAGACATAATGTTTCCTTGATATACTATACTGTGAATTAAACCACATAGGGGTGCAGTGATACACAAAAATCACAGTTCTGTATGTAGCTTGATTAGAAGCCACAGTTTGTGTGAGGTCACATTCTAGCCTCTGCTTCTCTCCTGGGAGTTCTGGTTGAGATACCAGGCGTGGCTGTTGGGGTGTGGCACAGCTGAAGCCAATCATTCCATCTGGCTGGCTAGCAGTGTTGTCACCCTGATGACTACCGGCCAACTCTCCCTGAGATCTCTCCTTGATGTTGTTACTCGACCTCGTCCTGTATCCCGACCTGCCTGGATCAAGCTCTGCTTATTTGTGTGAACTCTCAAATGCTGAGTGAGTACACCCCTGCCTTGTGTCAATTCGTTACCTGTTGTGCTTTGGCACTGCTCCTGCTTCTTGACTGCTCAGCTTACCTGCATGAACTCTCAAATGCTGAGTAAGTGTACTCCTGCCTCGTAACAACTCCTTACCTGATGTCAACATCGCTCCCGTTTCCTGACTGCTCAGCTTACCTGCATGAAATCTCAAATGCTGAGTGAGTGTACTCCTGCCTGTGACAACTCCTTACCTGTTTGTCCATCAATGCCTCTCCTTTCTTCTGTTTGCCCCGCTTACCTGGCCAGTGTTGCCTCCAGTTCCTCCTCCCCTCTGCTTGCCTGGTGGAACCTTGCCATAGTCTGTGTGGTTGCTAGCTTCCCATTGTCTCTACTCATCTAGTAGTGCCACTGAGGAGGTCTCCAGCCCAGTGCCCACTCACCCTGCATTCTAGGCTCAGCCAGCCGAACCTGCTCTTCACACACTACCAGTGTTGGGTTCCCATTTCCCCCAATCACCTCAGACTCTGTCTTAGCCAATTCCTCGTAAGCAAGGCGCAAGGATCATCTGGAGCCAACCTGCCACACACTTGCCCCAAGCTCTCAAAAGAGTCATACTGTGTGCAAACATTAAATGTTACAGCTTCGTAGCCACTCCCCTCACTGGACTCTCTTCCACTGCTTCTAAGTTTGTCTGGACTGCTGAACAAGCCTTTTGTCGGCATAAAGATTCAGGTCTGCCCCTGTGCTTATCCAACCTGACTCGTCTCGACAATTCATAGTGGAGGTAGACACTTCAGACACCAGGGTGGGAGCAGCCTTGTCACAGCACTCAGAAAACGATCAGTCCTTCCATCTGTGCATTTATTTCTCCAAGCGTCTTAGCCCAGCAGAGACAAATTACAATGTGGGTAACAGGGAGCTTTTGGCCATCAAGTTCATGCTGGAGGAATGGCATCACTTACTGGAGGGTGCAGACTGATCACAAACATTTGGTCTATCTGCAGTCTGCTAAATAGCTCAACTCACGTCAGGCACGTTGGGCTCTGTTCAATTCAATTTCTCCATTACCTACCACCCCGGAACCTACAATGTGAAACCTGATGCTCTGTCCTGCCAGTTTGGTTCCACCCAAGAAGCCTCAGAACCTGAGCCCATCCTCCCGCCTACGTGTGTCGTCACAGCTATCACCTGGGAGATTGAATGTCTAGTGAGGGAGGCCCAAAAGGACCAATCAGATCCTGGAACGAGACCACCTGGTTGACTGTTTGTTCCTGACTCTGTCAAGTCCTGCAGTGGGCACACATCACCCACTTTTCCTGTCATCCAGGCACCCACTGGACTCAGTCCATAGTTAAGTGCCATTTTTGGTGGCCTACCATGGAGACAGATACTAGAGAATATGTTAAGGTGTGCTTTCGAGTCAAGGCTAGCCACCAGCCCTCTGCTGGCCATACCTTTCCTTACCTGTCCCCCAGTCGACCTTGGTCTCACATTGGTCTGGACTTCATCACAGGTCTCCCTCCATCTCAGGGAAATTCAGTTATCTTGATTATCATTGACCAGTTCTCCAAAGCAGCACACTTCATAGCCCTACCGCAGCTCCCCTCAGCACATGAGACCACCGACCTTCTGATCTGACCGGTCCTTCTGTTTGCCCCGCTTACCTGACCAGTGTTGCCTCCAGCTTTTCATCTCCTCTGCTTGTCTGGTGATGTCTCACTGCTGCCAGTGTTGCTTCCAGCTCCTCCTCCCCTCTGCTCACCTGGTGGAACCTTGCTGTAGTCTGTGTGGTTGCCAGCTTCCTATCGACTCTACTCACCTGGTAGTGCCTCGCAGTCACGGAGAGGGTCTCCAGCCCAATGCCCACTCACCCTGCGTCCCAGACTCAACCAGCCAACCCTGCTCTTCGCCCACTACCAGTGTCAAGTTTTAGTTCCCCCAATCTTAGCCAATCCTTCGCCAGCCAGGCACAGGGGTCCTCCAGAGCCACCCTGCCACGTGCTTCCCCCAGCTCTCAAGAGAGTCATACTTTGTGTAAATAAAGTGTAGTTTCCTTTAGTAGTGGTCTGAGTCCTGCTTTCTGGGTCCACAGCTGGTACCTGGTGGCCAATGGCCACAACTGTTTGATTCATTTTCAGAACAGTAAGGGAAAAAAAAGTCTTGTTTGTCATTCATTATGAAGTTTTCAGCAGTTTATAATTCATGTTAATAAAATTTAAATGAAACATAAATATTGTTAGGATGGCTCAAACACGGAAGTGAGCGAGTCACAAAAATTGACGGACCCAGGTGGCTGACTTCGATGCAGGCAGTGCAAGTTTATTTACAGTGTAAAACAAGTGACCAAGAAATGAACAGACGAGTAACACTGGGACCGGATGTCAAGCTTTGGATGGGAACACAGTCAGTGGTGGAGATGATGAGAAGAGGACCGGGCTGCGGACACTGGGACTCACTCCTGGACTGGTTGAGTTGAATGGTACTGAAGAGGAACAGAAATTGTACATACGGTAAGTAGAAGACTGTGCATCGACCTGCAGGGTGGTGGTGAAGCAGAGTGGAGGAGGTCCGTGGTCCGAAGGAGCGACTGAGGTGAGGAAGGAATGAATAAAAAGCAGCTGGAGAGAAGGAGACCCCCCCAAAAAACTAACACAGATCAGAGGAGCAAACGGGCCTGAGAAATGCAAGAAAGAACTGGCAGGGGAGTGAACGAAGAGCAGGGGCTAAAGAGGGAGAAACTAATCAGGTGCAGCTGGTGGTAATCTGGGGGTAAGAAGCAGGTGTAAGGGATAACGTAATCAGGGTAAGGGAGTGAAAACAGAGCGAGGGGAGTGAGAAAGTAGGTGCAGCCGGGCAAACCTGACAAATATAAAATAAAATAAAAATAGAATACTGCTGCAAACTACTTATACTATAAGTACTCCAATAACCAGGGAAAGACTGTTTAAATTACAAAGGAAGCAGCATTTGTACTATGTTCATATTTTTTGTTGCAGCAGTGACATTCATGTTCAAATGGTTTTATTTCAAATGAGATCAAATGTTTGACATGTTTTCAAAAGCTGACCCAGTCACCACTGAAGGGCAGACCGGAGCACAATAAACAAATAAGACGTTGGTTCCAAAATGAGAGACCAATGATAAGGGAAGGTCTTCTCGCTCTGGCGTCTTGTTTGTAATGGCCATCACATTCACTAGCCAGAGGCTTGGCTAAGCTAAACATGATGTGAGTGCTTATTGTGCTCTGGTCCACCATTATGTTTGTGTGGGAATGCAAATTTGAACAAAACCCAAACCTGTACTGAAACGGTTTGGTATGAATACTACATACCATATTCCATGAAATGTTAGTGATTGCTGTATCATGGCCTTCCAAGGCAGCTTTACTGTATAAAGGATTCTCACAAAGAAAATGGATTTCATTAACTGACTATCACATAGCTCTGGTTGAACAGGGAGAGAGAGAGAGAGAGAGAAAGAGAGCGAGACAGAGGGTAGGAAAAAGAAATTAAACTGATAATTCAGATTAAATTCATGACATGGAAATATTTATGTTAAACTGATTTTGCTAATATACTCCTTTAAAACTATGTGAAAAATCATAGTAATTAGAGGTAAGGTTTTTCAATGACTCACCTATTTCTTTAGTAGTGAAACCTGTAAATAAAAGCTCACTCCCAAATGTGCAAACAGTCAGTCTGGAAGGTTTATGACAATTATCAGTGTGAGATACAATAAGAGCTGTTTTGACATCTCAGATCTGGATTATACCAGAATTAATAGGATATTTTTTTCTGACAAAAGGCATCACTTCAAACCAGGACAATCAATTATTATGAATTATACATGCACTGAATTAAATGTGTAATGTCATTAACATGTCTCATTAGTTTGCACTGAGTGCAGGAGATTGTCCCCCCTGTGACTCCTCCATCAAGTGGGGTTGGGGGGAATAACAGTATTTGCATTGAGCAGAGGCGCCATTGTGTCAATGTCAAATGGAGTGCTTGTAATGTCTCTCTGTTGCTGGAAAGCATGAGCTTTATTCATTTCAAATATTTTCAGCGATGCATTAGTGTCAGGATGTGTCGGTTCCATTTCTCAGGGACGAGCACAGGCCTGACAGCTCATCTGGATGTGTAAATACAACAGAAAACACTTAACTATGAGATCATCTGCACTGGGTTATTAATCTTGCTTTTTAAGAGCCTGTGTGGCCTGACTCCATCTATGATCCTCCTGGCCTGATGCTATAATCTGGACCATGTTATCCGTCGGGGGGAAAAAAGAAATCCATTAAGAAGATGGGTGTATTTTGGGGATGACTGGAAAACAAAAGGAACATACAACTGCTGATTAGGTAGGTTATGGGTTAAGGGCATATTTACAATGGGCTTCCTTGTTTGGATGGACTACAAGATACCACACTGGGCATAGTGGCTGCTGCTGTAAATCCACGTGTTTTACCATCTGATGAGTGAGTTCTTGCCCTGCAAAAGATGCAAAGTGATCTGATTGATGTAAGAGGCTTATTTCTAATATACAGTGCATTCCAAAAGTTTTGAGACACTTTGAAGTTTTCCACATTTTGTTATGCTTTAGACTCAACTTAAAATTGATCCAATTAAATTAAATTTTGTTCCTCATCAAGCTATACACAGTACTTCACAATGAGAAATCAAAAACAGGTTTTTGGAATGTTTTGTAAATGTATAAAAAAATAAAAGACTGAAATATTCCATTTACATAAGTGACCCTTCACTTACTGTACCTGAGCTAAGAGTCTACATTTCTAATATAACAATCTTCAGAGGAGCAGCCTACTAACACAATTATGCAAGTGCACACTTGAACCAGCAGGCATACTATTCTGTGGTATTGGTATTCCCTGCCATGTCCACCACACAGAATGGGCCTCAATCCAATTTATTTGTCTCAAAACTCAAAACAATCAGTAAGAATGTATTGTAAAGCACACTAACACCTGAAATGAAAAATGAACCACTGTCAGTAACATTGCAGACTGCTTAAAAAAGATAATCTGCAACTATTTTATCCTAAATGTATTCATACCAACTCACTGAGGTCATTCTTGGCAATTTCAGCTCAAGTCACGACATATATCGCCCTTATTAATTCACACCACTGACTTCTAGACATGCAATGACCCCATGTATCATCTGTGGTGGTGCTGAATCAAGAGGTGATGACATGCCCCTGCTGCAAGGCCAGAAACCACAGGCCAGTGATGCATTATCACTCTACAACTGTAGCAATATCCACAGCTCCAAAATGTAAGACAGCAAATACCCTTAGCATAACCAAATGACCAGCAGAAGTTAAAGCAACCAGGAATATATATAAAATCAAGATGTGTGCTTGGATCCATTGATGAATTTTTATTCAAAACTGTTTAAATGTGGATGAAAAGTAGAAGAGTGGTCAAGTAGACTTTATACAAGATGAGAAGCTTCTTATAAAACACAGCAACCTTAGCTGTAGTGAATTCAATCTAGGTATACTTCAATTAATTAGAACTAAATAAATAATGTGCAAGGAGCCTCTTTAGAAGTTTTATTCTCAAGACATAAAAGCCATTAATTATCAGGGTTAGTGTAAGAAAGAGATAAGACAAAGCAAGGGTGCATCAAAATAAAGGTAACAGGTAGAATTCTGAATGTCAATTAAACTAGCAAACCTTATCACTACATAAATTACAGCATAGAAGAAACAAAGAAAAACTATTGATCTGTTTCTGTGCTTGTGATTATTTCACAGAGTCCACTTTTCTGAAACAGAAATATAGCGCACAACTCAAATGAAGACTAAAACATTCCCCAGAAATTACTCTTCCTTGTTTTTGAATGTCCACAGAGGCAGGTGAAGTCTGCCCTTATTACCAATGTCAGAGATTCGATTAAGCACGAGGAAAGCAAATGATCCCAATGAACTAATGATTAATCCGGCAGGTCTATTTACTAATGTACCAGAATGCATTAGAGGCATAAGTTAATGGGGACAGGACATCAATTCAAATACAAATGAACCACATTTGCATTGGACTCTTATTGACTGGTGTAACAAAACGAATTACAAAAGGTAATCTACTTATAAACCTTAGAGACGGATGAAACATGATTCCCAACATATCTACAATTTAACTTGGACCCACTCTTGCCTCTAGAAATGATAGCATCAATACAAACAGATTGACCAGTCTGTCGTGAAAATAAAACATCCTTTCAAATTAAAGGAGATGCCAGAAATAATTAACCAGATTTCCTGCATAGCGACACCTGTTTATTCTGATTGAGTGGGACAACTTGTGCTACCTACACTGTAAACTGTAACCTGTGAGTGTAATCTCAAGCATATTGTAAACCAACAAGAAGCAACTTTTTTTGTGTGTACTACAGAGTTGTAACTTACTGCCCTTGTGCCTATTAGTGGCTGAAATTTTCCCACACTCCGCTGTAACAGGCAGTGTGGGGGATCATCAGACCCGCTAGAGGCGACAGTGCAGTGGTACTCCTCAAATGACTCCATGGCTGAGCACAGGGCTTCCATAGGGATGAGTTTAAAAAAATTTAAAATAAAAATGCTCTTCCTACTTTGAGGATGAAAGGCCCAGACTTAATCCTCGCTTTGTTCTTGTACATAGATGAACATGAAAGCCCACTTCTGTGGATTGCTTCTCTCTGGGCCCTTGGGCACAGTGCTGGACCCAGAGCACAGTCTTATCAATAATGCTGCACTCTTAACTATAAGCTTAAATTGCTGAAAAATATTCCACAATTTGATGGAAATCTATCCATTCCGTCTTCCCAGCGGTAATGACACTTTTGCTAGCTTGTCTAATACCATCTAGTAAGTGATTTTTGTAAGGAGAGGAGTGTGGTTTAAAAAGAGAAAAGCAGCAGTTCTATTTGATGTTTCGATCTGGGATTGATCTCAGAGGAAAGACTCACATTCTGAAAGTAGGATTATTGGCTTCACTGGCTCTCCTCAGATGTCAAAGATCTTTGAACAGACTTGTAAAGTGCACTACTTCCAGGCTGTTGGTGAACTGTTTATGAACTCATCAAAAGAGCACCTGTCTCCATAATAATGAGGCACCATGCACTTGACAAGGGTCCTCTTCCCACACATACCTGTCCTCTTGAGAAACTCACCGGTTTTCCTGGAAACCACAGAATAAAGGTGTTTCTCATCCTCAAGCCGGTGTCTCCTCACATTCATACTTTGCTACAGGATCAGCAGATCTTCTGGGGCACAAAGTGCCACACTGAAAGTAGAATCATAAATCAGGATCAGAAAGACAGCGGTGCACATATAGATTTGAAAGAATCTGACACATTTTACTGTGTGTAGGATCAAGAACTAAACAGCTTTCTACTTTATTTACCTCCTGTCATAGTAATATCATACAGCAAGCATGTTTTTTTTTAGCGTTCCATGTTATTTTTTAATTTTTCTTTGCCTGTTTAATGTCTTTCAAGGTGAAAGATAATATGCACCAGTCATTTTATAATACTGTCCAGATCATAAACAAAATGTTTGTGTCTTATGAAGAGCAAGTCAGATAACAACATCTGGTTTTGAACATATATAGGACGCTAAGCGCAAGGGTTTCAGAAGCTGGAAGATGGGAGTAATAGCAAAAGCTGTGGTTGTACGTGTGGGTGAGGGGTTTGTAGCTAAGACCGTGGTGGTGGCAGGGTGGGGGTGGCAACATGGATGAACTGTAATTGATAATGTAAAGGCAGATGGGGGTCTCCAGGGAGACAAAAAGAATCCAAGCAGATGGCCAATTTGCCACTTATTTATGTGGAGCAGAGGACTCAGCCCCCTCGTCCACATGGTATGATGGATCATTATAGCCCTCTGTGCATAAACATCAATATGATTTTAAATCTGGGTGGCAAAGCTGAAGAAAGGAAACAAGCACAAGTGCCATATTTTAAAGGTTCTGTCAGGACCACTGGGTTGCAGGGGGGATTACAGTAAATAAGCAGTGCTACAATGAATCACAACCTCCACTGTTTACCTTCCTTACACCGCAAAAATGAAAAGGAGTGGTTAGCCAAGTGCAAACCTCCTAAACGTTCCATCTGTACTGGTGTGTTATGAGATTCTCCAGTTAAGCAGCTGACACATACATTTTGTGTGTGTGTGTGTGTGTTTGTTTTTTTCAGTAGCAGATTAGTAAAAAGTGAACACAAGTACCCATACACACACACACCACTGTGGTCAGTGTGTTTTGATGACACACACTGTCATTATCTTCGATCAGCTGTTGTGTGTGCAGACACAGATAGATTGGTTAATATGGTTGAGGCCCCACTGATCCCACCCTTTCCCTGGGTTAACTCTATTAATGTCAGCCCGGACCACCTATTTCATATTTACTAAGACTCTTTCATCTCCCCATGCTGTAATTGGTCTCCTAATGTAAGAGAACTGAAGTGAAGGCCATCCATCGGACTGAAATTACAGAGCGTGTTCTCCCTTCTTCTCATAAAGACACTTCAATACTAACCAGCTTTTAAGTGTTGTCAATTGTGGCTTTAAGCAACTGTGTGTAAATCATTTGTACAAAGTTGTCCATCTTTTTTTCAAAAATTGGATTAATAGAACAAAAGCATCCCTGAAAACTCATTGCTAACACCTTGGATAAATGATTGTGCTACTGCATTTATCAAAACATCAGAAATAAACTGCTAGTGTTCAGGGTCAGTGCCTCATCTATTCTAAATCTGATTGGTTGTCTGATACCTGACTTGTCCTCATAGGAACAAATTTAATTTATGCCAGCTGACTCCAGAAAAAAATAAAATTAACTTGTATATTTTTTGTATGAAAAGGCCATTTTTGCTTAACAAATTATAAGAAGTAAACAAAACAGGTGGCCTGAAAGCTATCATTTGTACCATGAAGATGTTAGATCTCAGAAAAACAAAACTGCCCATAGGACAGGAAAGTAAATGTGTCATTAAAAGGGGAATGTATAACACCTCCCTGGGCCTCCCGTATTTTACATTCCAGAGTAACACCAGTGAATATTAATATTTGCTTTTCATTTCAAGCAGCAGTGAAACTCTGTTGAGGAGGAGTGAAAAAGGATGAGAGCTTGAATGTGGCAAATGTGACTTTCAGACAGGATATTATAGTAACTAAGGGTACTCGATTCAGCCAATGACATGAAAGTTTGCTGTAGTTGAGGATATTTTTCCAAACATAAAATAACCATAAAGCTGCATGAAAAGACATATTGTGAGACCTCATTAGAGCTGGCAGTAAAATAAAAGTTTTCTTTGTGTGTACAATGATGATTGACAGGAGATGAAAAAAAAAATCACCCTGTAACAGCAACTCCACCATGTGTCTTTCTCAGACCAGCTGAAAGCAGGAGCACTAGTGTTGGGGAGGGCTTACTTAACACCCCATGTTACACTTTCAGTCACAAAGAGAACAATCACATTGTGAAAGAGCTATCGCACAGTGGAAGCTCTTTGGGTTCTAAACAGAGAAGTTAAGCTTGAGTAATAGACCCTGTTTGGAGAACTGATATCCAAAGTACCAAACACTGTGAAACATCACAGGGAAACTAATCAGCAAGTGATTTACAGCAGCCGGGGCCCTCCACACCTTCTAAGACGTTCTGTTTTTTTCTTACAGCCTGGATCCTATTGTCAGAGTTTTGGCCACTATACCTATAGGTTTATAATACTGTAACACTGTGCTAATTGTTATGCCAAAAATGCAAGGCTCAGTTGACTTTAATACAATTCAAACAGTAACTGAACTCTTAAAGAAGCTATCTGAGTTAAGCATTAAAAGTTATTTCCCTGATTGTTTCTTGCATTATAAAATGAGTTTTTGTTCAAATGTAGGGGAGCAAATGTCTTTTGTTGCTGGGGGTAAAAAGTATTTAATCTAGGATGTATTTCCTTGACCTAACCAAATTCTCTGAATTGGGTTTTGAAAATTTTTTCCAGTATACAAATAATATGGTAAAAACTTCAACATTAGGATATGGATGCAGCAAATTCCAAATTTTCAGGAAGGCTCAAGATTATTATGAATTATACAGTTACATAAATCTGCCATGTCAATCATGTAAGGCAAATATTGCTTTAATGCAATAAATAAATCTGAGGCTGTAAAGATGGTGAAGATGAGTCACCACAATTATATTTGAAGCAATGAATGGAGTTCTACATTCTATCAAAAACATGATTCCTCTTAGAAACATGTTCACAGATAAGTACAGATGGGAAACTAGGCCATTCGTTTGAAATACTGGGTAATTTTCTGTCAATCAAAAATCATTCCTTAACATTATATGCAGTAAAATCCCAGAAGAGCACTCATTTCACATATTAAACAAATAGTAATTGGGTGACTTGACAAGACAGTCCGCCATATTTGAGATGTAGAAGAATGCCAACTCATTCTACTCTTCATAGAGAAATGTATGATTCTGCTAAAATGGTGTCAGTGCATGCAATCAATAGTGGTAATAAATTGCTCCAAGAGAGAATCTGGAAGCAATTTGTGACGGTACAACCATGATTTCTTTTTCCTCTAACAAAAGTTATTCTAACTATTGACCTTTCCAGTGCTTGAATGGCATTTCTAAGCATTCTGGGATGCCACTGCTGCTCTGAAACCAAACTTTAAAAAAAAAATAAAAATTATGTGCGTCAGTGTTGTTTTAGGCCCCATCTCCTGGGAAAAGCACTTAAACTGTTACTGTAAGCTCACCCTTTTAATACGCTATTTGAACAGTGGCCCTTTGTACTATTCCTGTAGTGTTGGTAACATATAAAATGTATTTAAAGAACATTTATGTATATTTTCGCTTAGATTTTTCACTTAAACCAAATTTTTGCTACATTTTACAATTATTTTATTACATATTCATCACGTCAATTGTTACTTAAAAGTCTAAACAACAACAAAATCCAGAATTGTTCTCTACTAGGATACAGTTTAACAACCTGCTCAGCACGCTTCCTTTTACACTGCTGCTCCCTTGTGGTGTATCCAGATATCATAGACTGGTTTCACAAAGTCTAAATCTACTAGTCTCAAGTGATTTAATTAGCAGCCAAAGAAAGAAATGGATTGTGTTCACTCCTGATGTAAAATTAAAAGATGACAAATCATATAAAAACAATAGTGGCTTTCTTTAATTTTGACAGAAAACAGTAAATTCTACTGTTGTACAGAAGTGTCTCAGTTAGTTTGGTTTGACATTTTCCCCTTGTAATTAGTCTAGACTTTCCAGTTAGTGCAGCACCAAGTTAGATTAATTACTCATATTATTTATGGTTTTTGGCTATGTTATAGGAATTTGATTAGTGAAAGCCAGTGCCATATCCATATCATATTTCACCACCCTTGCCCATGTAGTCGTATACTTGTCCTGCTACCCCACCATTGCTACTTCATCCTAGTCTCTGTCTACCACCAAAGCAATCAGGTAAATCCCACATTAACTCCTGGGAAACAGCCCATTAATATTTCATTTGTTTTCAAGCCTGTTTGTGCCATACATCAATGCCCGGCCAGTCTTTTCAAAGCCATACATTAGAACTATTTTCAAAATACTTCATTGTCAGCCTGTGGCAGCCTCGTTACTTATTAAGATAAGAGAAAAGATGTGGAGGAGCAGTTGGTGGCTCAGCTTGTTTTAAAAGCTCTTTTCTACTGTTTCCACCTCCCCTGGCTGCCTCCTACTCCACCTCCATCTCCTCCTCCTCTGTGCTTGTTTGTGTGTTAACACTGTCAGAGAACCTATAGGAAGTTGCCTGTCTGAAAACAAGTGGGATGTTAGTTTAGTTTAGTTAAGGAAAAAAGAAGAACATGCCAGCCATGCCGGGTAAAGTGTACTAAAATAACTGTATAGCCATCACAGTAAGGCTGTGTGACAGTGTTAGCATAAATGCAGTGCCCATTTTGACCTGAAATTTGAAAAATATATGTAAACAACAACAGTTTGGGATGAAAAATGTACTGCATGCACAGTATACGAAGTAACATGTGTATGGCAAAACTACAAGACAAAACTAAATGGGGCATCATGTCAATTTATATGCTTAAAAAAGTATGCATGTGTAGTGAAATTACCACAAATGAGATCCTCTGTTAAACTGCTCACAGTTGTCACTATTGCCAAAAAAAAATCTTCAAATATGGTGCTAGACTACACGTCAAACAGCATTGTCAAAAACATACAGTACAAAATAAGTATACAACTTTTTTTCCCCAATATCACACTATTACCACAGGAGAAATGCTCTCTTTGCTGGATTAGTGACATTATTTTGAAAGGCTGGTTGAAAAACATTGGTTTTGGGTTTAATGTGATGGATAAAAAAATTGCACTTACACTAGTCATTTTTTTAATGAGTGTTTTTCACTGGGAGAACAAGTGGGGCCTTAATATCAGAAACAAGGGATAATAAATGAAGGCTAAGAAGCGCCAGGAATGTCAGTTAAGGCATATCAAGAATATCTGGAGAGCAGTTACACAACTGGTCAAGAACAGTACACCGCCATACAGAGGGAGTGACAACAAAAAAGACATTGCAGCGTTATTACCTCATGCTCAAAACAGAACATTTTTACTTGCTATGAAGGGTGTTCAAAATCTAGGGCAAAAGGAAAAAAAGATCAGAGAGGAGGATGTGAGAATGCTGTAATCTTACTTTATAATCTCACTTTACTGTCACTCTTTCAGCATGATGGCATACCTTTGTAACTATTGGGAAACACATCCACGGTTTCATGACAAGTTTACTCATCCAAACTTTGCACAGTAGAGGGACTTTGTTTTGACAGTTTTCAATTCAATTATATGTTGTATAACACATAATATGATTGACTGTTATAACAATATTTCTTACCTAAAAGCCCAACTAGGTAAGGACAGTTTTGAATAATTTTCATAATGAGCAAGTTAATAAGTGGAAACCAGGCAAAACAGTGGAAATTACCTAGGTGACACTCTGAAACAGAACTGTAGGAGGTCAGCACTGGGTTAGAAGGAAACTGTGTCTGGCATTCATTTCCTAGACTGACTCAAAATTTGCCACAGTCCCCTTGGAAAGTCAGGATGAAATAATATCCTAGGCCTGAGGAGTATAAGTAGCTACATACTATCTGGTTAAAAGCAATGTAAGACTTAAGAGTCTCCTGTCAACAGTAAGTCTCAAACCTTAGGGCCTCTTCTGTTTATCAACCTGGCATTCACCACTGACAAAGACCTATAATCAATCAATTACTCTGATAGCTACATTTATACAACACTGAATTTAGGTCTTTTACACACTGGACATTTTGACTTGTCATAGCAGGCAAAGCATAGGTGTGAGTAACTAATTATGGCTTTGCCATCTAAGTGCCCTGTGCCATGCCAATCAGCTAGCAAGCACATAACAGCGTGGCCCTGGAAGACCTGAACTGAATTTAGTCATCATTAACATGATTAATTACACCTGTGCCTTTCTTGTTATGTCAAAATATATGCTCAGTGAAAAGCACCTGATGTTAGAGCACAACCAGAACTGAATGGAACAGTGTTTGTTGCATTAAAAAACTACCACAGTAAAATAAAAAGTGATCACAGAGAAAGGAGCCAGTTGAGGTGGTTTGGGCATTTTATCAAGATGCCTCCAGGACGCCTCCCTCTGGAGGTCTTTTGGGCACAGGAAAGGAAGAAAAAGGATGGATGGATGGATGGAGAGGATAAAATAACCACTAGTTACTGCTATCATCATGTTAATTAATTGTAGAAAATCATTAAAATACTTCAAGACACCTGTAGTTAACTTGTCAGGCAAACTGGCGATTAATCTAGTTGCCAATTAACAGAAACATTAATATCAGCTCCCACCACAAGCTAAAAGTCTGTTAGGGTTAGTAAGTTCTTAGTGACCTGTGAGAAGAATGTTGGTTTGTAGTTGTTTGATGCGTAGATGCTAATAAAAGCTATTTTTTCCCCTTGTAGGGGGTCCGGGAGTAGGAAAGGACCATGTCTGGCCTTGATAGGTAGATAGATTTTGGCAAGGCTTGGTCAAATTGTGTATTAGCCTCATGTAACTGCATCCACCAATATATTTATTTCAAGCTCTGTCATGGGGCATATGTGACACCCCAGCAGAGATATTTAATAGGACTACGCCCCACTCCAAGGTGTCCTCCGGGCACCCTGGACACGTTGGTACACATGAACTGGGACTGTCTAAAGGTGCAGTGCTTCTGGCAGGAGACAATATGAGCTCTCTCTTCCCTGACAAAAGTGAACTCCCCAAAGAACCCAGCACTTCACCTCTTAATGACTCCTCCAAACTTTAACTCACCAAAGTGACTCTCAGGATATGGCTAGGACTGTCAGCAGCCAAAAATCTCAGTGCTCAATGCTGGATTCTTCCACACAGTTTGACAGCACAGTCATATGTGTACTTTTAGAAGTGAATCATTAAGCTTAAGTGATTTGATTACAAATGGCACACATCCTTAAAGTCTTCAGCATGGGTCTGGCATGGGCCCTGAATTAATTAAAAGAAAATGCAAATGTTATACCCACATAGTGAAACAATGCAATTCTTTTTGAAACATACCACTTCTTCAGTTATCAGCTACTGTAAGCAGTTGTTGTCACACCTGAACACCTCAGCATAATGTTGTTGTAATCACATAGGAACATCTTGTTGCCAGGGAACAGTGAAACAAGACTTGGGCCTGTAGCTCAGTGTAGGCTATCTGCTGCTGAACACTGTTTGTGAAACTTATCCTGAGCCCACAAAAACAGCATATCACTGTAATGACCCTCTGTCAGTGGTGAAAAATGTATGCACTCAAATACTGTACAGTTTTGAGGAACCATATGTTTACTTTCCTTGACTATTTTCACTTTATGCCATTTACTCTAATATTTATTACATTTCAGGGGAAACTGTGTACATTTTAAACCACTACATTAAATGTGATTGATCAAAGGTTTTAGGACACCCCACTTTTTCCCACATAAATTAATCATTGAAAATTGATGCAAACAGTTCCTGCAGGTGTCTCAACTTCTGCTGATTACTGAAGGTACAACAGTGAATTCTGTACAAAGGTGGTTTTGGAAAACACTGTTACTATACCCTCTGAAGCATTATTTGGAAAAAGGCAACTGACAAAGCAGGTCACACCTTTTCAGAGTTATAGCGCAGGATCCTGCTATAAGATCCTGTAGCAGGATAGTGACCGCAGGAAGAAAAAACTCCATACTGTGCAGAAGAAAAGAACAAGATAATAGGCTTCATATGATGGAGTGACCAGTACAGTGTCTAGACTTTCCAGAAGAAGAGTGAAAGCAAAGGAGTCTACAAGTCCAACACAATACACTAATAACGGGTGTTCTAAAACTTTTGACCAGTGGTGTAAATTAAACTAACCAACAGTATATGAATAAAGTTTGAAATAGTTCAAATTTGCTTCACCTCGACCAACTACAACATTAAAAATACCACATGCCTGTACATATTACAGTAACACATCCACAGCTTATCATCCAATAATGTTTGTAATACTGGGAGGGGCCAATTTGCATCCTGAATAGGCTACTATTACTTGGAATAATTTAACTACATTTTGGTGGTATTACGTCTAAGTTAAGCAAGACTTTTACTTGTAATTGAGTTGTTTTATAGCATGTTATTAGTTGTTTTACATATTTCTTCCACCACTGCCCTGAGTAGATGTTTAAAGCATAATTTTTAAGTTGTGCTGGTGGGTTAAAAAAATCATCATTCATTATTATTATTTTTATCATTATTATTAGAATGTAAGTAACTGTTTATTTGCATATAGTATTGCATATAAACATTCATGGGCAATAAGCTTTGAATTACTAAAGTTTAAATTGTAGCATAATCTGTTTTGTATGCCTTCACTGGACCATGCTGCATTTGTAACAGTTAACTCAAAGCAAATTCTTTGAAATGTTCAATTCAAATTTAAAAGATGGTGCATTCTTCACAATACAGCACAAAGCCAGCTAATAAAGGCAAAACCTGGTTGGCACAGGTATGTTGATTAATGACTGGAACAGGGTTATTTTTTCAAACCACTCCCAAAGTGGGAACTTCCATGCACTTTTTCCTAATGGTTTACAAAAGTCATTTGAGGGGGCCATGCAGGTACAAGGAGCATCATCTTTTCCCAAGCAGATTAATTACCCTGTTCCATTATCAGGTATCTAAACTGAGGCTATTAGTCATCACAGAGCAGATGACAAGCTCTGAAAACTGAGCATTTAGTGTTAAATATTGATGAATGGGGCAGTATTTCAATGGCCATACATCATCCAAGCATCATCAACACACTGCTCTTTCATCTCTCTCAGGCTGACAGAGTTAATATTTAGTATACCCATCGTGTGGGCATCGCATTTAAACTCGTGGTTGTACAAAACCTGTGACACCATCAAAACTCAAGCCTTAACATAAAAACTGCTCCAGCATCTGTTGAGTGAGACTCATATTCAGTCTTGACAAGAACAGCTGGAAAGATGTCAGTTCATTATGTTTATCAATTCCTTAAAAATAACTTCAACACTTTGATACTACTAATGCTGTTGTCATTTTTGTAGTAAAGCAGATGAGTACACAACATTTCTAGCTTCCTGTCCTCCACAGCAACCGTTCACTTTGTATTCTGAAAAGAGAAATAAATTTATTGAAATAAAATGTTCGAAGTTAAAAATTTTATATACACACGTATACAGTATATAACAAACCCGAATGGGCTTGATTCAAGAGCAGCTGACCTGAGATTGAAGATCATGAGCAAGATGGACACCTGGAACTCCCGTAGTCGGTTACCAAGACTAAGTGAAGTGCCTTCTGAAAGTCTATTAGAGGATGTGAATGCAGCACTAAGAACAATCCCTACTACGACCATCACTGAGACCAACAGCAACCTTCCTGCACAAGACCCAGTAATCATCACAATGGCAGACATTCAAGAGCGGGTCTCAAGTATGAAGAGCTGGACAGCACCAGGCCCTGACATGATCCACGCCTACTGGTTAAAGAAGCTAACTTCACTCCATGAGCACCTGGCAGGACAAATGAACCAGCTACTAATGGATGGAACCCACCCTGAGTGGTTAACTGAAGGCCAGACAGTCCTGATCCTGAAGGACCCTCAGAATGGAGCAGTATCATCCAATTACCGCCCAGTAACCTGTCTCTGCACAACATGGAAGCTCCTGTCAGGCATCATAGCAGCTAAGATGAGCAGGCACATGGCTCAATAAATGAGCAGGGCCCAGAAAGGAATTGGTTGTAACACCAGAGGAGCAAAGCACCAGCTACTGGCTGATAAAGTAATCACTCGAGACTGCAAGACTACGCATACCAACTTGTGCACTGACTAGATTGACTACAAGAAAGCCTACGACTCAATGCCTCACCCATGCATCCTGGAAAGCTTGGAACTGTACAATATCGACAGGACTCTAAGAGCCTACCACCAAGAGTGGTTACGGATACCGACTATGGAATGGAGCAACCTTTAGCCACCTCCTCTACATGAATGACATCAAGCTGTATGCCAGGAGTGAACGAGACATCAACTCACAGATCCACACCACTAGGATCAACAGCCAGGACATCGGAATGTCATTCGGACTGGATAAGTGTGGTCGAATGGTAACAAGGAGAGGGAAGGTAGTCAGAACTGAGGGGACTGTACTACCAGAAGGCAACATAGCAGATGTTGAGGACAGTTACAGGTACCTTGAGATCCTGCAGGCAAATGGGAACCATGAAGAGGCCGCAAAGAAAGCAGCAACCACCAAGTACCTGCAGAAAGTAGGGCACGTCCTGAGAAGTCAGCTGAATGGAAAGACCAAGTCCAGCATCCTGAGACTTCCCCAGCTGGAAGGCGGTGACGTCCCCTATGATGCCAGGGGGCCCGGGTGTGCCGACAACAGTGTCCCCGCCTGGGCCTGGGGCAATCAGTGTGCCGATGGAAAACCACCAGCCAGGGCCTTTGCTGCAGTTCCTGCTCCTGAGCGGGTCGGCCGGTGCGCCGACGCCGCCTTCAACCCTGTTCCTGATCCTGCCCTTGAGCGGGTCGGCTGGTGCGCCAACATTGCCCCAGAGGCCGCCCTTTGGCATGATCACCAAAACGTCCCCGCTGAGACCAAGAAACCCAGGTGCGCCGACAACAGTGTCCCTGCCAGGGTACCAGGTCTACAGTGTGCTGACAAGATCCTGCCCCTAGAGGCAATTACCTCTGGTCCTGTAGGGCTTGGCTGGACCACCAAAGCCCTCCCCCTGCTCCTGGACTTTGAGGTTGAGGGTCTCTGCGAGTACGCCTTGCCCCTGCTCCCGGTCTTTGAGGGGCTCGGCGAGGATGCCTTGCCCCTGCTTCCTGCCTTTGAGGGGCTCAGCGAGGATGCCTTGCCCCTGCTTCATGACTTTAAGGGGCTCGGCGGGGACGCCGCCCCTCTCCCTCTGGTTCCAACGTTCGAGGGGGTCGGCGAGGACGCCGCCCCTCACCTCCTGGCTCCTGCGCCAGAGGGGGTCGGCGAGGACGCCGCCCCTCTCCTGGTTCCAGCTCCTGTACCAGAGGGGGTCACTAACGCAGCCACCCTCCTGGTTCCAGCTCCAGCTCTAGAGGGGGTCGCCAAAGAAGCCGCCCTCTTGGTTCCAGCTCCAACTCCAGAGGGGGTCACCGACGCAGCCGCCCTCCTGGCTCCAACTCCAGAGGGGGGTCA
>NW_018127897.1:2829239-2837246 GCF_001952655.1 Monopterus albus | reverse complement strand
TAGTGATAGATGTAGCAATCCCAAGTGATAGCAACATCAGGGAGAAGGAACACAAGAAGCTTGAGAAATACCAAGGGCTGAAAGAAGAGCTAGAAAAGATGTGGAAGGTGAAGGCACAAGTGGTCCCCGTGGTAATAGGAACAATGGGGGCTGTGACCCCCCAAATTGGGAGAGTGGCTCCAACAGATCCCAGGAACAACATCTGAGATCTCTGTCCAGAAGAGTGGGGCGACAGCTGCAGTAACATCATTGATTAGTCTATAAATATCCTAACATTGCAACAGGATCAGTGATTTCCTATTGATACTGACCTCAGGTGCTTTCTACATGTGAAACAGGTGTGCTATGTTACATGCAGATTCCAGGTGATCTAAACATGTGGCGCACAGCAGCAGTCTTCAGGGTGAGCCCAGTTCCATGGGGACAGTACAGTCAGTGTAGCTGATGTGTCATTGTACAGAAAGGCCAATCATTTCATACACACAAGAATTTCAGTGTTTCATCAAACAGACATTGGTAAAACATAAACAAACACAACAGACTTGCAAGGTCTTCAAATCTCACATGTTCCATGGTGGAAGTCAGTTGTGTCACTTTTGTCAGTGTCAGGATGGAAGATATGATCATTTGGAAGAAATTACAGAGTGAAACTGATGAAAACACAACTCATGACACAAACACAAATAGCCCCACAGTGATTAAAGACATAAATAAAGGTGTTAATGATGTACCTTCATTTACTATTTACTGCCATCATGCGTGCACACACACACACACACACACACTTACAAACTGTGCCAACAACTTTGTCTTATTCATATACTGCACACACATATATGCATTCTGCACTTATTGTTTCACATGTCACCAGTGCCTCCTGTTTTGCATTCCTTCTTTCACACACACACACACACACACCGATGTGTTTTCATTCCTTGTGGGGACTTACATTCACTTCCTGTAGACTTATCCTAACTATAACCATAACCATTACTTGCCTAACCCTAACCTCACCCTAACCTTAAACCATGTTGCCACCCTAAAATTCAATTATTACCAGCCTCTGATCCCTACAAGGATGGCTGAGTCTCAACAATGTGAGTGTAGTAACAGGTGTTATGTAAGTAAGTAATACAAAGGCACACACACACACACAAACAAGGGTATATATGGACTGACTCACAATAATGCAAGCAATGTCACCTACTGTCCATATATACATATAAAAAAGCAGGAAAAGGGACACGTTGGGATAATACTGAAAGGTCTGGCAGATGTGCACATCTACTGTACCCTTTCTGTGGGGGAATGGGGGGAGGGGTTGTTAATAAGAGATTTTGGCAGGGACATCGCCTGTACTTTACTGTGCGGCTCCCACGACAGCCTGGGGTAGCACATCCATCTATGTCTTTTTGCCAAATTTGATTTTAAATATTTATCACACCATACATCTTAGCTGAAACAAATTGCTGGCAAAGTGCTATTGTCTGTGAAACATGTAGTAAGAAGGATGGAGGCGTAACAGGGAACATCAATGTTTCATTTGGTAAAATATATGACTGGGAAGTGTATGTGCAACTATAGCACTTTTTTAAAACAGGTAGATGATATAGAACTAAAACTTTTTGAATTATATTCTCCCTATGGAGAAAAGCTAGAGGCAAGTGTTTTGGGTTGAAATGTTGTTAGTCATCCTCTTGTCTTTTTATAGCTGCATGCTTTTGCGTGTACTTTTTGAAAAGGCATCTTTATTACTTACAAATGCAAATTTGCCCTTGTTTAAAATTGCAAAGCCTCTAAAAACAATATGTTTGTAAAAGGTTTTCAATTTATCTTCCTGTATAGTAAGATTTGTATGTGCGTTCAGTACATAAAATAGTGCAGTTTCACATAAACACAATACATACTGTACAGTATGCAGCCTAATCCAGCAGTGCTGCAATATGTCCTTCTTCATGAAGGTGATAATGTTCCATTTTTGTTTAAACAGTTTCAGAGTGTTGATTGGAGTGTACAGTATGATCATGTTGGAGGCTGTAATTTATGCTGCTGTTGAATTGTACTGCATTATACAGAGAGGTGTTTCTGTTATCTAGCCCAGCCACATTGATATAAATCGGGTGGACAAAATCATAGAAATATCTGTACAGTACAACCTCAATGAAAAACAAGTGAATGCACCCATGACCACTACAGCAAAAGCCGGTTTACCTGTGACTGCACCTGTGATTTCCCATTAAGGAAAGCTGCATGAACAAAAGAACCTGTGAACACCTAAGCTTTCTGATTTTTCATCTCGGCTGTGCCTCATGCAACATGGCTCCACATGTTAAGAAACTGCCTGAACAAGCAAGAAACCAAAATGTGAGACCTCATAAAGGTGGGACAGGGTATACATCAGTAGGCTACTATGCATTATCTGAAGCACAGTTGCAGCAGTTTATACAGTAGGTATAGAAAGAGCCACACTACCAATCTCTATTTACACAAACCTGCATTGAAAAACAGTGTGTTAGTGCTTTTGATTTGGCACAAGGGACTGTATTTGGAAAAATAGTTACTGATCAGGCACTGTGAAGGACATTACATGAAGTCAGCCTCCATAGAGAGTGTCTAAGAAGAAACCCATTACGGACACAACAGCTTAAAACTGAATGGTTAAGCTTTGCCAAAAACAAACAAATAAAAAAATCACGAAAAGGAATCAGATGAATACTGTTAGCACATTCTTTGGTCAGACAAAACCAAAAATAATTTGTTTGGTCAGATGGAGTCTAGCATATTTGGCATAGACCTGACTAGGTCTACCACATCACCACTACCAGGGGAGAACACTACCGTTCAGGACAGCCAAGCTTTAGCTGCAGACTGATTATTTTAACACCACTATGCAGTCTGATAAAAGGAACAAAAATACAGGTTAATGACTGTAACTGTGCTGTGATATTGGCTATATTGACATTTTTAATGGGTGAAAAGAGAGTCGAGTATAACCAACCACCCTACCCCCGCCATGTATATCTGATCCTTCATTTAGTATTCTTCAAGTAAAAAGTGTTGATGCAGTAACCCAAAAGATCCCCTGCTGTGTGTGTGCAATGCTGCCTGTATCACATTATTTTGAGCTCCTTATAATTCAAGAAAAGTTTGCTACTTTGCTTGTTCTGTTTTTAAAAAATATATTTTACATTTGTAGTGAGAGAGATACTAAACACTAAATGCTGATTACAGCCACAACTCATCTAAATACATTGCTCATGGGCATAATGACAATGGAACATGAGGGAGATTAGAGTAACCCTCTTCGCTTTTACATTCCTCTGTGCAGAAAAACCAGTATATTGGGTCTGCCGCTGCAAACTGTTGCAGTAACCTTGGACCAAATTCAGAGTAATGGTGGCTTTCTCAGCAAACAAAAGATGATGTACAGCTTACCTGGGGACAGGAAAGCCACTCCAATACAGCATTCCTCTGCTGGATGATGCCAAAACAGCAGCAGGGCCAAGTATTGCTCCACTTTTGTTACATCGCTGTGCTTAAGGGAATTTACTGCCACAGATTTGATTTACTACATTGGTTTAACTCTGAACAACAGGCATCTCTCCTACCTTCTTATGATACAAAATCGTACAATCTGAGTAAAAGTGTGTGAGAATAATATAACAATGAATGGCGTACAAAAGAATAAAACACACTTTCAAAGGACCAACCACTGCAGTTGGCCATAGTGAACAAAGATGACTTATTATAGGAGAAATAATCTACATGCTCTGTGTGTCTCATACAACTCATAGTCAGTTATCCTACTGAATGCTTCCACTAAATCCTTCTAACTGCAGCTGTGCCACAGAATGAAATCAAGAGCAACATACGGCATCATGCACTTTTATGTTTCAACAACATCTGGCTTTGTTTATTGACAGGTGATTCTATTTCTGAAAAATATACCCTTTTCAAATTCTCCCATTATTATTGTTAATAGATGAAAATCAATGTGCACATCTCTACTTTACTTTAATAAGTTTTTCCATTTGAACAATAAATCATGCCTTTCATTTCACTTGGCTTTGTGCTTAACCATGAGATGACCACACGATGGTGCTCTTGCGATGTGTGAGATAAAAGATTGCCATTCACAAAAAGGGAGAGCAAACAGATGAAATTGACAGTGTCCATAATTCTTACATTTGGGACTACACATCAGCCTACAATAATGCATTCTACATTTTTCAAATGTGCCTGTTAGTTTGATGTATGATCTTTATGTGCAAATTGTAAGTCTCACCCAGTTTCATGCCAATATTTCACTGTTAACACTTGCAAAGCACTTAGAAAAACTACACTTGACCCCTGGGCATTTGTCTTATTAGAGCTCTTTTTGCATCAAGACTTGTTTGGTTTGGAGAGCGCCTATCTTCCCTGGAAACATTTCTTACATATTCCTCTAGGTGGCACTAGGACCACAGCTGGGAGGGCAGGCTTCTTTGCTGTTGCATTTGTTTAAGCCAACACTGTTTCCAAAGGACTGGCTAAAAATGCAGCAATTCAATATTAGTACATTGTATTATCCAGTATTCAGAAAGAGGCACACAAACAGCACCATGTGACCAAACAGTGCACAAAACTAAAATAAATAAGCTTTAAAGTCATTTGAAAATGCATCCCACACAGCTTTTCAGCACATAAATATGCATTATATCTGCAACTCAATTAGGCACAGTGACATCTGGCCTTTAGGGTAGGAACTTATAGGAATTGCTTTAACCATTCCTCCACATGCCTTTAGCTGTCCTGTTTTTGCTATCACTGATAATCAGCCCAGCTGACCTGAATGTGGAGGCTGTAATCTAACATACACCTTTGATCTATATGCACTGCAGGATTAAGGTTGCTTGCATACACCTGGCCCATGCCATACAAGGGAATCAAGGTCTGTCAAATAGCTTCATCACAGTCAGCCATGTGCCACTGGCATATGCAAATATCCCAGAAATCCAAATGGAGAACTGCAGCTTCATTAAATTTGGCAATAAAATATTTGCAATACCTCATTGGCTTCTAATGGCCATAATGAGAAGTATGACTGAATCTAATCGACGTGCATTAGATTTAATTTGTTTGGAATTTCACAGATGGGAATGCATTTTGAACTGTGAGTAGACATGAGAAGTCATTACAAAACCAGGATATAGACGAAAGCTTGCCTTGCGGTGAGTCTGTGTCACCACAGAGCCACAAAGGCCTCTGCTCTTTCCAATGTGGATAATGTTCAGAATATGCAGAGGCCTGAGCCTCAACCACATAGTGGAAATGCCAAAGGCTGATTTTACCATATTGCATTTCAACATATTAGATTACCAGAACTTAATTAATGCAATTCCATTCCTTATAACTATCTGCAACTGGCTTCTGCCCAAACCCAGATAAGACTGGCCAGCAGACTAAGCATGCCAACTGAAGAGATACCAGAGGAATAAACAATGATGCTACCTGTCAACTGCAAAATGAAGTAAATACAGATAGAAAATACCAGTGCAACACTATTTTGCAGCGTACACAATTTGCATTATGTGACTGAAACAGCACAGTACAAATTAGAGAACAGTAAATCAGCTGACAATCCACATGAAGAGGAACTGGGGAGTGATACTGCAGGTCTCAATACAGCAGTATTCAAATGTACTATAATTTAGACAGTACAAATAACATCTTCAGAAACTGATGGCTCATGGCCCAAGTCGGATTGTAAACAGACTCTTGTATGTTTTTTTAATTCAATAAACAACAAAGTAACACACATGGGTAAGACAGGATAGTCTCATTCAATGCCTGTTTAATCTACTTAGAGCAACAGTCAACTATGCCACTTCATATGTCTGCCTATAAGCTGCCAAATGGTAGGTGTACAGTAAGAGGTCAACAGACAGAGATTTTCACATGCAAAATCTATCTACCTATCAAAATCTATCTATCTATGCTAATGGTTGTAGCAGCCAGAATAATCAAAAGTCTGTGCTAACAGGAAAGTGAATAATGAAGACTACAGTGGGGAACAATACATAGCACAAGGCAAATGATTATGTGTTGTCAAGAGAATGAGACTCAATTTGATCACATCCTTTCCTTTTGAGAGTGCTACTGCAATCTATTCTATGTACACAAACTAGCTAATCAATTACAACCACTAGCTAATGCAAAGATGCTTTTCATACACGGCCCCCTCACTGTGCATAGCTAAGATAAATTGGCTCTGACCCAAGCATGACCCTGGCTCATGTTCATGAGACCATTAAATTTCCTGCAGGGTTCTATCTTTGTGCATGTGTATTTGTATGTCTGTGCAGGACTCTGTGTGTATGTACATGCACATTTGTTTATGTGTAAGTATGAGAGAGACAGAGACATAATGAGAAGAGAAAGATTTACAGAGAGCATTGGGCTCATACACTAATACAAGACACAGTTACCCGTTTATTTTCTTATTTGCTTCTAACAGACTTTACCTGAATATCAATCATAAATGTCAGAGTTTTGAAATGATTTGTGCGGTATACCATTTTTGTGATAAAACTCATCATTTGTCATTTGTTTCTTTTTATACTAACTTATGACAATGATTAGATTTAACTGAAAGCTATATTAACCCTGAGATGCAGATATCATTGGAACCCAGGGACAAATTTAATGTTATGGGGGCCCAAAGCAAACCCAAATTTGGGCACCCTCCCTGTGCTTTATTCTCACTAAGTGTCTAACTGAGAATGTTAGCGAGGATGCTGATCCATGCATTTTATGGTATTTGAAATGTCTTTTTAAAAAACAAAAGTGAATTAAAAGAAAAAAAGTGTTATTACATTTTTATTGCTATACGCAATGACAAAATAGCAAAATATGAGTCCTTCTGATTCTATAGCCAAAAAGGGCATGCATAAACTTAGATTAGACTGCAGGGGTATTTTGACCTTTTTTTATGTAAACAACAGTGCAACATACATGTATGTTGTCACTGATGTTGGCGGAGTTCTTGTTTTTCCACATGCAAACATAGGAGCACTATTTCTGGAGATGCTCCTGCAGGTGGTATGAGACTGAAGGGATAAATGCTTGTATTGGTTGGAGGATTTGCTGATACAGTAGGGCACAGTTTCTGATGATTAGGGTCAGAAATCAAGATTGATCATACTGTCATTTTACCAGAAAAAAAAATATAGACGAATTCTTGTCCCTGGGTTCGGGCTTATTTACCAGATATCAACCAGAGCAATGGTTCATTAACCTAACAGAAAGTATGCAACAACATTTTGTGTGACTTTGGCATACATAAACCTTTCCAAAATCACAAAATACCTTGCTGGGTTTTCACTCATTCACTTCGCTCTGCAATTTCACATCTATTAAAAATTTAAATACAATATTGTGGCAAAGATAGAGGTTAGATTAATAAGCATCACTCATGTCTTCTCCTCCCACTGAATAATCCAGGGTTTTGACAAAACATGAAGAGCTGCAGTTTTGTTTGTTTGTTGCAGCTGTTTATAGGAGTTTCTCTTCTGAGTTGATTAAATAGTCTGTTAATCACACAGCAGCAGGATCAATATAAACATCTCCAAAGTGCGATAGGTGCTTTGCACATATACTGTATGCATGTAGCAAAATAGTGTCAACTTCATTAATTATCCCTGACAAGGAGACAGGATTGGTTAAGATCTAAAAATAAACTAAATTCTGTACTTCTCTACATTTTTGAAATGTGAGATGTCACATACAGATTCACAGTTTCTGATATACAGTCAAATCACCTGCAACATAGTGTTAGGTATTTTTAGTCAGATAGAAATTGGATAGATACTTTATGTATTAGAAATGTTTAGTGGAGATAGGATGTCTAGTTAGACTGTTAAATGCTTAGGCCTGCTTATGAGTTTCTACAGGGTACAGCTGGTCAAGGATAACTAGAGAGAAGAGTTGATGACTGTCAGCAGACAGGGTGTTTGATTGATTTATTAT
>NW_018127897.1:2824770-2828866 GCF_001952655.1 Monopterus albus | reverse complement strand
CCCCGCCTTCGCCCGATTGCTGGCCGGGATTGGCTCCGGCCCCACCCGTGACCCCGCTCAGGGATTAAGCGGTAGAAAATGACTGAATGAATGAATGAATGTTTTGTAGTTACTTGGACTGTCTTGTTTCTCAGAATCAGTATGGTAAAAAGTACCAGGTACAACAATAGTAACCATCCTCAGGTTCAGTGTGAGCTCCATCACAGCCATAGATGGATAACTGAATGGGACTATCAGGTTACAGACCAAGAGCTCTGGGGGGGCCCAATGAAGCACAGCCTCTCTTTTAAGTGATTGTTTCTTTTTGGAAAGACAATTAAATGACTTGACATAAAGATATCAAGCAACCAAAAGAGACAAAACTGCAAGGACACACAACAAAATGGCTACAAAAATATGCAGACAGACCAGTCAGAAATGTAAAATGACCACAGACTCAAAACAACTACAAATGCATATAAAACAACAACAAAAGGAGTCAAAAATGACAAATGGAGATTTTTTTCAGCCCTGTGTTCAGGAGCAGGAACAAAGTATATGACAGCACAAAGTAACAACATGCATGAGTAAATACCTAGTATTCTCAGTATTGCTGTAGCATACTATGGATTCACACTGTTCTCATTATATTTTGTAACCCTTTACTTCAGTCTTCCAAAGACTAGTCTCTGAGCATTTTCACACCAAAGGCGGGTGGACTTTCTTCCCGAAATTTGAAATACCAGTGTCTATACAGTCAGCTAAACAAAGAGATTGCATGAAATGTTTGTCTGTTTCGTTTGTGATCTGTTTGTGGTGGCCATGGATAAAATAATGTACCTTGTTTTTTCTGCTTGTCTGACTACAACAGAACCAGCAAATTACTAATTCTTCTCTGTCCATCTCTCTTGAATGTCCTTTTCTTCTGCTGCATTGGCTTTTTGCCTCCTCTTATTAGTTTAATGTATGATTCATTGTCCATTTACTTGTAATATGTGTGTGTGTGTTGTGGTGGGGTTATCAATGATAAATGAGCTTTGAGTGCCTTTTGTAAATGACTGCAGAGTAGGCTACTGTATGTACTGTATGTCTTGGAATAAGAAACTAAATAGGAACTGTATGTTTTGTATTAAAACATCATAGTAGATTTCTGTCTATCAGGGCCCATTTTACTAGGGAGCCCCCAGGCAACTGCCTACTCTACCTTGCCTAATGGCAAAGTCCACCCTTTATAATGACTGGATCCTACACTCTTCCTCTAGTACATCCTGTAAATTACCTGAATTAAAATAGTTTACGAAATATATGCTATGTATGTAATGTTATACAAAATATTTCAGTTCTACACATAAATAACTTTAGATTGGTAACATTTATCTTTTTTAAGAAGAAAAGTGTTAAAAAAAATAGCATTTTATGAAAAACTGCTTGATCATTACACAATGTATGTTACAGTTTACATTGTTGTCTCCTTTGTGGCCCCTTTTACTTGGGCAGTTCTGACATTCTTTTCACTGTATGTCATCTATTAATCAAGAAATAAGCTCATTATACATTTTATTAAATTATTTAACTCTTAAAACCTGCTTAGTTATGTTTATATATCTACAACAACTATAGCGACCTAAGAGACTGTAATAGCAGATACTCAGAAACAGATAAAAACAACAACTAGTAGGACAGTTTGACTTTCCTATGCATAGAGGGGTTAACAAGAAAGTAGCAAAAGCAGTTATCTTGTGCGTGATACAAAAGAAAATCAGCAACAGGAAAAATATCCATACACTTGACTAATGCTTCACCACTGCCATTACTCTGGAACAAAATGATCTCAGAAGAGCTAGCTGAGGGCATAGAGCCTAAACTGGCAGGGTTTCCTATCAAAACAATGTAAGAAACCTTTTGATGTATGATGTTTAGTAAATGCTGTTGACTGTTATGAAGCCACAACTAATTCATACAGAATTTTAGAACTTTTAGCTCACCAAAAAAGATCACCAGATACATGAAGATCATCTACCATACATTCATAACCATTTCCTGAACATCCAATTTGACAATTCTTCCATCCATCCATTATCTATACCACTTATCCTGAACAGGGTCACAGGGGGGCTGAAGCCAATCCCAGCTGACTTTGGGTAAGAGGTGGGGTACACCCTGGACAGGTCGCCAGTCTGTCACAGGGCTGACACTCAGAGACAGACAACCACACACACCCACACTCACTCCTAGGGGCAATTTAGAGTCACCAATCAACCTAAGCTGCATGTCTTTGGACTGTAGGAGGAAACTGGAACATGCAAACTCTACACAGAAAGGCACCTGGTTGGCCAAGGCTTAAACCCGGAACCTTCTTGCTATGAGGTGACAGCACTAACCACTGTGCCACCATGCTGCCCAATTTGAAAATTCAAAACAGCAAATCAATCACTATCACAGACAGTCAATTTATTTTTGTAATAACATGTACTGTATCAGCAAATAGGGTGAATGGGATGGTCTCCAGCATTTTGCAAATAAAGGTTGCTAAAAATTTAGGTTAGCATACTGTACCCATTCATAGCAAATCACACCGTAACACTGCTGTACATCCACCAAATTACTGTGATGGCATTGGTGCTGAAGCCATTAGGTTACATTAGTCAACAGACATTGAGCGTAGGATCCCGCAGGGGTAATGTTAATCTTTATGCATGTTGTAAACAAAATTAGGACAATTAAGCTATGTTCACATTACAGGCCTTAATGTTCAATTCTGATCTTTTTGACAGATCCTGTCTTTTTTGTGTTGATGGTTCACATTCATGTTTGTAAATGACATGTATCTGGCTCCAGTGTGAACACTGTTGAGGTCCTAAACTGCCACGCATGCACAAATTTAACTGAAATGCGAGTCATGTGCATACAAAAATAACAAAGTAATTCGTGCAACATTCAAATCACACAATTCCCTCAAAGGATGCTTGATTACAGCATATTCCTTCTAGTTTGGCTTGGTCAGAAGTTTCCCTTTAAATGTCCAACAAAAGTGAAAGGTCCTTGTCTCTCCACCGACCCCCATCTCTGTTGCTTTATTTTTAACCAACCTGTGAGGTATCGATACAGAATGATGACGACAGGTAATACTGTATGTGCATGCACAGAGGAGTGAGACATTATTAAAAACACATTAATTTCAATTTGATCATTCTGACAGCAGTCGCATGATCAAATAGTAGATATGAACTGGATCTACGTAGGACCACATACTGTATGTATGCAAGTGGCCTGGATCTGGTTTAAAGAAAAACAAAAAACAATTTGGTTTCTTCACACATTTGTGAAAAGATCATACTTGAGTCATACGGAGGAAAAAAAAATCTGATTTAACTCACTTCAACACATAATAAGAACGTAACTTTATTTTAGTTGTACTTCATCTAACTATGTGTCTCTGATCTCTCTAATGGATTCAAAGTTCAGCTTCTGTAGCACTGAGGTAAGACCTCAGTCTACTGAAGATATCCCATACTTTAAAACACTTACGTTTTTGCTGCACTTGCTCTCACAGAAGCATGCCATTGTGCTTTAGCAAGAGGCCCCATCACAGTAGTTGGGCATGTTAACATAATCCAGAGTGATGTCTGGTTAATTTGTTTCCTTATTCTAATAACCTTGCATAAAAATAGTTTCTCTCAGCATGTGCATTTCATACATTTTCACATCTTAAGCCTTAGAGGAAATTGCCATTTGAATTTGTAATCATGTCTTGCTGCATCATATGTAGAAGCTGAAATAAAGAGACAATTAACCTGCACAGCTAAGTGACCAAGAGGAGCTGACAAAAATAGCTCAAAGAAAAATGTACTGTTCTAATCAGGTTGCCTGTGGGTAAAGACTTCATCATACAAGCTCAGAAGCAAGCGTTGTAATAGGATATAAACTCAATACAGCACTGCAATGCACCTCATTCAATACACATACAGTACAAATTAACCATTGAGAATGGGTAAATTTTGTACAAAATATTACACTATACTTATATATCTGTGAAAAAAAAATATAGTAATTACAGCACGATACAAATGCAGGGGCGCCAGTATTTTTGGCTTTGACTGAACTGTGTATGTATATA
>NW_018127897.1:2822680-2824205 GCF_001952655.1 Monopterus albus | reverse complement strand
AAGCTTGTTCTTGTGCTGCCAGGATTAGTGCCTCTGTGCTGTCTTTCAGTCCAGCTTTGTCCAGCCACTGGTAGGATTTTTCGATATCAGCCACTTCTAATTTTTGACGGTGGTACATAACCATGCAGAGGTTTGTCCTTCCATGAGGGTTCCTGCTCTTCCTTCCCTAGTTCCTCTGGTTTTTGTTGCCTGAGGTGTTCACTAAGCATGTCATCACTCGGGGCCATCTCCCTGATGTATTCATGGATCTTTGTTGTTTCATCCTGGATAGTGGCTCTGACGCTCACTAATCCTCGGCCTCCTTCCTTCTGCTTAGTGTACAGTCTCAGGTTGCTGGACTTGGGGTGAAACCCACTGTGCATTGTAAGGAGCTTCCTTGTCTTGATGTCAGTGGCCTCTATCTCCTTCTTTGGCCAGCTTATTATGTTAGTGGGGTACCTGGTGACCATTAGGGTGCAGGTGTTAATTGCCCAGACTCTGTTCTTTCCATTCAGCTGACTTCTCAGGACTTGCCTTACTCTCTGCAGGTACTTTGTAGTTGCTGCTTTCCTTTCATGGTTCCCATTTGCCTGCGGGATCCCAAGGTGCTTGTGGCTGTCCTCAACATCTGCTATGTTGTCTTCTGGTAGTACAGTCCCCTCAGTCCTGAGTACATGACTAAATCTATCTATCTACCGATCAATCGATCGAGAGATGTAGAGATCGATCTCTTGATCGATCTCTACATCTTGCTCTTGATCGATCTCTACATCTTGTGATCGATCTCTCGATCAATCTCTACATCTCTCGATCAATCTCTCGATCGATCTCTACATCTCTCGATCGATCTCTCGATCCATCTCTACATCTTTCGATCGATCTCTCGATCGATCTCTCGATCAATCTCTACATCTTTCGATCGATCTCTCAATCGATCTCTCGATCAATCTCTACATCTTTCGATCGATCTCTCAATCGATCTCTCGATCGATCTCTACATCATTCGATCGATCTCTCGATCGATCTCTCGATCGATCTTTACATCTTTTGATCGATCTCTCGCTCGATCTCTTGATCGATCTCTCGATCGATCTTTACATCTTTTGATCGATCTCTCGATCGATCTCTACATCTTTTGATCGATCTCACGATCGATCTCTACATCTTTTCAGAACTGAGGGGATTATACTACCAGAACTCAGCATAGCAGATGTTGAGGACAGCTACAAGTACCTTGGGATCTTCGCAGGGAAATGGGAGACTGCAAGGAAAGCAGCAACTACAAAGTACCTGCAGAGAGTAAGGCAAGTCCTGAGAAGTCAGCTGAATGGAAAGAACAGAGTCTGGGCAATTAACACCTGCACCCTAATGGTCACCAGGTACCCCACTGGCATAATAAGCTGGCCAAAGCAGGAGATAGAGGCCACTGACATCAAGACAAGAAAGCTCCTCCTTGGATCGATCGAGAGATGTAGAGATCTATCGAGAGATCGATCAAGAGATGGAGAGATCGATCGAGAGATCGATCGAGAGATCAATCGAAAGA
>NW_018127897.1:2817601-2821950 GCF_001952655.1 Monopterus albus | reverse complement strand
GCTAGCTGGCCTATTCTCCATGGTGTGGAGCCGCGCTTCTAAGTCTGTGAGCCTTGCCTCCAATGCTGCTAGCCTCTGACATTTATTACAAGTACCATTATCGCTAAAGGAGGCAGAAGAATAACTGAACATGCGACACTCCGAGCAAGAGAAAGGAGGAGAGGAAGAGGGGGAAGCCATTGCTCTCGATTAAGCTACTAGCTTAGCTAGCTTTTAAACTAGCCGACCTAAAGTAGCAAGTTAAATTTGGTAGTTAGCAAGAACTTTTGCAAAACAAGTGCTTCAAGTGGTGCAAGCGTATGTTGTCACTCAAAAATTCAGATGAATCTAGAAAATAGTGTGTTTAATTCCTAAACCGTCTGGAAGCAAGCACAACGCAGTGCAAAAGAGAAAACAGGAAATGAGTACGGTTTACCGTAGGAAATCGCAGTCCGTCAAAGGTTCCACAGATGCCGGAGCAGATCCGTAGAGTCTGCTGGAGGGGCCCATCAGGTCCCATGGACTTTCTGGCCTGCACCCAGCTGCAGCAGGCATCTGATGAGGTGGATCAAATAAGATGATTCATGTCATGGGGACAGCAGTGCCCTCATCTGCTTACACATGCGTTTCATAGGTGTTCACTAAGCATGTCATCACTCGGGGCCATCTCCCTGATGTATTCATGGATCTTTGTTGTTTCATCCTGGATAGTGGCTCTGATGCTCACTAATCCTCGGCCTCCTTCCTTCTGCTTAGTGTACAGTCTCAGGATGCTGGACTTGGGGTGAAACCCACCGTGCATTGTAAGGAGCTTCCTTGTCTTGATGTCAGTGACCTCTATCTCCTCCTTCATCCAGCTTATTAATCGATCGAGAGATCGATCGAGAGATCAATTGAAATCTCTGCAGGCACTTAGGAGTTGCTGCTGTCCTTGCGGCCTCTTCATGGTTCCCATTTGCCTGCGGGATCCCAAGGTACCTGTAGCTGTCCTCAACATCTGCTATGTTGCCTTCTGGTAGTACAATTCCCTCAGTTCTGACTACCTTCCCTCTCCTTGTTACCATTCGACCACACTTATCCAGTCCAAATGACATTCCGATGTCCTGGCTGTAGATCCTAGTGGTGTTGATCAGTGAGTCAATGTCTCATTCACTCCTGGCATACAGCTTGATGTCATCCATGTAGAGGAGGTGGCTGATTGCTCCATTCCGTAGTTGGTGTCTGTAACCGTTCTTGGTGATGATCTAGCTGAGGGAGTTCAGCCCTATGCAGAACAGCAGCAGGGACAGAGCATCTCCTTGGTAAATACAGCACTTGATTTTGATTTGTGCAATTGGCTTGAAGTTGGCCTCTAGGGTTGTTTTCCACATTCCTAATGAGTTCTTGGTGAAGGCTCTTAGAGTCTTGTCGATGTTGTATGGTTCCAAGTATTCCAGGATCCATGTGTGAGGTATCGAGTCATAGGCTTTCTTTTAGTCAATCCAGGCAGAGCACAGGTTGGTATGCCTGGTCTTGCAGCCTTGAGTGACTACTTTATCAACCAGTAGCTGGTGCTTTGCTACTCTGGTGTTACTACCAATTCCTGTCTGGGCCCTGCTCATGCATTGAGCCATGTGCCTGCTCATCTTAGTAGCTGGTTCATTTGTCCTGCCAGGCGCTCATGGAGTGAAATTAGCTTCTGTAACCAGTAGGCATGGATCATGTCAGGACCTGGTGCTGTCCAGCTCTTCATACTAGAGACCCTCTTGAATGTTGTTTCATCTCTTGAATGTCTGCCATTGTGATGATTACTGGGTCTTGTGCAGGGAGGTTGCTGTGGTCTGCTCTTAGGTCCACCAGCCACTGGGCATTGTTGTTATGCAATTCCTCCTTCTCCCATATGCTCTTCCAGAACTGTTCTGTCTTCAGCCTTGGTGGGTCTGCTCTAATGTTATCACCCTGCCACTGAAAGTACACCTTGGATGGCTCAGTGGAGAACATTTGGTTTATTCTCCTGGCATCAACTTTCCTGGTGTACCTCTTCAGCCGTGTGGCCAGGGCTGTGAGCCTTTGCTTGGCAGTCTCTAAAGCATCAGGTATGGACAGTGTGTTGTACTTCTTAGGTACCCCTTTCTTCATCACACTTTCCTGCAGTTCTGATAGCTGGCTAACTTCTCTCCTTCTTGGCCTCCAACCCCCTTCTCCATGGAAGATACTACTCCTTGTGGCCTTTGTTGAACTTATAGCCAAGCATCTCAAGGATCACGGTTGCTGTGGTGTATATCAGCTTGTTGGTCTCAGTGATGGTTGTAGTAGGGATTGTTCGTAGTGCTGCATTCACATCCTCTATTAGACTTTCAGAAGGCACCTCACTTAGTCTTGGTAACCAGCTATGGAGGTTCCAGGTGTCCATCTTGGTCATGATCTTCAATCTCAGGTCAGCTGCTCTTGCATTAAGCTCATCTGGGCTTGTTAATTAAATTAAAGTAATTAAATTAAAGTCAATAAATATAAAATAAGAAATGTGAAATAAGTGTTTGCATAAATATTCACCCTCTTTAAAATAACTGACCTAATTAAACAGAGGTCCAGCCAACTGGTGCCAGTAGTCTCACAGTTAGTGAAATGGGGATCACCTGAGTGCAATGAATGTGCCTCAAGTGATTGTACTATAAAGACACCTGTGCCTGGAAGGTCCAGTCACTGGTTAATCAGTATTCCTGGCTACCATTACACCATGAAGACAAAAGAACACTCCAAGCAACTCAGAGAAAAGGTTATTGAAAAGTCTAAGTCAGGGGATGGATACAAAAAAATTCCAAGGTACTGAACATTCTCCATAGTTCAGTGAAATCCATCATCAAGAAATGGAAGGAATATAGCACATGTCTAAATCTGCCAAGATCGGGTCATCCTCACAAACTGAGTGACCGTGCAAGAAGGAGGCTAGTGAGAGAGGCCATCAAGACACCTATGACTACTCTGAAGGAGTTACAAGCTTCAGCAGCTGAGATGGGAGATAATCTGGATACGACAACCGTTTCCCCGTTCTTCACCAGTCAAAGCTTTATGGGAGAGTTAGCAAAGAGAAAGCCACTCTTGAAAAAAACTCATATTGAATCTCAACTAAAGTTCATCAAAAGGCACGTGGAAGACTCCATTTTCAAACAGATGAAGGTACTTTGGTCTTTTGAGACCAAAATGGTGCTTTTTGGACATTAGACAAGACGCTATGTTTGGCGGACACCAAACACTGCACATCTCCACAAACACACCATCCTTACTGTGAAGCACGATGGTGGCAGCATCATGTTGTAGGGATGGTTCTCAGCAAAGTTGAAAAAAACTCATATTGAATCTCAACTAAAGTTCATCAAAAGGCACGTGGAAGACTCCATTTTCAAACAGATTACAAGCTTCAGCAGCTGAGATGGGAGATAATCTGGATACGACAACCGTTTCCCCGTTCTTCACCAGTCAAAGCTTTATGGGAGAGTTAGCAAAGAGAAAGCCACTGTTGAAAAAAACTCATATTGAATCTCAACTAAAGTTCATCAAAAGGCACGTGGAAGACTCCATTTTCAAACAGATGAAGGTACTTTGGTCTTTTGAGACCAAAATGGTGCTTTTTGGACATTAGACAAGACGCTATGTTTGGCGGACACCAAACACTGCACATCTCCACAAACACACCATCCTTACTGTGAAGCACGATGGTGGCAGCATCATGTTGTAGGGATGGTTCTCAGCAAATGGCCCTGGAAGGCTTGTAAAGGTACAGGGTAAAATTAATGCAGAAAAATATAGGAAAATTCTGGAGGACAATCTTATTCATCTGCAAGAGACAATGACCCGAAGCACACAACGAATGCTACACAGAAATGGTTTAAAGACAACAAGGTGAGTGTTCTGGAGTGGCTGAGTCAAAGACCAGACCTCAATCCAACAGAGAATTTGTGGCTGGACTTGAAAAGGGCTGTTCATACCCAATCCCTGCGCAACCTGGCAGAGCTTGAGCAGTTTTGCAAAGAAGAATGGAATAAAATTACTGTGTCCAGATGTACAAGCCTGATTGAGACCTATCCACACAGACTCAGTGCTGTGATTGCAGCCAAAGGTGCATCTACTAAATACTAACTTAAAGGGGGTGAATATTTATGCAATCACTTATTTCACATTACATATTTTTACTTAATTGATATTACTTCGTAGAAACCTGTTTTCACTTTGACATTAAAGAGGGTTTTTTGCTATTTTTTTGTCAAAAAAAGCCAAATTATGTTGACTATGATTGATTTATAAAATTAATAAAAGGGTAAAACATCTAAGGGGGTGAATACCTTTTATAGGCACTGTGTGTGTATATACACACACACACACATATATATATA
>NW_018127897.1:2794279-2817582 GCF_001952655.1 Monopterus albus | reverse complement strand
TTACACTGTTTGTGCCCTGGGGACTGAACCTGCACCAAACAGATCACATATACAGTAGATGTTGCCAGGTAAAATTCTTTCTTAAATGTGTGGACTTAACAGAAACTATTGTAAGCAACTAAGCAAAACAGCCTTATTTCTTATTTTAGCAGGATGGCATTATATTTTGCATTTGTCTGAAGTGCTTTCAGATGACTGTGAGCCTACAGTTTTGATAAATTGCCTCAGCCCCAGCAGAGCATGTAATCCTTCAACTTATTTGAAAGCATGGGATTTTTTACTGTCCACTCCTGTGCTGAAGACATTTACCAATGCAGGAAAAGAAGCCCCGTACTCCAGCAGAACAGACCACAAAATAGGCAGCATGTTATTTTTAACCTGCTTAATGGACAATAGAGTAAGATTTTATTTGCTATTGTTCACATTCTGTATTTATCACCAAAAGTTATATATCCTGAGGCCTAACACAAATATTCAATACACTTCTTTTTTCATAAAACATTTACAAAGCTGATTTAAAAAATATGTAAAACTTCTTTTGGTTACTGTATATATGCCAGCAGATTTCTTTTTCCCTATTTTTAATCGTGCATTGCTACATGGTGCATTACCGCCACCAAATGTCGATCAGTGGAAGACCAAAGTGTTATGGTTTAGGTCCCCTCACCAGGAGGGTGAGGGAGAACTGAGGTAGGACTCAAGATGGCTGACCCAGGTGCTAGTAAAAAACAGGTGGTTTTAATGGTAGGGATTACAAAAGAAAAAGGAACAGAGTCAATAAATACATACCACCAGGGCTGAGCAAAGATGGCAGAGGAGAACAGGACAAACAGGTACAAAAATAAACTAACGGCAGGAGGATGAGGACAGACAGGTGAATAGACAGGCTAACCTCGAGAACTGGCAAACAAAAGGATATCCACAGTACAGGAACTGTCAACTTGGATTAAAAAAAAGTAACATCTGGCTAACCTCATGGACAAAAAAACAAACAAAGAGGTCCACAGCACAGGAACTGTCCGCGTGGACCGTATAACACAAAGCATATAACCTAAGTATAAAATGAGATCCACCGCACAGGAACTGTCAGCGTGGAAAACAAAATACGTCTTATACACACCACGAAAAAAGGGCTGTTACGGGGTATGCACGTTACAGTAGTTAATGCTCCAGCAACAGCGGAGCCTCTGCCAGAGGTATAAATAAGGTAGGAGGGTGATTACAGTGATGCGCCCCAGCTTTGCGCGACAACCCACAAGTCACTGATTACAAAAGCGACACAGCTGAGGCGCTGATCCTGCAAAAAGAGCGAGCAGGAGAGAGAAAGGCAGAAGAGAGGCAGGTCGCGCTGAGCAGACCTGACACAAAGGATGATTTGAAACCAAAGAATGTCATAATCTCCCATTCATTTGACAGACAAGAGTAATCATTTGACATACTGTAAATGTCAATTGCATTTATTGCCATGCTGTTAATAGACCTGGAAAGAGACTGATGAAGTATTTACAGCTGAGGTCTTCCTCTGCATCTTGGTTCAACTGTTTGTCTTTGTTTATTATGGTTTACATGCGTTACATGAAGACAATGCTGTTTAAGCTACCAAGTATTTTTAATTACCACAAAGACAGCTAAAGAACACTTAGATGAATACTGGCAGTGTAGCTGTGTGCTATTGTGTCTGTGCTACATCCTGAGTAATTGTACCTAGGCATATACATACAGTACATAAACATTAAATCATATGCTGGCTATATACTGTCTTAACATAAGAAACATCCTGACATAACAGTTATAAATGTCATAATTAACTAATAATGCCAAACATGATATGTGGCAGTCACTTCTCAGTCACTTCTCTTGAATCTTTAGCAGTATATTGCATGGAGTCAGGATATTACTATACTGTTATGAAAAACAAGTCTTGTTTGTAGAGATTCTCAGTCATCCAGGTCATGGTGTATATAAAAGTGCTATAGGTACGTACTGTAGCAGCTAGACTTGCTTGAGGTCCTATCCGAGAAGCTTCCGCTCAGCTCTGGAACTGGTGGAGAAAATGTAGGTGCTACCCCTTTTGGACAAAACAAGGAAATAAAAAAAATATATATAAAGTTGTGTTAATCACAGATTCTAACCATTAGTGACACCTCGTGCATGCTGTGATGTACGGTGATGCAGATTTGTTCAATAACAGCTTTAGATTGACATGCTCACATCCCACATCTAAAAGCCACAAGTCATCAGCACACCTTCATTTGTAATTAAATACTTGTAAGATCATTAACATAACCTATCAGCTTCCTATTTGTGACAGACATAGCCCTTCATCACGTCAACAAAAACAGCACTGGCCACCCTCACCTTCATGAGTGGTGGAGAGGGGTCAGTAGACCCTAAAGGGGATTATGTAAATCACACAGGTTAATAGTTGCAGCTGTTGTAGGAAGCAAATCTTCTGGGGAAAAACAAAAATTATCAGTTAGAAAATAAAAAGCTAAATATCACTTTACATACAGACATCACTCAAAGGCAATATACAAGTAAATGAAAAAGTCAGCTCAAAAAACTGACATGTAACTTTTTAACAGTGAAGCTGATACTTTCTCAGATAATCTTTGTTTTATTTTTCATTATCATTACTATCAGTGCCTATAATTATCAGACAGGATATAGGCCTTCTGTCTTCAGTGGTGAACTGGATAATAAAGTTTAATATCTATCATAAATAGAATTATTTGAATGCCTAATAGACATAAGACTTATTTTAGTTTTGGTTTTTGTGTTTATTTGATTACATTCTTTAATGTCAAAACATAAAAACAAACTTTCATTTTCCATTTTTGTGACCAACCACAAACAAAACACATCTTTTTTATTTTCCAGATTGAATGAAATGATTAAATAAATGGCTGAACACAGAGCAGCTCATCAAAACATTGCTCCATGGAGCTACTGTACAAGTGACCTCTTTTATATTTATAAACACATAATTGTCCCATTTAGAGCTGCAGTGAAAAGAAACACTGTTGTATTTTAATGCTTTTATTTTCCACCTAGCTCCAAAAAGCAGGTCAGGTTTGTATGGAGAGTCTGTCATGTTTTACAAAGTAAAGCATCATGAGTAGTGGCTCAGAGGGACAAAGTTAGGGTTATTATTAATAAGTGGAAGAGAAAGAACATTATGCTGGCAAGCTGGCTCATGAGCCAGCAAATTGAGCTTGCAAGTACTAAAGTACCATAGAGATAGGCCATTAAGATTCCCAGAATGGAGCTAAGAAACACAGTGCTCACAAACAAGATTGTGAGATTCTGAAATCAGGTTTTCTTGGTTTCCAAAGCAGCAGAACCCTCTTGGTGTTGAGAAACATTCTTTGCACAGACAATAAGTAAAACCATTATGTGTTCTTGAATGACGTTTGAAACCCATCTCTTCAGTTGCTAATTCCCTCCAAATGTTTAAACCAGTTCCCCTCCGATTTATTTTTGTTTTTTTGAAGTATGGCACTGTTAAACCACCAGTTGTGGTGTGGAAGCAAACATCAGCAAATGGCCACTGAGATATTTGAAGGGATGTGTATATGGTGAAATTTCTACAGCTAATTCGGTTGCCAGTAAAAGCCAGAGCTTGTTAGTATAGTATGCTGCTTAAAATCATACACAAAATTACTAATGGTAGAGCCCCAAACTCCATCCAAATTATATTCTGCGGGTGGATGACATATGAACAGCGCAGTAAAAGCATGACCACCTTCAACCAATCCATGATATATAAGGTTTCATTCTTCAAGCAATCATTAAGGGCTGAACTGAAAAGTGATTACTGGAAAATATGTTCTTATTGGGGATGGCTTATGTTACCTATCTGTCTACTGTTCAAGGACAGACTTTTTAAGTGGCTGAGAAGCACTTGAGAGAATGTTTGTGATTAACTTTTTCTTCATGTACAGTATACTATAGATGGCACTTGCTATGAATTAGTCAAAGAAAGCAAGTGCAATGATGTATTTAAACACACACACACACAACTCTGGAGATTCAGTTTTGGGATTCTTTTTATTTCACCTTTCATCCCTGTAGAAATCATCAGTAAACCAGTGACCACATGACCAGGAGGCCACTGACCTCAGTGCTGACCTCAGATTTCCTGATTGCATTTGGTATTGCATTTTTTTCCTACATATTTGAAAAGCTATTATGTTTCATTACCATGGAAATAATGGAAATACAAACACTGAATGTTTAAACATAAACAGAAATAACAGGCAACTGGAGGCAAATAGTAAATATTCAGTGACCCTCTATAGGCTAAGCCATATAGGTAATGGGATGGATGGAAATGGAAATGTGCACCTATGCATTGTATGTACCGTATGTGTGTGTGTACTTACTGTATATACAGTAAACCAGGGCACATGTTACCTTTGATAAATCTGAGTATTATTTCCTCTGTCTACTGCATGACTCCACAGACATAACAAAAAGCACACATTAACCATACATGAAAACAAAACAAATTGTTAAAATTCACAAGTGTTACTTTATTAACACAGCAGAAATACTAACATATGATGCCATCAGGTTTGCAACAGAGATAAAAATGTGAAAAAAGCAACTCCCGAAAACAAGATCTAACAAATCAACAACTCTCTTTTCCAGCCCATCTGATATACAAATTGTACCTAATGAACCTTGCAAAATCAATTACCTAGGTAATACTTTGCATGCAAGGGAACCCAAACACTGACTGCATGATGCATACATAAACAGACATTACTCACTGCAGATTATCTTGCTCCATTTACATTGCATTTGGGCTGGAAACAGCAAACTGCCTTGTGCATCTTCCTCAGTCATGTTCATTTCATTAAAATGCAACTAGGACAGAACGTTAAACCATACCCACCAAATGACCAGTTAGAGCATTCATTATGCCAAACACTGTAACCTGATTAATTTTATGACAAAGAGTATACAAACAACTAAAGTAACAGCTGTGTATCTAGGAAAAGCTACAGAATAAAGTACTTAGGTGACTCCTGATTGATGGAGGCTGGTGCTCATTTCTGCTGGTGATGTGCTTTTTAAACAGTTGTTTATAACACAGACACTTTGTTTTGTAATACTCTATCATGTATACCAAAGATAACATTCTTAAAGTACTGTTTGACCACAGTGTAGTTGTACTGTATGTTCAGAGGATACAACATGAGAGCTTGTTCTGAGACTTTAATTAAGCACACACTGTATGTAGACTATATCAGACTCTTGATAGGAAGCCATTTCCAGATAAAACAGGCCTTTATAAAATGTCTTGAGGTATACGCCTAATAATGAAAACTGACACAGCACACACCCTAGATGTAATTCTTACTTCAGTGCTTCCTCTGTCACATTTAAAATAAAGTGGTATGAGATTAACAATATATCATGCTTGGTAAAAAGTTGTTGAACTGTACATTAAACCTAAAAAAGCAGATCCACAGCTCTTCAGCAAAGCAACATAGTGGAGAATGTTCACTTTCTGAGAAGTGAGGCACAGATCTAAATCTGGAGTCATGAATTATTAAAGCCCCTTTTATGAAGCTTTCTTCAGAGGAGACTATTCAACACAGTACAGTACAAGCTTCAGATCAAACAGAGCAGAGAAAAAGAGCCAGATGTAATGGCAAAAGTATATCCACGGAATGTGTTCAGCAGTCAGCATTCTGCAGCTGCAGTCAGATGAAATATAAGAATGAGCACTTTGATTCCGAGTAAAACCAGAAACAAAGATGAACTGGTTTCTGATCACTTGGTCAGTGTTGGTCTCTTCATAGCAGCAATCATTTGAAGGCATATACAGTATAGAGGAAATAATAAAACCTTATGCCCCTGACTAGATGAGGAGATGCTGACAAGAGAGCATATTTACCCCTGCTGAATATCACTAGACAACAAATAGCTTTGGTTTGGAGGTGAGTGTCAATTGTGGATGAATCACTCCTCTTGGTGTCATCCAACTCGGCATGCCTTTGTGAAATTGCTTTTTGAGTATGAGTTGCATTTACTAAACATTTTATCTTATCCCTGGAAGTATTTTTAAATGGCATTTCAGTCAGGTTCCAACCAGAAAACTATATACAAAAGTCTTTTATGGGCTTTTCATCCATTTGGACTGTGGAGTGTTTGGGTCGCACACTTTTTTCAAAGCACACACTAAATCAAAAGGTGTCTTCATTTTTTCACACCATTATGCTATATGTGTACATTTAGAACATGGTACACAGCTTAAACACAGTAAATGGGTAGTGTATCTTATTACTTAATAACTTAAATACTCACATTATTTACATTGCAAAAATACCTTCAAAATGTTTTCATACTTACCGGTGCAGCAGAAGACACAAAAGGTGGCACAAACAGATTTTTTCAGAGGTTTAATTTCAGGTATCCATGGTACTCTGAATAATCTACATGCCTCACAGTTTTTGACCTTTTCTTCAGTAGAAAGTGGTTCCAGTGAAAACTGTTCTATCTTGACATGCTAATCTTAATGTTTTATCTTTTAAATATAATTTGTTACTGCTGTGAGCACCAGGAATGAAATTACTTTGACCATCATCAGATCAAATATTTGTTCACCATTTGCATTACTAAAGCTATACTGATATATACTGTAAAGAGCTATTACTATAGTAAAATCACAGATAACTGAAACATGTGTCTATTCAGCACTCCACACAGTGCATACAGTGCAGTGCACTAAAAGCACAATATTCCCCTTACATTTCACTGCAGTTGAAACTTGGAAGAATATACGTGTCATTCTCAGCAACTCTTTAACTTGTAATGAGAATCATTCACCTCTTCAAGACAGATAAACTCGCACCCAGACTTAACAGCTTTATATGGGTAGAAAATGATCTTCCCGTGTTTATACCTTTTAAAACCACTATAAATTAGAAAAAGACAGAAAAGCTGATATAATTTTGTTTTAGCAGAATCTCTCCACTTGACTGAATGTGTCTATAAAATTCTTTGAGAGAAGTAGGTTGCTAAAATGCACTTAATTTGGCATGATAGATTGAGTCCATGCTTCAGTGACTGTAATTGAATCTGTGACCTATTTCTTTAGAAGAAAATTGTCTCTTGGGTTATTTGTCGCCATACATGTTAATGGAATTCAATAGCCTGACACTGAATTTATACATTTTCATCCACTAATTTGCATTCTCCTTCCAATCTGTGGCTTGTTATGAATGTAACCCTATATGCAGTAACATCTTAGCCTTTAAAAAATAGGTTCATGCTAGTCATGATGCAGATTTATCTTTCTGAATTCAGTGTAGGCATCATAACTCTTATGTTAATTGCAATCAGTACAAACATAGCACTACATGACAGGACACTGTGGCTGGCTGGACAATCCCTCATTCTAAATCCCACAAGAGATCAGTTACTGACACAGAAATAACAACACAAGCCAACCATTGACCAGTTGTTCTTGGACCAAATATCACTATTAACGGACGTTATTGTTGCTTCTTCTGGTGTGCTATAAATAATACATAGGCTTAACTCAATTTACAGTAACACATATGACCAGTTATATGGTAAAGAATAAAGGGAGCACTAAAAACAGATAAGATGAAAGAAGATCAGTATAATAAGATTAGAAATGATTGGTCCACCTGTCATTCAGGTAACTGGAAATAGATCATGTATTTAAAAGTTGAAATAACTGTCAGGTATTTTTAGTCAGATAGATATTGGATAGATACTTTATGTATTAGAAATGTTTAGTAGAGATAGGATGTCTAGTTAGACTGTTAAATGCTTAGGCATGCTTATGAGTTTCTACAGGGTACATCTGGTCAAGGATAACTAGAGAGAAGAGTTGATGACTGTCAGCAGACAGGGTGTTTAATATTATTATTACGACGTGTATAACTGTAGCCTTAGCCATAATATGTTCTTATGTTTAAGTCACGACATGTACTAGAGGTCGTGAGAATGGTTTTAGCTACACACCACTTAATCAACAGACACACACACATTGATTTGGTTCATGTTTTGACTACTGCTATGGCCAGCTGCAAAGCTGGTAACAGAGACGTCTCGGTTGACGTTTCTGTGTAGTATGGGGCTAGCCCAACCGAGGGGATATAATGTATAGGCCTGGTGGGCTCAGGGGCTTTCATCTTACATCTGCCTGCGAGCAGGTTGGAGGTGCAAGATACCTGAGCGTGTAATGTTAATTTTTACCTGTGTTCATGGAATAAATCAGCACTGTTTTGTAGTCAGTATGGTAAAAAGTACCGGGTACAACATAACTAACAAAACAAAACAAAACAACATAACTAACAACTTGTAAGAAATTAACCCGATTCTTTTGTTGGAAGCACGAGAAGTGACGACAGGAGAGGACTGATTAAAATCAACAGAAAGTTTATTGAAAGTCTGTGCACAGGTAGGCCTTACAGCGCTGGGATCAGAGAGACAGAGCTCCCACAGGAATTCCATCCTCTGAACCCCCAATTAAGTTTGGGGTTCAGAGGATGGAATTTCAGATGGAAAGTTCAGAGTTACAATACATTTTATCTTCTTGGGCTGCTCCGCTCTGGACAGGGGTGCAACCTTCAATAGTTTGTGATCCTATTGGTCATTTGGTGTGAGCCAGAGCTCGCACTTCCATGTTTAAATATGGTAAATCTAGGTATGTCTGTGTGCGTGTGTCTCTGGCACCCAGCTCTTGATCTCGAGGTGCACTCATCAATGGGTGGCCTGAGTTGCAGGCCCCCTGTGTGTGTGATGCTAATAAGTATGTTAAACTGGCCAGGTGGTCATCTCAGGTTGTTGCCCCCAGCCTCTGCAGGACATCCCAAGACAAAGCAAAGCTTGGAATGTGCTAAGTGGGTCGAGGTGTGAGTGTAAAACAGGCCTTTGCTAAAATGTAAATAGGCTGTCTGGTCACAAGGACATGCAGACAACTAGTCTCTACATAGAAGTTACAGCATTCAAAGTAAGCAGATTCTGCTTCATTACAATTGTAAGATATATAAGCAAGGAGAATAAATGTATTAGAAAGTAACCAAAGCTCAGTAGTTCTGGACAATCATCAATACAGCTGTAATATGTATAGACAAAGAAAATAAAGTTATGAAAGGTAACTAAAGGGAACTAAAGGTATGAGAAGTAACTAAAGTAACTAGAGTCTATAAGACTCAAATCTTACAAACTTAAGCAAATAACCATCCCTCCTATTATTTACCACCTTTGCTGAAATAAATTTTTTGTGCTTATTTACTCTTTTCCTCTCCTCTTTGCATATGTCACCAGCACCATCATCATCATCATCTTCCCCAGAATAATGACTGAAATAGGGCACGATGGTGAAACTTGATCTCACGTATGTTGTCAGAGATTACTGTCCTCCCAGACATCATGGTTTGATCTAATACTGTACAGAAAGGGCTACTGCCCTTGACAGAAGACGCTAACAGGGGTAGACAGGTTTTGTCAAACATTCAAAACAAAAAAGGTGGGGAGAAAAGTCTTGTATTTTAAGATCACCTTCCTTTGCAGCCGCTCCAAACCCAAAACTGGATAAATTAAGACAACTGCTATGTTCACAAGTCAACCCAACTGGCTTTCCTTTACATTCAGTTATGCTATGCTGAACTGTAAATTCTTCTCCCACAAGTATGTTCAGACAGAACACAAAGCAAGCTGAAAATGTTTCAAAACTATATTCATGTTTATATAACCACATACTGAAGACTACTTTGCTTATTTGAAAATGATCTTTTGTAATTAATTCAGATAACTTCACAACAAATTATTCAGAGTGAATTCCAGCAGATTAGCTGTGGATTTAAAGGTGAAGTTCAAGTTGGTATTGCTGTTAAAGTAGTGTACATTTTGGTACCTCTTCTCATGCTTCTCAGCCTACACACTTCTCAGGAAACATGCAATGCACCTGTGATTGTGATGAGGTGTACTGAGCAGGTATTATTGCTATCGCTATTTGGGGTCAAAAGGAGCACCAAAAGGTCTGATAATGTGTCTTTTACCAAATCGAGCAAATTAACATTTTGCCCTTATTATGGTGCTAGAAAGTAAGAGGAACACCAAAATTATTCCAGTTCATCCCGAGGAGTACCTGAATGTTTACCCCAGATTAAATGGCAATCCATTGCAAATGTGGCAGACGTTTCATACCACAAATGTCAACCTCATGTGCGTACTAGAGAAAAAGTCATGTGGTCACTAAAGTCATCATGTTTCATCCTCTGGGGACCATGAATATCTGTACATAATTTCAAGGCAATCTTTCCGGAACTTAATGAGATGTTTTCATTTGGACCAAAGCAGTGGGAAGACTAACCCGCATGCCCATCAACATGGCTTAAAATGGTATGTTGATTTTCTCCATGCATTCACTACTCATATTACTCACAACAGACATTGCAGTGTTTTAGCAAGGAGGCAATGGGCATTCACAGTTGGACATGAGACAAAATCAGTGTAATCTGCTCAGGGGCACATCTAGCATCCAAAATAACATGAAGAGAAAAACAACAGGCAAGAAGAACAACAGGAGAAATCTGTAAAGCAGGTACACATTCACTACTAGTTCCAATGACATCATAACCATAGGTGGAGCATGCAGACAATGCAATAAAATCATAAACCTTAACATTCTCACAGAAGTGTATGTATAATTATGCTTTTTCCCTGCTGAGAGTCAGGACTGAAATCCTGGATGCAAATACCGATAATAAATATAAAAATCATCATCCACACAAAACTTTATATAATGCACATGCACTGCAGTAATGAACTCATATCCATAACATTTAAATGTATAATTATATTACTTAATGTAAGTATGGCCTCTAATGATAAAGTACTTCTAGTGGCAATTTGTGGGAGTACCAACCAATCTACTGTAGCACAGATGATTCCAGCAGCTTTCGTACTTACAGTACATCTAAGTGAATTATAAAGATCACAACTGAGAAAATACAGCTGATAAAAGGCACTTTACTTATTATGGACTGCTTCACTGTCTTCTGCCTATTTAATTGTGTCAGACTGAGAATATTGTCTTCATTTTCTCATAGTAAGCTGTTATTTATCATTAAAAGTTCACTTGGTTGACTCTAGGTGGAAATGTTATCCATATCACACTAATGGGCTCTTAGACATTTTTGTTCTAATTAATGCTACTAATTCCTCTTAATTAATCGTTACTGATGCTCACTCCATCTGCTGAATTAAGGGAAGTAAAACTGGGTCACTGGTAAAAAAACAAAACAAAACAAAAATTTGGTGATATTGAAATATGGGTCTAGTTTTCTTCCATAATTTGTTAAGCAAAATAGCCCAGCAGTCTGCTAAATAGCAGAGGAAAGCTAATGTTTGCACTGGCATATATTTTACATGAAAAAGTCATTCTGTTAAATGGTTTATCATATTTATGAAGGAGCAAAATGTAAAGCAGTGAAGAATGCCAGTGGCAGTCAAATACACTCAGAGTATAATATTTCTTAAATGAGCTAATGAACAAGTGATGTGAATTGAATACTAACAAGAGAAGTCACTGTGTAAAAAATGTTTAGCCTCAATGAAACCGGTATAAACATTATTAGTTGCTGGTGTTAAAAGATATTAATCTACATCCTCCTAGAAACACCTGAGCCTGGGAGCTGATAGCTGAGGTCAATCAGCAAAGATGATGAAGATTTGCTAATAGTGACAACTCTGTTGCCCAAAGATGAATTTTACCAAAGTCAAATTTTATCTTTGACCACTGTGGACTGTAAACAAAGCAGATTGCTTGCATGAACAGTTGGCCATTGCATACTTGAGATACTTTAAAAACCTATGGCTGTTTGTAGCTTTTGGGGCAACATTTTCAACAAATATTCAGGTCATATGTTACACAGTGAAATAGCATCATCCACTGCAGCAGTGTGTTAAAATGATGTGTTTTTAAATGTTTTTGAACAACAACGAAGATCTAAGGCACAGACAATTAAGCTAATCAAGGTTGGAGGCTGACAGATATTAGAGGCAATTCACTATTGGTTTTAGTCTCTCTATGGGGATTGTTGAAAATATTTATATACAGTAGAAAATGACTGGCATCACACTTTAACCATGTTTTGTGAGACCCCAAGCCAAGCTGAAATTTGAGGGTAGCATTGTGTACATGTGCCTTCTGATAAATCTGAGCATTTTGTGAATATTTGTGTTGTTTCTGCTGATGGCCAAACACTAAGAGTTAGACTCAGACTGTATAGCATAGCATTTTGGTCTTTACTCACTTTGAACTGTTCATTCTGCATTCAGCCTTGACCTTTTAGATGTGTACACTGAGGTTACATGTAAATATTTGAGCCTGAAATGTAGAAACGGCTAATTAAAGTATTAACCTTCACTGTGTTTAATTTTAAAAATTCATGTTTAGCATGCTGTTGTGACTTGTGCTTCAACTGCTCTGTGTTACTGTATGTTGCTGCTTGTGGCTAAAACCAGAAAAGAACAGTGACCAGAAACTCCAATGTAATGCAATGCAAACAAATACACTAGCCCTGCAATAATACAACCTCTGTGATGCTTCAATTCACTGCAATCTGATTCAAGCTTTGCTGAGTGTGTGAGGAGGCACTGATTTAATCCTATGATTATTTCACAGGCCCTAGTAGTGCCATATTGGATTACTTGTTTGCAATATTTTCCCAACACTTTTTACAGACAAGACATGGCACAATATGAATGGCCAGTGTGTCTAGCATTAGGCAGTGTGAGACAGGAGCCTAGGATGTTTCCCACAACAGTGTGAATGGTAGCAGGATGGTCTGATGATTGTCCTTTATCTGGTGTAACATGAGAAAAATGTTGCAGTAGCTCTGTCATGCGGCTGTGTTTAAAGCCAAATCTGAAATTCTAGATGCACTTTTACACTGATTTTATTTGCACAGTCGTTGCATCCTGGTGGTTTCTGCCTCCATGAATGCCTCTGCAAAATCTGGCATGTAATGACAGAGTGCTCTTCGGTTGCTACGTCTGAAACAACTTGCCAGACTTGGGGTTGATAGAGGTCTCTATGTGGAATCATTTGCTATGCACACTGATGTTCATTTATTTTATTTCAAATCTTCATTCAAATTGAATTTGTGGAAAATATGCCATCATAGTCCATTTGGACTTTGTTCTATGCTCTTAATAACACATAACAAATGTAATGTGACACATGCACATTCATATCAAAACTAAGGTTTTGAACTTTTTAAGATCTAAAAACTGTCAAGAAAACATTGAAAAACTCTGATGCACAGTCGTTAAATCGTTTTAAATGCCATTTTATTGCTCAGAGACCAATTAACTGTGTTGCACTGCTCAAAGATACAGTATGATTTAAACTGCATTTCTCTTTCAGATGGTTTTTGTCGGAGCTATTAAAACTGGCACTGCTGTGGAATATTAACTACACTCCTCTGAGATGCTACTGAGCCAGTAGTCTGTCAGACAGATGATAGTACCTGCCAAAATCAACATTACGTTTATAATGATACTGTATTAAAATCTCTCTCTCTGTTTAGAGGACAAATAAACTCTTCATGTGTTTTCTGAATGCCTTACAAAACAGTGCTATGGCTATGTAACCCAACAAATAACAGGCATATGTGCCAGAAAATGAAGTTAGCTTGCAAAAAAACCATGAAAGAGCATAATTAACAAAATATGTGGCATTGTCTGCTGCTAAGCTCAGCAAGCATACAGTATTTGCTACCTTAAGTGTTTTTACTTGTGAAACAGTCAAAACAGACATGCCATTAACTTGAAAATAAATGCAGCAGCAAGAAATGAGGTGCTCATTTATCATTACTTTCCACACAGGTAGACTGATTCTGTGTATATAACATGCGAATCATCAGTGTGACGATTTGCTGTGGAGACCCCTAACGGGAAAAAAGCCCAAAATGACATTCATTTTCATGTATTTATGTATGTATATACACTGAACAAAATTATAGGCACACCTGTGCAATAATCATGCTGTCTAATCAGCATCTTAATATGCCACACCTGTGAGGTGGATGATTATCTCGGCAAAGGAGAAGTGCTCACTAACACAGATTTAGACAGATTTGTGAACAATATTAGAGAAAAATAGGCCTTTTGTGGACATAGCACAAGTCGTAGTTCTTTGAGTTCAGCTCATGAAAAATGGGGGCAAACTGTGGTAATGGAAACATTGGGGGCTGTGACCCCAGAGTGGCTCCAACAGATCCCAGGAACAACATCTGAGATCTCTGTCCAGAAGAGTGCAGTGCTAGGAACAGCTAAGATACTGTGCAGGACCTTCAAGCTCCCAGGCCTCTGGGACCTGAGCTTGAAGGACCGCCCAGAAGTGGGGGGCGAGTGGGGAATTTTTTATATATATGTGTGATGTGTGTGTGTGTGTGTGTGTGTGTATATATGTATATATATATAAATTTATATGATATGCCCATTCGGACATTTGATTTATGTCTGCTTAAAGGCCTTTTAATGCAATTTCCTGCACTACATTTGAGTAATAGTTTTTTGGCAGTCCTTTTTAGACAAAAATGTCTGTAACATTGCCAAGTCATTCTATATGGCAACTTCCATACTGACTCATTACTCAGATATGACAAGACTGGATATAGAACAGCAACACAATTGCTATCTGGCATGCAGGCGTAAGGAGTGCCGATACTTTTATTCAGTCCTCATCATGGTGGCAGCGATTGCTGGATAACAGTGTTAAGTTGGGTAAAAATGACATCAAAGAGATAGAAGGTTATCAGCTCTCTCACAGGCTGCCGTAAAGTGCATTTTAAAGAGTAACTTAACACTTAGTTGAGAAGCATCCCGTGTTGCAACTTTAAGTGGATCAAACAGTGATATCAGGGTATACTTACCACAGTGAGTGCAGGTCTACATCACTCCAGCAAGATGAAAATTACAACAACATCATGTTGTGGGGAGAAAAAAAATAGCTGGTGTTACCCGTAAGTCACTATATTGTTTAAATGTTATGTAGCAGTTGAAAAACAGTTTATACTCATGACTTGATCACTGATCATCAGTGACCACTCCACATAAAAATTGACACATTGTCAGTTTCTTGTTTCATCCATACTCTGCTTCATTGTTGTTGTTGTTTTAACATTCAACATTTGGTCTGACTTGCTTGACAAGCTGATGAATTAAATTAACAGATTCAAATTCAAATTGTGCCTATTTTTACTTATTACAAAGGACTCGGGGGTGTTAAACAAATATCACATTAAAATTTAAAATAACCAGAGCATGTACAGTCTGAAAGATGCCACAGAGAGCTGAGCTGAGCAAAGACAAAATGAAGCTGAGAGAGAGACTGTGCCTACAGAGCAGCTACAGTAAATAATCACTCTCCTGCCTATGCTGGGAAAACAAAACTTCAATATGGATGTAATCTTCCACTTGACTACTTTACAAGGAAATGATTGCCCCCTTCTTGAAACACAGCTCAGAGCTACAGCATTAAGATGTATTTATTAATTTCCTGCAAATGAGCAGATTGTCAGTAACATTAGCATCAGGGAAGAACAATGGGGCACACTGGTGGCTCAGTTTGAAGCAGCAGCAGCAAAGAATAGCCTAATAATTATTCTGCTGTTTCTGTCACAGTGATCCAGTCCACAAGGATTGTAAAATGTGTCTCCGTAAGGTGACCCATGTTTTATGGTGGCAGTTCTTTCAAAAGACATCCACATATAGATCTGCCAGAGCATACAAAGACTGCCTTTATTCAACAAAGCATTGCTTCAACCTGAGCAGTGTTGTAGGAAGTGTTAAAAGTGAATAAAACACACACTCCACATACAAAGCAAACCTATTATCAAGGACTATGCAGGAGGCTGCACAAGAAGATAGATTTGCACCGGAAACCTGCAGTTTCCAGTGACTGTTCAGGCCCAAGATATTCACTCATGTGAAAGCATCAGTGGTAAAGACAGAACTAATGTGCAGTCAGGTAATCCTTTTTCTCTCAGGTGAGCATATTGAGATTGCATGTTTGAAATGAAAAGAATACCGGGGATCATTTTTGGCAAGAAGCTCCAGGCAGTTTAAGGTTACAGAAATCACTGTTTCCTCCACAATAACCTCTAAATATTTCATTTTTGAAATGTCAGGCATCATCATGTAGATTGATACTCCTTATAGAACATACTCTATGAGATAGTCAGGAAAACAATGTAAGTAGTCTGTCTGGTCAGCTCATTGCTCAGTGAAAACACATCCCCAAGGAGCTGATTAAAATTTAACCATAATGTTTGATCATCTTTTCTAATACAAATGTTCCTTACAGTGTGTTTTAACTCAGTGGATTAGGCTTAAATTTTTTTGGGGGGAAGGAAATATGATTTAAACTGATCTGAATTTGAATAGTCATTTGGGACTTAAAGTAATGTTTGAAAGGTCTTTGGGAAAAAATACACACACAACATGAACATGAAACACTATTTCATTTGCATAGGTTAATTAAAAACTGTATCTGACTTTTATGTGTTGAGCACAATGCCAATTAAAAGGCACAAGTAATGGACATGCAGCTGATAATGTTGACAGCATTCTCATATACCTCAGAGGAATTTTTTTTCAATCTAGGTGTGGTTTTGAAAGGTTGTCAATATAATTTATAGATAACTGTCACAGATGGTACCAAAACCAACTTCAGAAGTGCATTTCCATTAATAGGTGAACAATTTTCTCTGCAGAGGCATTTTACAATAAACAAAACCAGCAATCCACTGATGTGACAGCATTTTTTAAAACAATCAAATGTCATGATGACATGATCTAGTAACTGAATGAATGATAATACTAAAAATCCTCTTTTCATTACATGGTTTTGGAGATGCATACATCTAAAGGGTCACTAGATAGACATCTAAAGCATATGTGCTGGAAAGTATCAAAAAGAGAGTAAGGGTGTTGCTTTAGTTTAGACAGGGACATGCAACATGTGCCCAACAACATTTTTTAGAGTGAAGCTCTTATCTTGTGCTGCGTGCAAAATTGCCACAAAATGATATATTTGAAAAATGATGTGGCTACAAATTACAACTCACCATATGATACTTATTCCATCAAACTGGACTTCACAGACCCCTGATGGCTGCCTATTTGAACAAACAGTAGAAAGGGGGTACTCCTGTCATTGGAGCATTTTAGTCAAATGTGTCATTTTTATACAGGTACTCTTTGGCCATGCAGACATTGACATTACAGGTTACACGCATAGTTTTACAAAGTAAGTCTTGACCTTGCTTAGAACATGGACAGGAAACAGTACAGTAGCTACAACTGAGGAGCCCTTGAGCAAGGCATGGCACGCAGAAGCTAGTGCAGCAGGGCCTTTACTCCCAGAGCAATGAGAGCTGCTCAGACAGAGAGAAAAGTTTTAGTTTTCAAAAAAAATAAATAAAAAAAATTGTATTTGTAATCACATTAATTGGTTGTGTGTAGGTAATACTCTAAACAGACTTGATGTACAGTATTATCACATTCTAACATGTCTGAACACTAAAAACCTCCTTTACGTCTAAAACTTAGGCATACATAATATCTAACTCTTGTCTTTGCTGGTAATTAATTGCAGTAGCAATTATATACAGGCAGCTGTTCAGCCAGATGCCAGTGAACTCTGCTCTGGAGTCATGTTGGCAAATTAAACCTGACAAACATGAGGCATATCATTAGGAATTTGTCCAGTAACTGCACCTGGTCTCAGACACACCTGAGATTCACAGATTCAGCATTGAAAATCATACTTAAGTAAAAGAACATTAAGTACTAGCAGGAAAAGGTACTTAAAGTCACAATATAAAAGTACCCATGCTTGTATGCAGAAAAATGGCTCCTTTCTGTGTTGGAATATGTGTTATACTGTTGAATTATAATTTGTGGTCTATGAATGTATTTTCTGCTGCAGCTGGTTGAGGTGGAGCTCATTTTAATTTGTATGCTGGTGGGCCAATTAACCAGCAGTGCATTGTATTGTAAGTACACCATCGAATTTGTGTAGGACTAAGTCTGCAGAAAAAATAATAATGGCAGCTGAAAAAATGTAGTGGAGTAAAAAGTACAGTGATTTCCTCTGAGATGTATGGAGTAAAAGTATAAGATAGCATAAAACAGAAAACCTAATTTAAAGTACAAGTACTTCAGAACTGCACTTGTGTGGTTAGATTGCACTTCAATATGTTTTGCAATACAAACAGAATGAACTGTAGCTTCTGGTGCAAAGTCAAACTGATGTTGGCAAGTAATTATTTTCGTGATTTGGTGAAAACAAAATAAAGGATTATTTCAAATAACAAGCTTTGTTTTCACTGTAGTTTGATTTCAGTGTAATTGCGTCTTGATAATATGTAGCAATCAGTTTTACAATTGAAGCAACATTAGGTGTAGGCTCGAGACAAAAATCCCATTAGGAAAAAAAGGTTTGGTTTGTAGAGTTTGCATGTCAAGGATATCACTAATGCACATAAGCAAACAGAACACTTGCAGATCACTTCACACTTGTAATGCAATAAAAGCACTTATGCTTTAAAACCATTTTCATTAGTTTCAGTCTGCTAGTTATAGTTTCCCTGTTCATCTCTCTCAGTGAAAACCATCTAGCTTCAGAGCAACCGAACTGTGATGTGCTGCAGTGCAGATGGATTTTTCATTGCCCTGCTTGGAGGAGGGCAAAGAGGTAACATTGCCTCCATTCTCACCAGTGTCTCTCTTGTCTTAGCAGCCTCCAGTCAAAACACACGATCATCATTCTTTCTCTCTTTATCACCACAATGCACCGTGTCCTCACCAGCTGTCAGTTTCGTATATACTGAAATTCATGACCTCATCACAATGTAGAAATTGATTTAGCATGCTGCGATTTTCTTTTGCTTCTCACTGATGGCAGTAAGAATATGATGTGCTGAATTTTTGCAAGGTTAAATTACATTTGATGTTGTGAAGTCAGATTTGATGGTGCTCACAGAACACAAGCAACTGGCCCAATATATGATAATAAACAATGGAACACAAAAACGTTATACAGCCTACAGTGTGACAACAGATCTCTATTTCCACTTTAAAATGTCACAGTATATGTATGTCATGTCTTTTCACACTCAGTGAGACACTACAAGGCCTGTAGTCTCTCTGTAAAGTCTCTAGTCTAATTTACATTCATCTGGGAGGAGCCAGATGATTATGCACTGCAATGATTTGGAATAGGAATTGAATTAATAACTAGTTGCCTTAATAAAGTGTTTGTTGTTGTCAACAATGACAGGCTGATGCAGTGTATTTGATAGGTAGTGTTTGTAAATCCCATTGAAAGGCATCATTAATCTTCTCATCTGGATGCTGTGGGACATAAAACGAAAGAGTGGGAAATTACTTGTCATCCTCACAGCAGTGCACTGGAACATTTTAAATGGGGTGTAATTGTTTTCCTGATTAGTTCAGCGTGGGTATGTGTCTATTTATTTACATGTTCTGTTAACAAAGTGGTTGTCATGCCCCCCCCCACCACCACTACCACTACCCACCCTCCCACCCCCATTACCCAATTGAGGATGAAAAATCCCTTTGAGCTCTGAGAGCAGCCACAGAACTGCATCTGCTGAAGAGAGGGACAATGTAATAGTTTAAAGACACATTTGCACAAGTGAAATGGATGTTTTTTTATCTTTATGAACAGATAGATGAGTATATGTGAAGGTACTAAAGCCCCTCTTAGGGATCCTGCTGTGAAAGTATGCTAATGATAATGAAAAGTAACTGTGATGAACAGACATGATTAATGATTTAACAGAAAGCCATACATTTTGAGGTTCATATTATGCTATTATTAAAACACAAACTACTGTAGCTACTACTGTACATAAAGTGGGCTTTCTCTATCATTTTCTATACCGCTTAGTCCCGAACGGGGTCACGGGGGGTGGGGCTGGAGCCAATCCCAGCCAACATCGAGCGAAAGGCGGGGTACACCCTGGACAGGTCGCCGGTCCATCGCAGGGCCAACACGCAGACCCACACACATAAACATTCACTCCTACGGGCAATTTAGAGTCACCAATCAACCTAAGCCACATATCTTTGGACACTGGGAGGAAGCCAGAGTACCCGGAGAGAACCCACGCAAGCACGGGGAGAACATGCAAACTCAGCGCAGAAGGGTCACGAACCTGGAACCTTCTCGCTGTGAGGCAACAGCACTACCCACTGCACCACCGTGCTGATAAAGTGGGCTATTGTTGGAATTTATGATTGGAGTGTTTGCAGTTTTCAGCTTTTGACAGTTGAGCAATTGGCTTTTTTTGTATTGACAAGTATCATATGTGACTGGATGTGGGCAGGTGACACAGTGGTCATCCTCCATCCACCATTCATTCCTGATAGGAATCTCTTTGCTTATGATTTTCCCAAATAAGACACTGACAATAATAAAATATACCAGACAACATAAGATAGTAAGAGTTATTATGTTTTCTATAGCCACACTCATAGCTCTGTGAGGCTTATAGAAACTCATAATGTAATAACTGCACATAATGTAATAAGTGTGCATAATGTAATAAAAAATGTCAAATGTTGATAATGTAATAATCTGCTAATAATGTAATGAAAACATTGAGGGCAAAGCTTATGTTTTTGCAAATAAAGTTATCACATTTTGTGCAAGTTTTTGAATTATTAGTGTAGTGGCAACTTTTATCCAACATATCTTTAAAACATAATAACAAATAAAGAGGTAATACATTAAGGTTCTGTATGTTTTCAGAACTGTTTCTATGCCAATCATCACACCATGAACTGTGTGATCCATCATTTCCACACATTTTCAAGTTTAGGGATGCCGTTCAAACGCAAATCGTATATGATAAAAATTTCCTTTCCAACTAAATAATTGTAATTCAGAGATTTCATATAAGCAGTTTCCAGACTTTTCCATTCTTGGTTAATAGTGTGTTTTGTGTAGTGGTTTTTGTTTTGCCTGTTATGTACTTTACTGCTCTTGAGCCAAAATAGTTGGAACAACAGACAGCTGCTTAAAAATACCTTTTGACATGTAGACTGGAGAAGCTGGGGATGACCTGCTCTACCTCCTGAGCCACAGCTGACCCTTTGTAGTGATAGAAAAACAGTACTTCAGTAATGGCGGTTTCCTTCAGCTAAGTAGCTTTTGAAGATATATCAGCTAGAACTTGATCTTAGGTTGCTGTTATTACATTGTGTATTTATTACATTATGAGTTGATACAAGCATATTACATTTTGCACTCACCATTTTTATTACTCTATTGGCAGATCATTACAGTATTAGCCTTTATTACATTTTTATTACATTATCCACACTTATTACTTTATAAATTCATACAAGGTTGTACAGTGTGCTAAGATAAATTCCGCCATGTTCACACTGACAGTATTAACACGTTGACGTGTAGCAGGTAATGGTTAATTTAGGGTGTTGGCTGACATTTGTTAATTAGAACCACACAATGTATTGCTAAGGTTTTATCTGATGATGACACAAGAGGACCAGTCAGGGGAAATCTGTGGAATTGCAATCGACATGACAGGGATATGAATCCCTGTACTAAACTTAATGGCAGTCTATATTGTTAAGATATTTCTGGACCAAATCAGCAAACTGGCCGACCAACAGCCCACCATTACCAATGCTGCTAAAAAAAATTATACTGTTGGGGTCTGTGGTGTAGTTTTGGACTCTAATGCAACCAACAAAGCAGGAGGTTTGAAAAGTCCTTCAAATGGTTTCATGTATAGTTTATGACTAAGTATATTGTGAGCATAAAATATCATCAAAGCTAGAGTTTATGGCAAGACTAACGAAGACTTGTCTGTAATGATAAACCAAAAAACAAAAAAAAAAAAAACAAAAACAAAGAACATGAACAATGACGAGTCTTTAACTGGTGATAAAATCAAACATCAAAGAGATCAGAGATTTTTATTGGCAATTCATTATATGTGCAGGACATACAGTAAAATCTAAATACTGTTTCTCTCTCACCTAATGTTGAATGCCCATACATTAAGAAACTAAAATAGAATAAAAGTAGAATAAGCACAGAATAAACAGAATATGAAAACTGAATTCAAGTGATAAAGATAAACTAGATGGTACAACCCAATAGGCTATGATGAAACTCAAAGCCATGTGCAAACAGCGACAGTAGTGCAAATAATAACAAGAAGATTGTCAGGTGGTTAGCATCACCAGGGGTGTTGGTGATGGGATGCATAATAGCTTATGAAATGTACATGGATAGCAGTGCAAATGACCAACAGCAGCAGATATGATGGTAAAAAGTACAGTCAGCAACAGATTTACCTGTAATATAACAAAAAGGGGGAATGCATTGAATTTGTGCAAACAGCAGGGGTAGTCTTTTTATGTTCTGTGGTGGGTTGCGGTCCAGGGGCAGAGGGGGGGAGGTAATAGACAGCGTTCAGCATCCTCACAGCCTGGTGGATGAAGCTGTTTGTAAGTCTGGTGGAGTGGGCCTGAAGACTCCGATACCTTCTCCCTGAAGGCAGGAGTCTGAAGTGGGAGGTGTCAGACTCATAAGGGGTAACAGTCAAACTACATAAGGGGATTATACAGTAGTGATATTAAGTATGACAACAAGGCTCTGAAGTGTACTTAAGGGCAATTTCCATTAAAGGGAAACATGAGATATAGGTGAGTACATGAAAGTATTGAATTGGAAAGTAAAAAGGTGGTATTACACATCACTGCGATCCAGGGAGGGAGACAATGAGAAAAAGGTGGAAGTAATTAGGGTCAGTTATGGGGAGAGTAAAGCTAGGGAGGCTGAGGTTATGATGATGCAAAGAAGGATACGGATAAGGATAATCACCTTTATCTCAATGTGTATGTACATATCCCCATGAAAGGGGCAAGTAAACAGTAAACCAGCATAAGGCTGCGTAATATAACAAAATAAGCAGTATTAGCAAGCAACAAACAGTGCAAACAATGCAGACAGACAAATGAATGCTCATTGTGAAATGAGATAAATAGGACTAAAAATAGAGTACTTAATAGAGACCTGTACGGATCTGTATAATCTTTACAATGTACAGTAGATATACAGGTATTGCACTGAGGGTTATTGTCCAGTCATACTGTCATGGGTCAGATGTTCATCAGGTTGTTGCGAATACACCACAGGACCAGCTGCTCAACCTCCCGTCTGTAGTCTGACTCGTCAC
>NW_018127897.1:2774920-2794121 GCF_001952655.1 Monopterus albus | reverse complement strand
GTCCGGGATGATGGTGTTGAACACTGAGCTGAAGTCCACAAAGAGGGCCTGTGCATAGGTCCCTGGGGAGTTGAGGTGTTCCAGGATGTAATGCAGTGCCATGTTCACTGCATCGTCCACTGACCTGTTTGCCCAGTAGGCAAACTGCAGGGGGTCCAGCTGGGAGTCTACGATGTCCTTCAGGTGGGCCGACACCAGTCTTTCAAGGATTTCATAACTATAGATGTCAGGGCGACAGGTCTGTAGTCGTTCAGTCTACTGATGGAGGTTTTCTTGGGGACTGGGATGATAGTGTAAACAGGAGGGGACTTCACACAGCTCCAATGACCTGTTGAAGATGAGTGTGAAGATGGGGGCCAGCTGACCAGCATGCACTTTCAGGCAGGAGGGGGTCACACCTGGCCACTTGGTGCATGAAAATCCAATATTCACTCTAATTTTAGCTCTGTTTTTTTATGGTAACACTAATGTCAACAGTGGGCATGACCTAAAATAGTAAGATTGCAGGCTGTAAAACAAAACAGTATTCTGAAAGATGCTAAAACACTGTAGCTCTGAGTGAAAGGGCTGAGTCAGGAGATAAATCTCATGGGTTTGGCACTAAAAGTAACCTCTTTCGGATTACATGTTGTCATTCGTCAGTATGGAAATTTTAATTTGTTCATTATTTTGTTTTGTTTCACTGAATACAATATTTCACTCCCGGTGGCGAGGCACACCGGCTCCCAATCCGTGGAGCATTACTTAAGGAGAGCGTTGGTGTGTTCTCGTCGCCAGATGATTTCTCGATGTCCAGCAAGTACTCAGTAAGCTTCCAATCTGACTAACCTGTGTTTCTTTTTTTGCCTTGGTGATCCCAGTTAATATTGGCTGATTGAGGCTTTGTTGAAGCTTCGACACAGTATTCACAAAAATGGTTCATTACTCGAGGCTTCAATGACACAGTGCTCTAGTGGTCAATAAAATGAAGTGCAATCAAGATGTGTCATTGGTTTATGGATTGTTTGGGATTTGATTCGCCATGCATATTCCTGTTCAACTACACTACATGGTTGTATGGTTTCAAGCTGACACAGTAAAATATGAAATAAACATGAACTCATGTTGAAAACCATGTGTCTCATTTGGTATGTCTGATTGTAACCATACAGTGGGGCAAATAAGTATTTGATACACTGTTGATTTTTCAAGTTTTCCCACTTACAGAGATTGGACAGTTCTGTAATTTTCATCGTAGGTACACCTCAACTGTGAGAGACAGAATCTACAAAAAAATTCCAGTAAATCACATTGTTAGATTTTTAAATAATTAATTTCCGTTTTATTGCATGACATAAGTATTTGATCACCTTCCAACCAGCAAGAATTCTGGCTCTCACAGACCTGTTAGTTTGTCTTTAAGAAGCCCTCCTATCCTCCACTCATTGCCTGTGCTATACTGAAATTGTTATAAAATTGTCCAACTTTCACTCTAGTCAGATTTTGCCTGCATGTTTTGAGACATTTGATTTGTACTACACTGTAAATTGCTTATTGTTAACTTAGGAACAGACATTTTAAAAAATTTCAACATTTATTTGAACACTGTATACATAATCTAACAAAACAAGACAAAGGACAGGAAGTCAGGAAAAATGACAATTAACTACATGACATGTAGCACGTGTGGTCTATTCAGACATGTTAAGTAATAAGGATAATCACTTTTCAACTCACAACGATGGCTCTAACCATTGGGGGCAACTTGGGGGTTGAGTGTCTTGCCCAAGGACACTGACATGTGGACTGCAGGCACCATGATCCCAACCACCAACCCTCCTGTTGGGAGATGACTGCTCTACCCACTGAACCACAGTTGCCCCCAAGTACCTGCCATATTTACAAAAATGTAATCAAAAGATATAATAGATAAGCTAATCTAATACAGTCATGAGTTTACATATCAGCTTCATGTTCTACAATTTTCAAACACTGATCTGAAAACTCGACAAACAGAGGCTCCTGCATCGCAGCCTTCATTGCATCCTCTTTGCTGTCTGCACTGTCAATGGAGCGTAATAACTGTCTCAGATGGGGGTTGCAAAGAAGATCCCTGAGCTCTTTGGACTGACCTGTAGAGGAAAAAAAGCAAATATGAATTAACCACATCTGACTTTTTGAAGTGTTACTATACCAGTGTTAGATGAAGGAACATCTGACATGTGAGGCTGCTGTCAATAGCATTAAGAAAATCTGAAGGATTAAGAATAAACCATAGGTTATGTTGAATACCTAACAGTTGGAGCCTTTGCAGAGGCACTTTGTCAGTTATGTTGTCTTCATTCAGAAGATCCTCAACAGGCCAAGGCTCTGCAAAATCAGTAAAGCAAAAGTGCTTTTTACACAGTGCTCCAGAAAATTGTGAAGGTTGGTGATAAGCTGTTTGACAACGATTATAATAGATCAGGGGTGGGCAATTAACTTCTAAAAAGGGGCCACATGAGAAACCTGAACTGTGCTGGACAGCCGAACCAACGATAACTCCTATTGTAAAAAGCAGTAAATGATATGTGCTGATTAGCTGCTACTGGTAATTAGAAGAATAAGCATATTCTGTAAACATTTATATAAATATATGAAACTGTGGTGTAGGTCAAACAGGAAAATACTCCTATAGAAGTAATAAACATAAAAAAAAAACAACAACATTACATCACAGTTCCATTTTATTTTCAACTTCACATAACACTGAAAAGGTGTTTTGCAGTATGGTAAAGATATGCATTTTCAGTTCATTTTACTTGTTCAGTGAGAGAAATCCAGTCTGGCTTTGGCTTGAACAAGTGCATTGAAATCTGGATTTGTTGAACTTCATCACTGAGAATGTCTGTTCACATATGTAGGTAGATGCAAAGATTTCCTGCGATGTCCTCAACCCTCCTCGTTACAGTGCGTCGGGAGAGGGGTACGTTCTCATATGCGTCCCTTTTTCTCCAGGCATATTAGTGCTGCAGAGTCCAACAAACACTAAATTAAAAACTCACCGTCAGAAAAATGCTTACTTTTTCTGGTGATTTTGTGGGATATGACACAAATAGTCTTGAAAGCTGCATCTCTGGGTATGGAAAGTTTTGTAAAAAGTCTTTGTTGGTTATGCAGTTTCACTAGCAAAGCATCCGACTCTCTTGCGCACTCTTCATCCGACAAGTTCTTGTATTTCTCCTCATGTTTGGTCACGTAGTGGCGATTCAAATTGTAATCCTTACAGCAACCTGTGTACCACAAACTAAACACACCGCTTTACCTTTGACTTCTGTAAACAAATACTTTCCAGTCCATGTCTTGTTGAAAACGCTGCATTCGGCATCAACTTTTCTTTTTTTGGCTGAGTTGACATTTTGAGGGTTAGCTGGCCAATATCACCTGTCTCTCACCCAGTAGGTCAGGGATCTTAAGTTCACCTGTGAACGTTTTTCATTCATGTTCCGATTTGATGGACCTCACGCGGGCCGGACAGGGACGCCCAAAGGGCCAGATGTGGCCTGCGGGCCGTAAAATGCCCAGGTCTGAGTTAAAGCAATGGTAATAGTCCTCTGAGCTACACTGAACCACCCATCCATATCCTCCTAACATACACTGCAACAGTAAGTAATAACACAGTGCCCCTATTTTTATAATGAGTATGTAGCAATGCATTAGAGGCAGCAGTTTTTGTCCTTTGCACGGAATTTTAAATTGTATAGAAAATGTATGTAGGGGGTGTAGTGCTTGGCTTTACTGCAGTATTTATATTTTTAAATGTCCTTTCCAAACCTATAATTAAAGTGAAGTTTAAAGGTTCAAAAATAACTCCTGAATGAACAGATGCTTGAGTTTTAACAGCAGCTGAGTGCTGGCAGTCTTATAACATGCACACATGTTGTAATTGAGAGGAAGTTCTGCTTGTCAAGTGACAACATACATCTGTCATAACAAACTGCTGCTGCAACTGGCAGGATTTATTGATAAGGGTTGTAGAACTTACCTGCAACCTGGAAATAATTTGAACTTTGTCACGGAGCCCCAAGCTGTACTGTGCTATCAGGCATGCTAGCCATTCTTCATCACACCGTATCTGAACTCTTCTGTCATGGCTGTGCTCAGGCTTCCGCTGCAGCTGGACAAAAGGTGGTGGACAAAACAGATGGAGAGGAAACATGAATGTTTAAGGTTTCTGTTTACAAAGCAACTATGTTTTTAGTGAAAAGAGGGATTTTACATACAAAATAGTGTTTATCATTGTGTATAATCATCATACACAATGCCTGTTGGTATAAAATACTTGAATATTACTTACAATAGTTATTTCTATTAAATCATTAATACTACAATCTTAATACATTGTGATATACTATATGTGTTCATTCATTCAGTGTATTACTTTAAACACATGCTTGTAAGCACAGTAAACATTGTAACAGCATAAACTTTTGGTTTTTTTTGTGTTTCCTGAAGAAATTTGTGCCATGAAGTGTTGGTCACAGACACACACACACATCACTTTATGATGCAACTAGAACTAAACACAGAGAGCTGAACATGATCATTCAGGTCTCCTGGGAATGTACTGATGTGCCAAAAAGGTTCAAGTTCACAAGTAACAAAACCCAAGGACGCAAGCCACCTGCTGCTGCTTAAACAAAACAACAGCCAAACACTGCAGGTCACATAACTGCTACTCAAGAGTAACTGTTGACCAGCCAATGCAACATTAGCATTGATCTAGACAAAGCCAGTCCCTGACCCCACGCCATCAATAATAGCAAGTCATAATCACAGGGTTTCATATTAATGAGTAGCTGGTCTTTCGTCTTTTCAGGAGCAACCAGCTGTGATGTCAGAGTAAGTCACATCAAATAAAGACTGATTTGTATATTTTCTGCTTGGTTATTTTAATGTTGAAGCAGAAAATATAAATGTAAAAAATGGCAACTTAACTGTACTAATTGATCTAGAATGCAAATACATCCTTTACAAGGGACATACATATGGTAACAAATATTGAGTTATTACAATCTTTTAGAATAAACAACTTCAAATAAAACATTCTACTGATATGTTTATAATGTATGTAAGTCAAGGCTGCAGCCAAACAACTGGGCACCAGTTGTTAGAATATATTGAAATTCACTGCAGCAGCCAGAGTAGGATATTGTTGCCCAAACCCCATATTTGATGTGCTCTCTGCTGCTGTCATAACAGAGCTTTACATAATGTGTGCTATTTCTGACTGCGGCGATGGGAAACATGATCCTAAATATCAATGCCCCATTCACTGTGCAATCCTCAGCTGTTCAGAACCCAGCTTGATGACAGTGCACAGACCTAGAATCAGAAGTCCAAAATCACCCAGGGGCAGGAAAAATAATCCAACATGACAGCTGGTATGCGGGAATGAGTAGGTGTGATCTTATGTACAGTATATGTCTCCTCACACCAAAAATAGCCCATAATTCCCAAGACTGGAACAACTCTTCACACAAAACAAATCATGGACAGTAAGCAAGTGGCTGATACATTATTTTACACATATAGAAAAATCATCACACAAAAATAAAGTGCTAAAAGAGATAGATAAAAGTGGGGCAAGTGGAACAGAAACAACTTGACTTTAGTTAAGACTTTTCTTTAGACTTTTAGTTTAGGCTGCTTTAGTTTTAGAGCTTACAACCAAGCCTGATGTCATTTTGTCATGATGTCATCATGTCTCATGTATTGCTGCATCTGTTGCTGCTTAAAGTGCCTTAGATTTTGTGTTACTTATCTACTTTATATTTCATTTGTGTTTTGTGGCATTCATGTGGAGAGCAAAGTAAGAATTTCATTGTACAGGGAAACACGTTTCCTAACTGTGCATATGACAAATAAACACTTGGAACTTTGAACTCATTTCACTTTGAACACAAAGCCATAGTGATTTATTCTATCACATTTCATGTTGGGGTTTCAGTCATGGATGATCAACCTATCCATCCATTATCTGTACTGCTTATCCTAAAGAGGGCCATGAGGGGCTGGAGCCAATCCCAGCTGACAATGGGGCGAGAGGTGGGGTACACCCTAGACAAGATAGTCTGATCAACATTAAACATTGTAGTCTCTTGCTTCATCTTACAACTATAAATCGTCTCAGATTGTGCTGGTTGGTTTAACATTTTATTTTTGGGCCCAGTTCCAATGTAGCCTTTGCCCCTACCACGTAGCTTTATCCCTAAGGGTAGGGCAAAGTGAAAGGGCTACACAGCCCTTCAAATAAAGATGTATTTCAGAGGCAAATTCAAAACCGAATTATCCAAGTCATCTAACCCAAGTTATCTGCAGTCGCTACTACACACCTCAAACAAATACACTAACATTCCCTAGCATTAGAAACTTTCCTATTCTTGCATTTTTCAAATTTGTTGTTAAAAATTGCAAACCAATACTCAGAGCCTACACAAGAGAAATCACCACAGGTGAAGATGGCACTGTGTGATTCAAAATTTCTAACAACTCATTACATTTGTTTGTTTAACCATCGTCAATAACTACCAATGATGCATTTTTGATTGTCCTATGTCATAGTGAAAGAGTTCAGCTACTACTTCTTGTAACTCTGTTTTGAGGGTTAACTCAAAAACAAGGGATCAATTTAAAATGAGGGGCAGGGGTACAAAATAAGAAATGGGCTTGGGCCTTAGTGTCCAAAAATAAGTTTAATTAAGTCACTGTTCAGGATTCGAATCAGCAAGACTCTAAAACTTAATTTACTTTTTGCTGCCATTTGGTATGCTAACGTGCTTGTTAGCATCAAGGATTCACCATTAGATGGCTGGATTCAGGGCAGCTTTGTTTGCTAAATCACAGTCTATCTTGCTGTACAAACTGATGAAACACAAGCTGGTACACTGTTGTGTGTATCAGAGCTCATATATTTGTGTCTGGAACAGTGTCAGTTTTACATACAAGTGAATGAGAAAAGGAAGTTGCACCTGCCCCTTTGTTCTCTCCCCTGAGGGGGATCTTTGTGTTTGTCCCAAATCACTATGGAGTACAGTGACAAATTTCACTCTGTTAACCACACACACACACACAGACAGTGACTGAGGTGTTTATTCCACTTCCTATTTACTGTTATGCTTACATGTATGTTAAATGAGTGGAATTAAACAGCAGGTTGAGAACTATTTTAACAGAACAGTTCCCATTCATCCCTTTCTCTTTTTGCACCTTTTTAATACAACAACATGGTTGTGCACTCACAGATGCACATACACACACAAATACAAAAGAAATAAATTAGGCACTTGGCCAAGTCCATTACCTTTTTTTAACAAAGCCATCTACTGATTTAAAGGGGAAAAATGCTGAAAAAGAAATCAATTAAAGTGAATTAGATACAGTATAACGGACAAAGCAGACATGTCGTTAAAATGCAAGCAGCATCTCAAAACCTCCCCTGAAAGAAAAAAAAAACACTCCCTCCCATCTCTTCAGCTGCTTTGGCCCTGTCCTGAGAGATTGGAGCTGCAGAATAAAGACGGCATCTGTACTCTTCCAGGTCAGCCATGCCCTGTTTGGGAAGGTTGGAATTTGAGATCCAAGGATAAACATCATCTCCCCAGAGAGGACAGTTACTCATGTTTGAATACTGCAGAGAGAAAATGAATCTCTCTACAAGCAAAACAACCATGAAGAGCACTTTTTCACTGAAACACAGGCTCTTTTGGGAGAGTTCATTCTTAACCTGCGGCTTTAGGTTTTGCAGTAACTATGCTTGGCTCATCTTCAGCTGGTTGTTTATCACATATAAAAAAACACACTATTGTGGAAAAAATTTAGAGAAATGACATTGCAAATAAAAACTGAAAATTCACAAATTCTTGAGGAAAACTACATCTTGCTTTTTCTAACAGAACCGAAACTAAACTTGAAATAGCAAAATCTTCTGCTAACATCTAAAACACAAACTAGATGTACTGGATGAAGCATTTTCTAACCCTGCACATTTTCTATTCATTTTGATTACCCATCTCTTTTTCCTGGGGAGAGAATAATGTCTCCATGGGCAGAAGCAAGAGTAAACAGCTGTGGCTTTGTGTTATGAGTGGTTACAGGTAATCAACAATGCATCCACTTACCCAAGACTCTTCACATAGGGAATTGTTTTCAGCTGCATTCAATGATTGAAAGCATTAGTGATGAATGGCAAATTGCTTAGATGGTTCACAGACTTTCACTGTGATCAGGAAAAAAAAATTGTATTTACTTATTGCTCACATTTGAGTAATGCTGTTTTGAAATTGTAAGGACACAGGAGGATGTTGTTTATGTTATTTGTAGGACCACTATCTTTAAGGCTTATATAGTCATAGGCAGTACAAACTGAATGAGAAATACACTTTACCGAGCTCCGTGTGTGTTTGTTGTACCTGGAGAATAGAGAAACAGTTTTAGGCTCTTGATAAGAGACAAGAATAGTCTTGTGGCTTCCCAGATACAGAGACAGGAAACATGTAGATCAGGAGGTAAAATGTGGTAGAGTTACAAAGAGTCCACCTTTATTTCCCAGATTCTTTCACTATAGAGTGATCTCAGTCTTTATCTTTCCTTCCTCTGACACACCTGTTTTCAAAGCAAATGTTATCAGACCAGAGGCTATCCAACCAAATCAAACAGACAAAGCTTAGCTGTTGTGACTTGGTAACATTCCTTGTTCAAAATAGCTGCTTTCTTTTCAACTAAACCACATACTGAAGGGCTCACATTAACTGCCTCGCTGTGGCTTCAGGGCATCACATCTAAACTTCATCTCCATAAAAATAAGTGGTTGTGCACTTTTCTGGGAGAAAAAATTATGCTCAGGGAAAATAATCTTGTGTTTTATATATCATCAAATGTTGTTTTTTTCTGTGGAAAATACTTGTGTTTTTACTGCTAATGAACAATTTGGCATGGAGACAATGCTTTATTGTTGCTGTTAGCCCACTAAGATTTTGCACAGCGATATAGCTGTGACTCTGCGGTGAACCAGGTCAACCAGAAGTGCAGCTCAAAAATGAGACTTTGTGAGTGTTAATTAGGCTTTTTTGCTCCTCAGACCCCTGGACACGTTTTTATACCTTCAAAAATACTGATTGTCAATGAAATACTACAAAATAATAAACAAAGTTGCCTCTAGCAGTATTGCTGTTCTTCAGCTCTTGTAGATGGTGCAGTGTGAAAAACATGAATAAAGTAATTACTTGCAAACATATGTCTTATAAGTAAGCATTCTAAAACTTGTGAAACTCCCTCTCAGCATTCAGCTGGTTATTTAGAAAACAGAAGAAAGGATGTTTTTACCTTGTGAAGATTTTCTCTGATTTGCTTGTTTGGTTAATGCAGCTTTAGCATGGGGTTATGTTGTGCTTTTATGTGGGGTAACAGTTGTGTCCTGCTTTTTGGAAATGTCATAGCATGACCTTCATTCTCCATGGACATTCAAATTCAAAGGCCCTTGTTTTTTTTTAAAATACATTTTAGATTAGTTTACTGCAGTTATTTAAGTCCTGTACACTTACTTGCACTGACACATACAAAGTAAAAAATAAATAAATAAATGTCTCCAAGGTATGGTGCTCAGTCATGTAAATGACCTCATCTTGTTTGGCTTGACTAATTTATAGTGCATGTTATCTGCTGCACTACTCCAGGGCAGGTGTATGAGATGGCCTAGAAAAATCTATATTTTTAAAAAAAAAATGTCTTCCCATGTAAAAGTTTGAAACTAGTTACTGTCTATTAGAGGCTGAAAGGTACAGGCATGTGCCAAAAGAACTAATTTGATTGTAGGCAAACCAATTATAAACTAATTACACAGCTTACCTTGTCTAGATTAGAGAGCAGTGGATTTGCAGTGGGTGAACTAAACATGCTCAGTGTTTAATAACACCGCCTCTTGCCCATTGACAACTGGAATTGGCTGCAGGTCCCATGCGACCTTTGTTAGGATAAGTGGTATAAATAATGGATGGATGGATGTACAAAATAATTTTTTTAACTATTATATTTGTGCTTGTATTTGGATATAGCTCCACCCCTATTCCACATTGCATTTAGACATTTGATTCATTGTTAATGCAAAAATATTGGTTTTAGCAGCTTTAATCTTTGTAATTTTGGGGGAAGGGACAGGACAAAAAAGAAAAAACCTTATAGGGATATATTGCCTTGCATGTTGTTGCATAGGCATTCTGGTTATGGAGGAAACCACTTCAGAATGGAAGGTTGGTTCAGATCTAATTTAAAAAAAGTGATGGAATAAAAATAAAATGCAAATAATGGCACACAAACACAACAGCTGGCATCTACATTCAGCTTCTGTAATTTGACAGTTTTTATTTTATTTTAAATTCCCTTCTTTCTTAGGTATTGTGTAGGTCTGAGCAGTCAGCAGTGGACAGCCTGCAGCACTGTGTCCCAGAGCTGGCTCCAGTTGTGTTATGCTGGATTACAATCAGAAATGACAGCCTGGATGAGTATGAGGCAGATGGTTCTTAACGTGCCATCAGTTAAGGTCGTGCATGGAAAACCCGTCATCCCTTTGTTTGCCCGCTGCTCAATGCTTGCAGAGATCACATCATTAAAATCCCAATCTTCACAGACGTCATTAGTCAACTATACTGTCAAACCAGTTGTGGGTCTTTTTTCTTTTGATGGCGTGTTTTGTGGTGCACTGGTTAACAGACCCTATCCTTGCATCAAGGTCAAATGGTTAGCACTCGTGCTTATTCTTATACACCATTGGTAAAACTAATAATCTATTCTGTGCATCTATCTATATACCTATGTGTTTGCTTTAATTTTTAAGATCTTCTCAGATCCCTGGAATACTGTTTCAAAGGGAGACACATAATGACAAATACTGAGGCCATAATGTTTGGTCTGTGAAAAAGTAAAAATTACAGTTTGTCTTTTAAAGCAGACAGACAAAACAGAGAAAAAAAAACCTGTTTATCCCATTGAACTGAGCCACTGGTTCGCATGCAGCTGCCTAAATGCTATCAAAAATACCCCCAGAGTGCAGCTGCAGCCTTAAGCTTAGATTGTTCCTCATCAGGATAAGAATAAATGTGCTACATCTGTTCACTCTAAACATGCTGAGAAACACATGCCAATTCAACACTATCGTTTAAAGGGAACCGTTTTCACTGCTTCTTAGCACAGTGAAAACATGTTATTGCTGACATTTACTTTTTTTAAAACTTTTCATCTAGAGCAACAAAAAAAAATCTCAGGTGGACAGTATGTACATCTTGGGGACATGCTTTGGCATTATGGTGGTGAATTTATTGCAGACAATGGGAATCTACAAAATACATTCAGTTCAAATAAAACAGACACTTTTGGTCCTTCTTCTCTAGATGGTTGTCAGATGGTAACAATGTACCCTCTCCTCTGGTTTTCCTCTCTAAATCTCATAAAAGGTGCATGGAAATGGGCGATATAGTGTCTGGCAGTATCATAAAAATGTGCATTGTGTGGTAAATTACTAACCACTGAAATTTTTTTTATAGAGTTTAACTACTACTTCATATAGACATGTTTGAGGACTGTACTATATAAGTACTCACTTTGTTACAAACTCCTCAGGTTTCAAAACAACAATATAGTAAGCTGTAATTTAAAATACAACCTATGTGCAAACTGAAATAAGAACATATATTTACATAATTCTTCTTAATCCAATGTTATTATCGATAAGTGTTTACATGACTCTTTCAGATTTTAAAATAGTACATTAGGGGGAATACCAAGTTACGGTAGGACACACACAGTCACAGATTCCACTAGTTGAGTAGGCGACAGTGTGGTGGGTAGAGCAGTTGTCTCCTCCACCAGAAGATTGACGGATCAAATCTCGGTGCCTGCAGTCCACGTGTCCTTGGGCAAGGCACTGAACCCCCCCCGTTGCCCCCGATGGTTTGAGCCATCGGTTGAGGTTGGTGCCGCAGATGGCTGCCTTGGTTCTGTACCGGAAACAAATTCCTTGTGTGTAACATACAGTATTTGGCCAGTAAAGGTGACTATTATCCTTATCCTAGTTGAACTATTGAATATGTCCATGATTAATTAACATAGTGGCAAGAGTGTTTTTCTGCACAAGTGACCTGCAAACTGAGGCAATAGGCTACTTTAAAAATACCATCAACATTAGTCATGATCATGGATGAAGTGTCACCACTTCCCTCCACTATGCAAAAATGAAGCCACTATATGAATACAGCCACTCCCATCCTGGCATTTTGCAACTATATTCTGTGCAGCAGTGACCCAGAAGTATCATACTGCCAATCAAAACTGTCCAGTCATTCAAAATCAACCCCTTTTTTAATATCATCTAATAACTTATTACAAAAAAATTTTAGCAGAAAGATGACCACTTATACACACATCAGCATAATAATATTTACCAAAAATGACAGAAATGACCTCTGGAAAAAATTATTTGCACTTTGACTTCTTAATTTAGCTCGTATCTGCTAACATAAAGCGAGCAGGTTTCATGACTTGTACTGCGACCAGCCACCAGGACACAATTGATTCACTGGCTTCATTTCTCAAAGCTGTAATGTTGTCCATATGTCTACGCAATCAGTGGTCATAATTTCTTACCAACTTTTGCTAGCTATTTGAAAGCAAATCAAATTAATTTTACATATCTTTAAATCAATGCTCAGACAGTTCATATGCAGTAATCTTGTGTGCCATAAGATGTGCCATAAGCTAAATTCATGAACACCTAGGGCAACTATTTTTCTGCATTGCTTCATTTGCAGTCATTATGCAGTTGTCTTCGGGGACCTCTACTTTTTTGCACATTGGTTTGTTCTGTATTTTCCTGCTGTGAACGAATGTGCTTACTCTAAGGTGGGATGGTAGGCACAGTTGAGGCCATGTGTATGCTGATTGGGTATAATAGTGCAATTTTAGTGCTCATTTTGACCCAGAATAGCGATAACGATAACACCTGCTCAGACCATTTTTTAATCACTGTTGCAGGTGTAGTTGTAATTTTCCTGACAAGCACATAGGCTGGGATGCAGTTACCATGTGTATTTTAATGGCCACACCAACTTAAAATAAACCCTTAAATACACAACTGATCTCTCAGAATTCACTCTGAATAATTTACTGTGGAATTATCTGTATCATGAAATACGAGTGATAACTTACATTATAAAGATTGCTTTCAAATAAGATAAATAAACTAGTCCTCAGTATATGAAAGATGCAAATATGGTCAAACAGTTCATATGCATCCAGAGGCACCATCTGTGCTTACACGATGCATCCAGAGGTGATCTGCAGCCAGTGTTTGGGAATTGTAGATCTGACACCAGATACATGCAATTATACAACAGTAGGTACACACAGTAACATAACATGTATCTTGTTATGAGTCAAGACACATATCAAATGCCATATAGACACCACGATTAGTCCAACCTCATTGTGCACTGCTGTCACTCTTAAGATCCAATTTATTCAAATGAACAAGTTTCACACAGACATACTGTATCTTTGGTACTGCAAGGATATATGTTGTGTCTGTTTTTGCATTTTATGGCTGTTTGAGCAGTTTTGTAAGCAGCTGTGGGTGGAGATAAAGTGAGCAATGCATCTATTGGCTGTTCACTTTCGTGGACTGCAGTCAGTTTCACCATAAACATAGTGACAACAATATAATTTTATTGTATTGTTTTAAAAACAATGTATTTAAGGTTGTATGCAAATAACCCTGAGACCCCCATGCATTTCACACACTGGATGCACCTGTGAGTATGTTATGCTACTGTATTGAATTGCCGCTGGTCACAGTGCCAGAGACGTTGTTTTGTCCACACACAAAAGTGTGTTGCAAAAAAATTACTATGCCATAACAAACACTAACAAACCCTAGCAAATATTTTGAATGCTGTTCAAGCTGAACATTTCAAATAATCCACCAAACATTTCAACTAATCATAGCAAGTATGAACACTATCAAACCTTTTAAATGTGTCCTAGCCACCAGACAATTCAGATAACTTGCCATTGAAACTAACCCAGCCATACGTCTTCCTTTTATTGTGCATCAGAATCCACCCTGTGTTGCTAATCACTACAAACCAGTCAAACTTCTAATATATCCTCATGTTAGCTTGTTCATGCTAACACCAGGAAGTAGGCCTCAAGCCTTCCACATGTATCAAACATTTTGTTTAGTCCACCCTCCTATGCTAGCTGACTTCAACTTAGCAGGCATAATCCACACATAAATTGCAGTCTACAATTTGTTGAATCCACTTACCTATGTGTAGCCTATTCACACACCTTTTTTCTGCTCTAGAGCCACCCATGGGACCTTGTTGCATTGTCAGCTAGGTTTTTGACTCCACCCATTTATACCTAAACCCACCTAACAGAGAGACAACTGGCTTGGCTACAAATCCTGTACAATCAGCCTCAACGGGGCAGACTAACTTTCCAGTCACGCTCCTCTGCCTTCATGGCTAATTCTGTATATTTCAGTTTTTTCCTCTCATAAGCTGTTTTTACAGTTTCCCCCCAGGGAACTGTAAGCTTCACAAAATACACTATACAGTGCATTTCTGACCACAACACACAGTCTGGTCTTAGGTTAGTGCTGACTATCTCCTCAGGAGCTATGGTCATAGTTCCATAGCTGATTTCCTAAACCTACTTTCATTTGCCAATCTCTCCCTACCTTTAGCTGGCCTGCATCCTGCCTGTTCAAATGGCTTGCTTCCAGCCTTTTCACCCTTATGAACAATAAAATCCTCTCTTGTTTCTTCTTCTCCTCTACTGAGTTTACCTCTAATCACCTACTTTCAATAGGTGCTGCTGAACATTGATCATGTCTCCAGGTGTATTGTCTTTGAGCCAGGCTTGTTTTACACCCTGAGAAGATGTGCCGTAGTGAAGCTACACCTGAACACTCAGGTCCTCAGCTATCCATCTATTCAGATTTTAGGGAGAAGGAAGCACATCATAAGCTATATCTAAAATGAATCTAATCCTTCCTGTCTTCATGTCCCAAGTATTTTATTATTATAAAAAAGAAATCACAAGTTTTGCCAGTATGATATTAAATATCCCAATAAAATGTTCAACAGTATGTTTTAAAAACCTCCTCTGTCTCCTAGAAATGATATTTTATAAGCCTACAACTAATTTGCAATAGCAAAAATCTTTTGAAGAAAGTATAATGGTGAGTGAATAACATTTCATAGTAATGTAATGATCATATATTGCTAATTTATGTATTTAGATTGCAAATATATTTATGCTGGGTGTTGTCTACCAATATATCCAATCTTGCAGTGCACTGTCTGTGTTGCTGACTGCAGTTGTTGAGGTACGTATAGCACTAGGGAAAGACCATGGTCAGATTTAATACAGAAAAGTTCAAAGTGACTTCAGATGTCTTTATTTATATTTAACCAAAACCACCATCTTTCCCTCATCTCAACCAAAGTGTTTATGCTGTATGAACCTAACCACGAATGGGACTGTGAAATGCAAACCACAGGCTCTGGTGTGACAGTCATGTGCTTTGTACACCCTCCTAACCACGAGTAAAGGTTGTGCTTCATTCATTAAAAAGCCTCTGAACCTAATCCAGAAAATATACTTGCAAAAACATCACAGGTTAAATATAACATCAAATTATAATGCAATTAATGTTTCTTATGATTAATTAAAATCAAAATGTTTATTTTATTTCAGATTGTATGATTCTAGTCTGACTTTGTAAAATAATATATCGTACTGTACACACTTTTACTACTGTAAGTGTGGTACGACTCAGCTGGAATACAAAAGATTGGAACAAATTGTCTTTTCAGGCCACTGGTGTCAAACAATGACAGACCATGTGCCCTCTTTCCAAATCTTGTATAAATGGCTTTGGGCTGGAAAAGATGTTGTCTGGCAGCATCTTAAACAAGCCACATGGCAGTATCATGAATGGAACAGAGCAGACATTTCTCTAATTGGCATGCTGTTGTATAAGAAATAATTGGCTCATTTTAGTCAGTTGAGTGATGACTGGAAAATGTACCCTTAAAGGGTATCCATTCTGTACTTTGGGGACTAATCTGGGAAGCATTCATATTTATTGTCTGTGCTCAGATAGACATGGATTTCCTTGTCTCACGTGCCAAGGGTATGAAAGGAAGGAGTGATTAATGATGCAAGTTTCTCTTTTAAGTGTCATTATGGGATGTCATTCACCACTGCTATAACCTCAAGCACCACAAAGCTGTATTCAGTCCAGGCTGCCTCTGTAGACAAAAGTCAACCACTTTCTTCTTAGTAGTGAAAGAAACAATCTGGAAACAACATGACTGTGTTTATTAAGTAAATCAGAGCAAAGAAGCTGAATTCTAGCAGTATAAAATGGTACAAAAACAGTACATGGAAATAAAATTCTGCTTGAATAGTTACTTATTCAATCAGTTAATCGGTTTTTAATTTTGGTATTTAGAGTTTGTATTAGTCTGTTTTGTATTTAAAAGATGAGGCAACCCTTGCTCTGCAGAATCCCATTTTGTGGTAATAAATTGTACAAACCAGTCTGTCTCATTCAGATTCCTACAGCACACAGCTTCCTTGTATCAATTTCCCCTACAGCACTTTCTCACACAATAAAGAAATGAAAAAATGATCCAAGTTCTCTCATGCAATAGCTCTGCTACAGTAAATAAGTACAATTACTAAATGTTACACTTGTATCTCTACACAAGCACATCTGCAACAAATTATTGTACATTCATATGCAACTATTTTGCATCAGCAATTATGTTTTGAAAATGTCTTGGGGTAACTACTAATGAAAATAAGTGAATATGAATTTACAGTAGTTTCTCAGAGACTGGACTGCTCTGTGGATGAAATTAGTTCTTTTCTGCTGAACATCTTGCTGAACAGCAGCCAAAAAACATCCATGAGTGTGTCTGTTGGCTAAAACACTAACACACACAACTCCAATAAATCTCTGTGCATGTATATTATTATTACTGTATAGGACAGAATTACCAGAAACCACGGAGTTCACTGGGTTTCTGTTTATCTGCTTTAACAGGCTGAAAGTACAGTTCTGCACCCCACAATTATTGTTCTGATTGAAACAAAGATAACGAACAGATAAATAAACCTGTATGGTAGTGCTGTTACCACAGAGGCTTATCAATCTGCTTTTTATCTTTTGCAGGATTTGAACATGAATCACCTTGTTTTTGTGTCCCTTGAGCAAGGGGTTGCTTAGTTATATGATTTATGCTATATGAACCATTTTAAATGTACGTTACATCATGAAGCAAAACTTAGAAGCATAACAACATAAAAGCCATGGAAAATAGTAGGAGGAGATAAGCTAAGGGAGCTGATATGAAGATGATAATGACTTTTTTTTTTACATATTTGTTATGACCCTTGCATAGTTTGGCAAGGTTGACAAATAATTTGTTGGACTGCTGGTCAAAGCAAGATATCTCAGGACTGCTGGCCAAAATATTCATCAAATCAGCATGGATGTTCATGTTCTCCAGAGGATAATTATGACTCTTCTGGCTGTGCAACAGTGCTTTGATAATGACTAAATTCATTCATTTTCCCAGAGGATGAAACCTTGTTTTAGCATTTTTATTCATTATAGGGCTACAGTAAATTATCATAGTCGTTCTAATTATGCTTGGAGAGTATGTTTTTACTTTATCCTACTGGATATGTAAATGGTAAATAAACCCCACACACATACAGTATAATGGAGTTATTCACTGATGGAGTTGTGGCAGCATTTCTACTTGTTAAAGAGCATCATCTCTGTCCCTATAACTCCAAACAAACATGGTCTGTGTTGCCAGGCAACAGTCAAATGTATCAGTGGATTTAAGCATACCCAGACAGGCTATTATAAATGGAGGAACTTGTTTGGCATGACATCAGCTCAGTCATGATGGCTCCCAGTGCTATATCCTTAAGTTCTTTCCTTAAGCAGAGTAGGCAGAGCATAATGTATTGCAAATAGGGTGTTATGTAGTGTGCTCATCTTTCTGTTTGTGTTTCAGGCAACACAATGTGCTTCTAGTGTGCAACTGCAGTAAAAATGTTCATTCACTCAAGTTTTGCAATCCAGCACACTTAAATAGATGTCAAACATAACATAACCACAAATGCAATTGTGTATCAAAATTATTTAAATGTGTTAAGAATAGGTCAAGGAGGAACTGAGATCTATGTGTAGGACTCATCAGAGCACATTTGTCCTCTGAAGTTATATGCTATGCTTTCATTAAGTGCTTCTGTTCCTTTCTTCACTTGTCCCAGTAAATCTAATTTGACCAACTGTGATTGCTACAGAGACTCATGAAAATGTCAGAGACAGGATCACAACCCACTGAAAATGATTTGTACTGGCATTTCCCACTCCAGACATAATTTAACATCTAAATAACTCACTGATACACCATGTGCAAAAAGTACAAGTTTGTGCAGTTTGCAATGCACTGGAGCCTTCAGTTAGATTAAAAAGTAAATATAAAATTGAACAAGAGGCTAGAAATGCAGTGTTGTGACATTAAGTACCCCATCCAGTTAACAGTATTGCTGAAAGCCAGTAAGGACAGAGAGGCTGCATAAATGAATCAGTTATTATCTGGGTCAAAATGGTGCTTCTTATATAAACAGAAATAACTTACTTTTCTGTCATTAATGATAGGAATCTAACATTACATTTTGTAATATTCCATTAAAATTTTATCTGGAGAAATAACACACACATATTTGATAAATTACTGAAATAATAATAATGCTATATTTTGGGCTTCTGTTGTTAGATTAGATCAAGTTATAATTTGCCTGATTTTTACATAATTACATAGAAACTGTAGCTGAAAATAACCCAAGCCAGGAGAAACATCTGTGTAATTTGTCCACATACCTCCACACTGGGGAAGAGTTGGATGAAGCATGAGTTATAATCAAGTGTATATTGTTACCACAATGTATGGTTACTATATACTGGTAATTATCATATGCATGAATACACAGGGAGATTGAAAATCATAACTACATATTAACTGGAACAGGTGTAATATTCTATTGCAAATATGTATATTACCATATCAGAGAATGTAAAGCGATATATATATATATA
>NW_018127897.1:2749837-2774373 GCF_001952655.1 Monopterus albus | reverse complement strand
ATATATATATATGTATGTATGTATGTATGTATATATACATGAGTGAGCCATAGAAGTTTAAATACTAAACACATGATTTTAGACTCAGAGTAATGGTCCAGCAAAAGCTAAAATTGTTCTGTGTTGACTAATTGTCAAACTGCACAACAAAAGCACTGTGTGAAGGAAATATTTAGTTGAGAGCAGACTGTCTGTTTAGTGTTTATTAGTTGATTATTTTGGTAGTGTCTTTTGTCCCTTGTGTGTGCTATTGGTTTGGCCAGCCAATATATACGTATGTTCCCTTGTGTGTGTCACTTGCTAGGTCAGTTGGTTTTTGTTGAGCTATCATACAGTTCAGTTTGCTGTATTTTGAGTTTCCTTATCTTTTGTTTACGTCTTTTAGGGCCCAATTTATCTGATGTTAATGTTTCTATTTTTTTCCTTACTTTTGGGTTAATAAAAAGCCCTTTATTTTGGACTTTGAAAGCTGTGTCTTTTGCTTTACTGCTTGGTCCCTGACATTTGGTGGCAGTGGTGGGATCATCCAGTGAGTGACACAGATTTTTTATTTTTATTTTTTTCCTCCCTCTCCCTTCAAATGGTTTCTCCTATTTTTGGACGGAGTGATGTCTCGTGGAGGAGCAAGAGGAGGATGGGCAGATGGAAGAAGAGATGGTCTCACTCAGCAGACTGTTCCAGAGGAGGAAATGAATAAGGGAGCTTGTGGAGGAGCTGATGGCGCTGAGGATGAAGGTAGAGAACCAAAAATGTCAGACCTGTATGCAATTCTCCAGACTCTTATGGGTGAGCAGGAGGCCTGGGAAGCTCAACAGAAGGAAGAGAGTGCACAGCAAGAACAACGTTTTAAAGCATTACAACATCATTTCCAGCTATTACTGCTAGAGGTACAGGCACGTACAACTCCTGTTCCTGATTCTCCACCTGTAGAATGTGAGCCAGTGGATTTAGAACCACCTGATTTAAGTGGTGGACTACAGGTTAAGCTTCCCCTTTGGAGAATGTTGCATCATCTCAACGCTTAGCAGGTCAGTCTCAGTTTCATCATATGCCTAGATTGGAAAAGCTTTCAGACAGTGATGATATCAAACATTTTTTGGTTACATTTGAGCAAATTGCAGCAGTATGTCAATGGCCTGAGGATGACTGGGTTTTTCATCTGATACCCCTGCTGACCGGTAAGGCGAGAGGTGCCTATGTACATATGGACTTGGATGACGCTCAGGATTATGAAAAAGTAAAAACTGCTATTTTAACTAAATACAATATAAACCCTGAGACTTATAGGCAGAAATTCCACTCCCTGGAGGGGAATTCTGATGAAAGCCCCAAAGAATTGTATGCAAGGCTTAAGGAACTATAAGGGAAGTGCATCCAGCCAAATGGTAAAACTATACAACAAATTGGTGAAGCAATTATTTTAGAACAATACTTGAGAATGATGGCTCCAGAGTTACAGGTGTGGATTAAGGAGCAGGATCTGCAGCAGAAGCAGCCACATTGGCTGAGGTGTTTGTGGCTGCTTGGAAGAAGAATCAACTGTGGAGTTATACTGCCTGGAAATCCACTAAAGACATTCGTAAGTCGACTGTTCCTCAACCCCATCAGAGGATAAGCACAAGTGGGGAGACGTTTCCGGTGAGGGAAAACCAGCTAGTAAAGTTACCTTTAAAACAGCATGGTAAACTCACAATTTGTTACCTTTGTGGACAAGAAGGGCACACTAAGTCAGTTTGTCCAAAAAACCCTGCAAAACTAACTCAAATGTGCTTTGTGCCCCATCATGGTGGTGAACCTAATGCTGATTGTGGTCAAAAAATGAGAATGATCCCTATTGAAGTTTGAGGTGAATGGCCAGGCTGTTCAGGCTTTAATTGATACTGGCAGTGATCAGACCTTGGTGCATAGTAAATTGGTGCCATCTAATGTTTGTGTTAATGATATGATCCCTATTTGTTGTGTTCATGGGGATGAAAAACCTTACCCCACTGCAGATATGTTTATTAAGGTGCGGGGCCAAGTCTACCTTCTGAATGTTGGAGTTGTGCGTAATTTGCCTTTTTCAGTAGTGTTAGGTCATGATCTGCCAGTACTTTTTGATTTGTTGCACATGAACCAAAATGTAATGTGGTTGTGACTAGAGCTCAAGCTAGACAGTCAGACCAACATTCAGAAACCCTCAGTGCCCTGACTTTCTTTTTATGCTGATCTGGAGACTGCACTCGGGAAGTCACAGAAATCACGCAGGTAGAGAAAGCAGGAAAAATTCAAATGCACTGTTGTTCAATCGCCAGTAGATCCTACACCTGATGCATATGTGGGTTTTAAGATTCCTAGCAACATGGCTGACATGCAGCAGAAGGATCCACATCTAGTTTCATTGTTACTGAGAGCACAAGAGAGGGAATTGGGCACTGAGCCTGACTTTAGTATGACTGAGGAGTTTTTTCCTTCAGAAGGGAGTACTTTATCACCAGCATGGAGCAGTCAAGCAGCTAGTTGTTCCTCAGTCTGTTCGAGATGTTGTGCTTACTTTGGGTCACTCTATCCCTTGGGCTGGCCACTTAGGAAAGCTTAAAACTACAGCCCATATTAAACAACATTTTTATTGGCCGGGAATGCATGCTGATATTATTCAATTCTGCAGGAGTTGCCCTCAGTGTCAGAAAACCTCGACCAAGTTCCCTTCACAAGCTCCTCTTCAGCCCCTTCCTGTTATCTCCACCCCCTTTGAATGTTTGGGCATGGACATTGTTGGTCCAGTGGAAAGGAGTAAAGCAGGAAACCATTATATGCTAGTGATCATTGATTATGCAACAAAATATCCAGAAGTGTTTCCCTTAAAATCGATTAAGGCCAAGGCATTTGCTTTTTGCCTTATTCAGTTTGTCTCTAGAGTTGAATTTCCCCATGAGATATTAACTGATCAAGGCACTAACTTCATGTCCACTTTGCTTAAGCAGGTTTACCAGCTTCTGTGTATTAGGAGCTTATGGACAACTCCATATCATCCTCAGACTGATGGTTTAACAGAACGTTTTAACCAGACTCTTAAGCAGATGCGTAGCAAGTTTGTTAATGATGCAGGTTCTGACTGGGATCAGTGGTTACCATACCTCCTTTTTGCATACAGAGAAGTGCCTCAGGCCTCCACTGGCTTCTCCCCATTTGAACTCATGTATGAGAGGGAAGTAAGGGGGCCCCTTTCACTCCTGAGGGACCTCTGGGAGGGTGGTCAAGGTAGTAATGGGCCTGTGAACATTGTGACATATGTAGTGCAGATGAGAAAGTGGCTGGAGAAAATGTCTGAGCTTGCTCAGGCACACATGGCTGAGGCCCAGCGGTACCAGAAGACATGGTATGATCGGTCAGCTTCCGCTCGACAGAGGACTTTTGACCAGGGTCAGAAGGTGCTGGTATTATTGTCATCAGAAGAGAGTAAGTTGCTGGCAAAGTGGCAAGGGCCTTTTGAGATTCAGGAGAAGCTGGGACCTACAACTTATAAAATCGCCACCCCAGGGCAGCAGCATTCTAGCAGAGTCCTACATGTCAATCTGCTTAAGGAGTGGGTGCCAAGGCCTGAGAGGACTGAGGTTTTGCTCATCAGGAATGTGCAGGAGGAAGAGGAAACGGATGAGCAATATTTGCCATCTGTAATATCAGGGGACCTTGAGCTCCACCACCTCTCTGAAGAACAGTCTCAGGTGAGAATGTCGTGTAACTCAGAAGTGTTTCAGGAGTCTCCTGGAAGGACAAATATTGTTAAGCATGATATTGTCTTAAAGGATGGAGCTGTTGTGAGACGTATGAGTTACAGGATTCCTGAGCGGCTGTTGGTGTCCCTAAAGAAAGAAGTGGATCTGATGCTCTCATTGGGGATTATTGAACCATCAAAAGTGAGTGGTGTCATCCTGTGGTCCTTGTTCCAAAGAAAGATGGTACTATACGATTCTGTATTGATTTTACCTTAATTCAATTTTTCAGTTTGACTCTTACCCCACTCCACGAATTGATGATTTGATTGAACGGCTGGGGAAGGCAAAGTACTTAATGACTATAGACCTGTGTAAAAGGGTACTGGCAGGTTCCTCCTAGCCAGAGATCTCATGAACTGCCAGCCTTTAGAACACCATGGGGGCTGTTTCAATTTACCATTCGGACTTCATGGGGCCCCTGCAACCTTTCAGAGACTGATAGATCAGGTACTGGGTGAGTTCACTGAATTTGCCTCAGCATACTTTGATGACATTGTCATCTACAACACTACTTGGGAGGAGCACCTGGATCATCTACAACGGGTGTTGCATCGTCTCCAGGGTGCAGGGTTGACCATTAATCCTGCCAAGTGTGCTGTGGCCAGAACTGAAACAACGTATCTGGACTTTGTCATTGGTAATGGGGTTGTGAAACCCCAGGTTGATAAAATCTTAGCCATTGAGTCCTGTCCCTTACCTCAAACAAGAAAGCCATTGAGGTCCTTTTTGGGGATGGTTGGATTTTACCATCGTTTCATCCCACATTTCTCCTCTAGAGCAGCTGTGCTCACTAATATGACTGGATCAAGGTGCCCTAACCAGTTTCAGTGGACAGAGGAGGCGTTGGCAGCCTTTTATGACATCCAACAGTCACTCAGTAAGGACCCTGTTCTGCATAGTCCAGATTTCAATGAACCTTTCATCTTACAAATTGACGCATCTGAGAGGTGGCTGCAGCTTTAAACACATCCCAGTCTGTCTGTTACAGCACACCGTATGTAGTGTGTGAGTCGACTCAGAAAGACTGCAGGACTCAAGACTCAGGCTTGACAAGGTAAGTGTAATGAGTGTACAGAGGAGAAGTGACAGAGCTGGTCTCATTCGCCGGTCGTGGGGCAGCTGGGAGCACTGGGTGGACTGGACTGGACTGCTGGTGTTGCAACCCGTGGTTGTAGGTGGGACACAGCTTGCTAAATGAGAGCAGAGGGAGAGAACATGAGAGCGCTGAACAGGTATGCTGAGGTTAGAGCTAGTTCTGGTGGAACACTGTGGACCTGATTAGCCGACTGCGCTGGCTCTCGGCAGCTGAGCGCCGCAGGCAAAAGAAGCAGTCCAGGGCAGTATGAGTGAGCGCAGGAGACAGCCAGTCAGATGAGCAGGTCCATAGCAGAGCAGGCTGTAGGATGATGTGATAAAAACAGCCAGTGGAGATCCAGAATCTTGGTATGAGCAGATCTCCACGCACTGAGGAAAACAGGTGACAGTCACAGCACCACTTGGTGTTGAGAGAAAATAAAGCAACAAAGGGCAGGAATCCAAACACACCGATGCCTAAAACATCCACAAAAAAAAACAAAGTCAGGCTTAACAACAGGTATGCAGTTTTTGAATAGGGTCTGGGCATGGATGCCAAGCAAAGTTAATGGTGGACTCCAAGCAATCATCTGGTAATGGGGACACACCAACACTCTCCTTAAGTACTGCTCTGATAATGGAGAGCAGGTGTGCCTCGCCACCTGGAATGCACTCCCACCTGTGCGGGGGCGGTGCTACTGGGATTACTCATACCAGCTGATGAGGTGCTGGGGGTGGCCAGGGCCACAGACGTAGCACTGTCTGGGCAAAACAGTCCTGCAGGATGCCTTCAGTCTCTGGGGTCCAGAGTTTAATTTGTTTGGTGACAGGGTTTGTTTGTTTCAGTCTTTGTCTGTATACAGGAACAAAGAAATGTGGTCCGAGCGTCCAAGGTGGGGGCGGGGTGCAGCCCTGTATGGACCGCGTATGTTACTGTAAACATGATCCAGAGTGTTCTTGCCCCGGGTGGGAATGTTCACATGTTGGTAATATTTGGGGAGTACAGTCTTTAAATTGCACTGGTTAAAGTCGCCTGCAGTGATAAATACATCATCGGGGTGAGCAGTCTCTAGTGTGTTGATGACATCATAGAGTTTACTGAGAGCCGCAGAGGGATTAGGACTAACATACATAGCAGCCAGAAACACAACACAAAGCTCTCTTGCTAGATAATAGGGCCGGCATTTCAGCAATAAAAACCCTACATCTGGCGACAACTATGTGACAACTTAATGAAACAACTAATAATGTAACAACATGATTACATCAGCTTATTATAGCATGTTTGAGCCAGAAGGACACTTTGCCTTATCTGACAGTTACTACTGTACACCATCAGCTGTTAACCTTTTACAGCGATGCTTAATGAACGAAAGGGCCACCACTGTCCCACAACAGATGGACAGTGAGCCCATGGAGGGCCAGTAAAGCATGCAGAAGGCAGGCCTCATGGTACATTAGAACATGCAGCAGAGAGAAAGGGCAGCAAAATGTGAACAGAAAAGGTTCAGGTTCAGCATGTGTTTTGCTGTTCTCTGCTCCAGATGTGCAGTCTTACTCTTTCAGCAATTTATCTAAAGCCTTAGTGTTAGAACAGCAAGATTTTCATTTATTCTCAATAGAAAAAAGCTGTTTATCACCAGTTTAGCTCATAACAGAATCTCAGCTCATGAGATTTATTACTGTATTGAAAACTTTTTTTTCTTTTAGGATAATCTTGCATGTTATGTTCTTCAATGTAGAGACTTGTCCTGATGTCCTTTTGTGGCCCTTAGCTTTATTCCCTCTTGTGTACAACCATGTTGTAACAGGTTGCCCTGACAGTTCTGCGATTATTCAACAATCCTGGGTCCTGTACATACAAATTTTCAAATGACTGTCCTGAACCTGAATGATTTGCCAAATTCCAGAGTTACTGATGATAATATCAAAGTTAAAGGGGAAACTCCCTTTATGTCCGTGCAAATTCTCAGTTATCCAGGTCATAGTATGCTGAAAAAACTTAAAAGACAGCATCTGGATGTAGTTTTAGGTAAAAGACATTTCACCTCTCATCCAAGAGGCTTCATCAGTTCTGTCTGGCTGGTGGTAAGCAGGAAGTATTTATTCCACTGGGTTGGGTTTCAGTCCTTCGACATTCAACAGTGTCCTCTAACGAACGTGCCATTAGGGGCTGGTATCGGTGAGAGTCCTTACCTGTCTTTGAACTCTCACATGTAGACTGACGCCTGTTGTCCTATCTTTTGAGGACAGTGACGTCTAGATCCTCTCCAGAGAACACTGCTGGTTTGAGAGAGGAGTCAAAGAAGGAATTTTCGTCCAAGTAGGACACCCCTATCTAAATACGAGTGGTGGACTCAGACATAACTTGTCATCCATCTACAACTCTGTTTTGAAATCTCTACCCAAACATTTCCACCCCCATTCACACCAGAACCTAAAACTACATCCAGATGCTTTCTTCCAAGTTTTTCAGCAAATTCCCTTCATTTTACACATTGAAGTCTGTTTATGTCTCTTAGGAAGTACAATTGCATATGTGAAAAAGGTTGTATGAAGCCTTCTTTGGCTCCAAATGGAGCCACAAAAAATGTGAAATTTGCCTCAAGCGATGACACACTTTAGCATTTTTATGACTTTTAGCTCAACATTTTGGTTTTACAATTCACAAGTTTACTGCTTTGTCTCACTGCTCTCCTAATCACTGTTACCAGCAGAAGAAAGCTGTTGTTTACAGATAACAGCTCTGCTACTACTTGATACTAGTTACTTGAGTATTTCCATTTGCTGCTACTTGGACTTCAGAAGCAAATACTGTACTGTAAAACAGCAATGCTTGAGTACAGTAAATAAATCTTATCTTGTGAATTTCTTGCACCCAACACAGGAAAGGTGGACGCCACCATTAACAAGGAAAACTGCGTTATAGAAAGGTAATTACACAATTTATATATGCCAAAATTGTGCTGAGCATAATTATTATCAAATTGATTTCATAAAATTTTAAATATCATAATTCTAAGTTTATATTATAATTCTAAGTTTAATCAAACATGAAGTGAAAAGAATCAACTAAGTGATTCTTTTCAGCACAGATGCTAATGAAAATGATGTTCTAGCCCAGGCCTCGGTCAACAGGATTAAAACAATTTAAAGAGAAGTAAGGAAGAGAAGATATCCCCAAGAAAGAACCCTGACACTTTCAAGCACTCCATCAATGACCCTTGTCAGTGAATTTTCATCAAGGACAAAGTCTAATGGCTTTCAGCTGATCATTTTTATCTGTAGCCAAGGGAAATAAATAGGAAATGCTCATTTGTAGCATCATCATATCAAGTGATATAAAAAAATGTTCAGTGCATGATAATAGCAGAGCCAGGTGTAATTAATTATTTGACTGACATGGCAACAATGAAAAATGAGGGATAAAATTACATACCCTGAGACAGCCAGCTAGTTCTTGTACAAAAGTTTGGAAAATGTCATAAGCTGCATCTTGATGGAGCAATAACAAGCATAGCACAAACAGAAGCATGAATAATGTATTTACATGTGCACCCACATGCCTACCTCCCATATACACATACAGTACAGTACACTACACACGTACGTACATACACAAACACAAGCAAAACAAATCATGTCAAATATATGCTTGATTATAATGTATGAAATGTTTCTGATCAGTCAGCTGAAAAACTAATTTCATTTTCTCATTAGAACTCTCTGCCTGAGGCTTATTCTCATGTCAGTGTTTATTACAAAACAGAAAATTAAAATCATCAGCTTGGTCACAATCAGAGCCGTGAATCAGTGTTTATGAGTTAGAGAGTGAACGAGGTGGAGACAGAGGGAGAAAAAAAATATTAGACTGGACAACAATTGAAGGCATCCATCTTTTTTCAGTGAGGCAGCAGATTTACAGCCCACATGACCTTTTCTTCTCAGGAGATTTGTTGCTATGTAGTCGTCCATCATGTTTTTAATATACATCATGTTTCCAGTATAGGTACAGGAGGTTACTGAATATTTTCCATTAGGGTGGTGAGTAAATTTTGACAAGTTAATGAATGGGTTTTAGTGCTAAAATGATAACATAATATAAACCTTTACAGAACCAGAGTTTGGCCAATTTTATGACCAGCTAAAATATTTCTGTTTTAAAATGGAATTAAATATATTTGTACATCATCATAATTCATCATAACACATAATTTAACTTCAGCCATTATAAATGCAACCGAACCATCTCTGTGTAACTTCAACATACTGTATTGTCAGTGTACCAGACACACTGCTGAAACAAACAAACAAAACATTCATTTAAATATCCTTCATCAATTACAAATTAAAGCCAACAAATGCCAAATGACAACCAAAAGCTTTAAGAGAGTAATTTTTTTAAGTTGCCTATATTTTCAAAATGCTATGCAAGATTTGACCCTGCGATGGAATAGAAGATGAATGAATGAATGCAAGTTTTGTTCAGAAAAAATATAACCAATATACTCTGTGAAAATTAATCTGTACATCAGAGATGTACTTAAAAGGTTCTCTAATTAATATTTTTATATTAAGAATGCATCAAATTAAGTATAAGAGTTTCATAGTGATGAACCCACAGAGAATTATCAACCAATTCAGTAGGTTCCTCATGTTTCTCTGTGGTGTTTTAGCATCTTTTAGCTAACTGTTTTGGTGTAGCAGCTCTGGCTTTTACTGTTCTGATTCCATCACACTTCTCTCAACATTATGTCCAGCAGCAGTGGGCAGGTGTTTTCAGGTCTGATAAACTTATTGTAAGCTACTTGTCCAGCACCAAACAACATTCAGATAAAATTTGCTCAACTAGCTAGTGAACACTGTGGTGCATTTAGCACCTAACAAGGCAGGTGGAGGTCTGGTGGAGACAAAACAGAGCAAAAAGGAGAGTAAATATATTGGACTTACTCTACATTAATCTTGCAGCTTGAAGCGTGATTTCAAATAAATGATAGTGCTGGTCCAAGTTTGTTTGATATTTACCTTAGTGACCGTCTGCTCAGACCTTTGTAATAGGTTATAACATGCCAGTGTTGTGATTATAGCTTCTTGCACTGTCTCCTAGGGGCAAAAAAATTAATGAATGCAGGTTTAAGTTAGCTATAGTATATTCTTAAACTGTATATGTTCATATGCAATTAACCAGCATTAAACAAATTAACCAGTTTTTAAAACCATTGTAAAAAATGTTGCATGCATATTTTTAGAATGTATTCTTCAAAGATTCATTACAACAAAAGCCTCTCAGTTCTACTTAATTGTTGAATTACATGTAATTAAAGATCAATCCATATGTTCCTTCTGTGGGGGTTGACTACCCTATACACAGTATTGCTGGATACGTTACCATTATTTTTACAAAACATACAAATGTACAAAACTTAAACTTGGGTAGCTACAGTAACAGCATGTTACTGTTTTAAAATGATACAATATATTTGAAATGCTCTGTTCACTTGGTCTGGTCATTTTGTGTTGTGGTTATTTAACCCCGAGTGCTGGCTGCAAAACTGACATTTACAAAGATGAATCAAATGAACGCTGAATCAATTTACTTCTGTCTGAGTTACTGTAGTTGGTCTGTACATTACAGTTGCTCAAAACACTGCCAGTGTTGCTGGACTTGATTTACTGTAGTTAAAACAATCATGCTTCTCTCCACTGAGGATGTGTCTGCACTGTTCTCCCCTGAATATACTGTAGGCAGATGTACAATCATTATTGGATGGCTCAGCTTCATTATGCACACTCAGGTACTGTGAGTCAGACACATTGCTGTCTATTATGATCTCACCTTAGGCACTAATTTTCAACAAATCACTTCTGCTGTAAATTGAACAGTGCTTAAGATAACTGTGTAATTATAAGAAAAATATAACCCTTCACTATAAAATGTTACACTTATGCTCATAATTTGTTAGGGTTAACATGTCAACATCTGAAAAAAAAAATCTATTTATATGTACAGTACTCACTGTATATGGCTGACATTTCACATGAATACAATGCAGAACCTGCACTTCATCTCTTTTTATTATTTCATTGCATACTCACTTGGTATGTGCTTTGCAGACTTGTCTGCAATGCTGGCCAATCTTTATTGCCTCATAATGTTTACTTTATATAGTATTACAGCCTTACTAGAGCAAAGCAAAAGTTCTGCTCAAATTAGACTAACATCTGGTCTTGTGCTCTCATTGTTGTCTGTGGGGATATTTCCAAGTATTTTCTCATCTCATCAACCAAAAAACCAATGGTAAGTGAAATGTAAACTGTGCAAGTATAAACACATGCATGCATCACAGTGTTTGTGTCAATTTTTGTTATTCTAAATGTACTGATGTTGGTCATATCAGATGGAGTATAAAAAAATCAAGAGTTAGTGCCTAATGAAGCTCAGTATGTAAGTCAGTAGTTTAAATCTTGTCAACCATGGGTGTTTTTACAAATTCCTCGGACATGATGATGCCGCTTATGAAGAAAACACTTCACTAAGACTCAATAAGACTTCATTTGTTTAGATTCTTTGTTTGAAGATGCAGTCAGCCAAATTGTGCTATAAACAGACTTTATTTCACATCACAGAAACATGTGTCCTGACCTTTCCACCAAGACCTTTCATTTATTTTCTAATACAGTTCCCCTTGTGAGTTACTCTTGTTCTCATAGTCATAGAAAAGGTCAAAGCAAGCACTCATGTCTGATGTCTGCCTGCTGAATTATCTGTGTCACCTTTAATTTCTCCAAAATCAGATTTCACCACTCGGTCAAGTCTCATTTGATTGTAGTATGTGTTCAGTATTCATGCTGTATTAGGCATAGTGATTGTGCTGTGTCTATGAATATGAATGTTTGAAGGTAATAAACTATTAGTGTTTATATGAGTTTTCCCTGTCTCCTGCATCCAGCGGTTTAATATAAAACATGATTTTCCCTGGTAAGTGGTATTTTGTTTTGAAAAGAAATTTAAAGCATTAGCTGTGATAAAATAATAAAAGCTTACAAATATTAAGTTGTGTAGTTCTGTATCATGGCAGTGAGATGGCACCAAAAACAAAAGGTCTGTATCACCTCTTTTTTATGAATAAAATAGATAATAAAGAATTGCACAGTGGTTCATCTTTTGTACAATTCCCATTCATCCAAAACACTGACGTTCCTTTAATAACCAAAAAAGAATGAGAGGATGTGATTTTCCATTAATCAACAATGGCAGAACAAGCTCATTTGTATTGTTATGGAGTGAAATTCAGAATTTAGAACACTGTGAAGAAATGACCCCCTTTTGCATTGAACAGCCTCTGAGAAAGGAGGTGGGGGGTGGGACCTGTCAAAGCGATGTTGATTGATGAGGCTGCCTTAGATTATGAAGACAGAATTAGCACATTAGGACTTATATGATAAATAGAGCAAGCACCAGACAGTCACCAAATCACCTCAAAGAGCTGCTAGACAAATTGATTTCACCCACAGCTTAAGCTGATTTCAGCGGGGCAGCATGTGTTTGCATAGAAACTGTAGCTCAGCTCATCAGGGTTGCCCACTGTCCACATGTTAGGAAACAATGGAGCCTAAAATTGAGACTTGTCCAAACTATACTGTTACTAAAGGGCTGGTCATTCCAGCATTTAAAAATGCAACATTTTGTGATGAAATAATTCCATTAGAATAAAATTTTCATTAGGGAACAAATTCAACTTTACAGAACATGGACCTACAAATGTGTGCTGTTGACCAAAAGCAAAGCATCTTCCTAACCTTGCTAACCTTTACTAACATTTTAGGGAATGCATTTTAAATTGTTGGAAGCTATCACAGGTTACTAACTGTGCACCATCCAGTTTTATTCAGCCCTCCTCTGTCTGTGTATAAACAGCTCTACCAAACAGACATATTGTGGCATTGGAAGGGCAGACTTGGCAGGATGCCCCATAATGCCTGGGGCAGTGTGTATATAGTTTGGGGGGTTTTGGCAGGGTTGTTTCAGAGAGAATGTGCTACTGCATTTAGTGTTGCTGTGTGGTTCCTGGTGTGGGTGGAAAATAAAAGAGAAAAAGACAAACTTCGGCCTCTGACTCTTACAAACTTTACAATATTACACAGGTAATGTCAGCCATGACGATGTCCTCTTTGATTTTTTACTACAGCTCACTCAGCCTCAGCTTCACCTCCGCTGTCAGTGGGATAGGAGGAACAGTTCACCTCCAGGAGCCATCACCAGATGTTGTGCCACCAGCTCTCTGTCACTGGAACTGTAGGTTTAAAGGATCAGCTCTGCCCTGCATGAAGAACTGATCCCGGACGAGCACCCAAGAATCTGTAACAAGCCCTGCACATGAAGTGTGTAGGCAGATTAAAGTTCTGGCCTATGACTATAAAAACAAAACAGACAAACGATATGACAGGACACAGCGGTCTTCTTAGTTCCCTCACTTTGGCCAGACTGAAGAGCAGTTTTTTTTTCTCCAACAGATACCAAAAATCTACTGTATTCCTAACAGATTCTTACAGTCAAAGCTCTTACAGCAACTTTTGACAGCAATCCAAAATATGCTAAATGTAATTCCACAGTCTCTGAGTTTTGTTTACAAATGAAAAAAAATTGTGGCTTTTACAAGCATAACAATTGTATCATTAAGTACAAACCTTATGGAATTTAATGGCTGGCAAGCCACTATGCACCAGAATGGAAATCCTCTAAACACACTAGAGAAGCTGGTCCTTTAACCAGATTGATTAAATTAACTCATTTTATGTATTAGCAAAGTTTACAAACAAACACATGCATATTTAATGATTTCTAAATGACAGGAGAACCAATATATGATACAAAAGGCAAAACACGCATCAACACCAATGTTTAGTGGGCAAAGCTAATCTGTAACACTTTTAGCTATAGCATATTGGTCATGTCAAACTATCATATCCAAAACAACAAAGCACTTTATATGCTGACATTACAAGAGGGAGAACTATAGGTTTGCTATACAGAGATCATTCAGCATATATTTGAGCCAGTTTAGACCACTGCTGATCTGTAGACATGATGAGATAGGACACTGCGGTCTGCTTAGTTCCCTCACTTTGGCCAAAGAGAACAGGACCCCCTGCAGCCCAAAACAAACTGGCTCACTGGGGAGGTGGTGCCCCTTTGTAGTGAAAGTAAGCAGATTTAGATCAAGTTGCACTACATCAAATTGATCATTTTAATTTATTCACTTTACACACATAAGGAGTCCACTGTATCCTTGGTACAGAACCAAGGCAGCCATCTGCGGCACCAGCTCACACACACACACACACACAACAATGGCGGCACTGTCCCTGCAAGGAGCGGACCTGGCCATCGGAAACAACTTGGCATTAGTTGTCTTGCCCAAGGACACTTTGACATGTGGACTGGGGAGAACGAGAATTGAACTGCCAACATTCTGGTTAGGGGACAACTGCGCCTTCTTCCTTCAAGGGATATACACCAACACCAGTGCTCCAGCGACAAAGTTCTCTCCCAGGCTGTAAGCATTCTGGGCCCGCATCTTGCAAGGCTGCACATGGATCAATACCCCCACCTGGTCTTGCTGCCAGGGAGCATGCGAGCGCTGGGTCAGTCCTCTCTGAGGTGTGCAGGAGCCTCCACCTCTGCTGGAGGGGAAACAACCTGCGGGGCTGCTGCACGTCATGTGTCCTGGTCCTTGGCATGCCGACCACGTAGGCACGTCTTCCTTGTGCAGCTTCTTTCATAGGAACCATCACTGGCTTGTCTTGTCTTGGTGGACACCAACCTAGAAAGTGGTGTAGACGTGGAGGAGCCCCTGGCTGGCTCTGCTGATGTGTGTGACTCTCCAGCCGGCCACTCCAGCCTTGCATTTGGGTGGAGCCCTTTCCTACCATGGAGAGCCACAGTAACAGCACCCAGGCACAGCATAGCCCCGGGTACATCCACCATGGCCCTCCACTCCAGCAGCAGGTCAAGGCCATTGATGCATGGATCATCATGTTGGCCAGGCTGAACTGGCGCTCACCAGTGTGGCCAGCAGCAGTCACTTTGAGCGTCCTCTCTCCTTTCATCTGTGCGTACTTGCCAGTCAATGTGGCTACATGGAGCTGGGGAGCTACCCAGCTCTATGGTCTCTGCCCTATCAGTGTCTCTGGGTGTACCCGAGAGATGGTGGACCCTTTGTCCACCAGGGTGTAGCAACATGTGACATTGAGTTCACATGCAAGGCTGCCTCCTCCTCACTGATCTCTGGCTCACTCCACTACACAACGGCCATGATCCAGAACATGGAGCCCCATCTCAGTGCACAGGCAACAGCCTTCCACTCCACTGTGTGGTCGAGGGCTTCACCCAAGATTCTGGAGTGGGCCAGTTGCACGTGAAGTCTAAGCCTGTCAGGTACGAGGGCCTGGGCAAACTGATCTCTCACCAACTCACCCTGGATGGCAGGTGGCATCAAGGTGTAGGCGTGCCGGCCCAGGCTCTGAATGTTATAAACAAAATGCAGAGAGATTCTCCTGGCAGTCGGGTGTGGCATTTAAACTCACTGTGCAGGTTGAGTTTGCTAATATGACTCTGATGCACCCTCACCAGGGCTTCATAGTCGCTCCACTCATCTGGGTTCAGCAACAGCAGGCATGACTGGGCATAAAGACAACTGTATTGCAATTCCCTGCTCCGACCAGTGAGCAGCAGCAGCTAACAGTTCAAACTGGCTGAGATAAGCAGAAGATGGCACACTGCAGAGTGTCACTCCCCACCTGCCCTTCTGGTCGGGTGGTCATCGATATTAGTGATGCTGCCCCTAGCTTGGACTGACCTGCTTGTGGTTCTGGAATGGCTGGCTGGTTGGCTAATGCTGGTTGTGGGTCCTCATGAAGCCAAGGTGGTAATGACTGGGTGTGGTTTCTCTGGCTTGCCTGGTGAGGAGCACTGGCTCTATCAGCAGTCACCTATTGGCGGGCTCCTGCTGGGAGGCAGGCAATTCACCGGGCCTGCTCCAGGTCACACTCCCTCTTGCCTCTGTTGACTCCCATCACTTTTCCCCACCCCACTTTTGATACTAATGTAATGTAGGCTAGCTTGAGGAATGAGTTACCTTTTAGGCTTTTATTTTCACACACGCACATGGGCAACTGCACCAACAGCCAAAACACTGAAAAATCCACACCAACCCCAAACTAAATACATCCTGCCCAGAGGGGTATTATGGGGGATCCCACCAGGTGCTTCCCTCTAGGACATTCTGGGGGACCTTGTCAAGTGTCTCTCACTACAACATTGCAGTACCAAAGACATAAGCAAAAATAAATAAATTAAAGGAGTGCAAAAGGGAAATGAAGGAGTCCAAAAAACAACACAAGGTCAGCCATCTCTTTTTTATTTTGCTTACTTAGATGGTCAGAAAATGATGGTATTTTAAATGCTTCAGATGCACAAAGAAAAATTTGACCTGCAGTGATGTGAAGGATCTTCAGTATGTGTGTGTGGTAAAACACTGGTGCACATAATAACCATTAGGCAGCATGGCCTTTTAGGACTGTAGATGAGAATGTATTGAGGGTAAGTGAAGACCCCTGGCACCCAGTGAGACCCCAGCTCTGCTCCTTTCCACCCCTTTAGCTGGCCCCTTCTCTCTCTGCAGGCAACTAAACAAAGAGAGGACCCAAACAATGGATCACTCTGAGAGCTGAATGGCTTTACAGGTCAAGCACTAACCCCCCCCCTCCCGCTTTGACAGAAACACAACCCACACTTGTTCTGCTGAAGAGAGCCTGACCCTCCCAGCAAAGGAATAATGAACGCTGCCTGGGCATTAAACAGATAAAACTACTGGGACTGGAATCAGTTTGGCAGACAAATCACCTCTGATGGTGTGAGGCTGGAGTCTGTCTTGTGTCCTGTCTCTCCCCTCTTCATTACAAGTCTACTGTACACTGTCCAGGCATCCATACAGCCATGAAAAGCTTCTCAGCAGAGTTCATAGCTCAGGACATGACCTTAAAGAGCATCTGCCTGCTCTTTCTCCAGACATCACTCATTTTTACATTTATTTCATTTTAGATTTGGTTCAAGGTTGCTTGTGAACAAAAGGGCTATTATGAGCAGCCAACGGAAAATGTGTTGGAGAGTTATTTGTTAGGCAAATTGACTGATCAACTGCCACAGGAGCTTTTGTTTATAAATAAAACTCCACCTATGACATCTATCAGAGTGTCAAGGTCCAACTCAGAGATTTGCATGTTTCGTAGTCAAATTGGGTAAAAATACATTTGCAAATTATTTCCAGCTTTTATTATACTCCTTCCTGGAGGTTTCATTTTATCTGGAATTTCAAGTAATGTCTTCTAGGTTATAGATCGCATCACAGAAACATTGAGAACTTACTTTCAACAGCTTTTCTATGAATTTCTAAAGCTTCTCTTGCATGATTCTGTTGTTTGGTGGCTGAAAAAACGCACCCAACCATCTGGTACTGTGAGGTTCAGGAATTATTTTAATTTAATGAACTATGTGAAAATGCAATTAGATCCATGTCTGTTCATAGTCAGCATAAGGAATGTTAAGATTAAACTTAATTATCCCCATGGGGACAATGGGTAGGATCATCATCATTTACTTATCCCTCCCACCTCTCCTCTTCTTTCTCCACTTTAACTTTGCTCATTTTCAGACTGCTGTATATTGTGGATCAGGTATATTTGAGTTCTGTCAGCATTGTATATGGCTGCCATGACACTTCTGCTTGGCTCAAACGGTGGTTTTACAGCTCGCCGTCTGCATAGGCAGCTGAGGTCTGGAGGCATGCAAGCTGTTCAGTCTTTCACCTTTGCTCGCAGCCCCTCCCCCAGGTCAGCGGCCATACATTATATCAAACTAGGCCTCACAGGGTCGAGGAACTGGTGCCAATCACACCACAATGCAACATAAAGCAGGGAAAGGCAGAAACTGTGTCTTGCTGAAGCAAGCATACATACATTATTTATCCCTTGATGTTAGTTTGTTTTACTAGCCGAACAAAGTAAAAAGTAAAGAATTTTTGTTTTCTTGAGTATATTCATTTTACTATATAGTAATTTATTTCACAGCTATTTTTCAGATGAACATTTTACATACAAAACTGACAATTACTTCGAGTTCATAAAACATGATTTTTTAAAAATTCTTACAATTTGAACAATTAAACACTATTTATATGTTAATCCATCAATAATAATAAAATATTAATATTAATATAACCAGAACGAAGACATTTTTCTGGCACTTTGTTGGTAATACTTGTGCACTTCTATTTGAATAAAACATTTAATGCTGCAGCTTTACTTGTAATGATATTATGATACTACATATACCTGAACACATGTTCTGAGTACTCCTACTGAATATCTTTTGGGCAAAGTAACAATCTAAATTATTCAGACTTGGCACAGAAAGTGCACTGCTCATTTTCACTATAGTATCTTCTACAATTTTGGGACCAAAAATAACAATTAGTTACAGCACTAAAAAATAACCTTTTAAAGCCAATAGGTAAATACACTAGAATGAATAATAACTGCATGCAGTTCCTGGATGACCTGTGAGTATGAACACTTGCATGTACTTCACACAGAATCCAACCACTGTGAGGAGACTCTAAGGCTCATTTGCCTCTGCCCCTGCACCCTGAGAATAGACTGTGTGAAAGAATCATCCTCATCTTGAATCTATTATCAAATGATCCTGTACTGTTTCAAGTCTGCCAGGCCCACAGTCTGAACACCTCATGTTTAACCCTTTCCCCGTCTCTCTGCTGGATGGCATCCCATTTCCCCGACTGTTACCAAGAGTAAATGTTTTCCTTCACCCTCTCCAATGAGTAATTTTTGGTGTTGAACTTGTGTCTAACCTTTTCCTACCCCCTTTTGTTTGGCTTTTGTTTGGCAACAGCTGCTATCATGGATTTTTTTCTTTCTTTCTTTCCTCCTTTTTTTTTTTTTTTTGGTCAGCTGTGATTGCTCTGGGCAAAACAGGAGCAGATGGTGTTTTGCTATGCATGAATGGAGCGTTAGAGGAGTTGGACTGAATAGGCCAAGTTTTGAATGGTGTCTACACAGCACCTGCCTCTTGTAGCAGCAGGGACATCCTAGTGGCATGATCTATCTTGGCTTCACTGCTATCGTAAAGGATGAAAGAAAGAAACAGAGGGAGAACCTTGTTGGGTACCGTCCATATTTATTGATTTTCCTGCAAGTCGTGGCATAATGTGGTGTACAGTCAGTTTGAGTTAATTGGATGTGACACAGCATGCATGTGTAATCTATCACCCCAGTCTCCCGGTACACTTTATCGGTTTTGTTGCCATAGAAACATGTTGGCTCTGTAATAGCCTATATTAACAGGCTAAGTAAGTTGCAATAAAAGGCAATTTCAGTGTTGGGAGCCTCTGCTGAACATAAAGCCTATAAAATACTGATGAAATAAATCGGAAAGTGGTAGTGGGGGGGAGTGAGCTAGATTTTACATTCTTAAACCAAACAAAGTCCAAATAAAAAGAAACGGCTATCGTTTCCATGCAGTGCAGGGACATCTGTCAACCTCTGGGGCATGATGATCTGTCACAATAAAGAAAGCGCTCTCAAACTACTGACAGCTTGCTGTGCTTTTTTAAATTCAGTGTGACTGTATAACTCAACAGAGAATAAATGCTCCAGATGCATTTAGTCTGTTAATACTGACAATACACAATAACATACTGAGCTAACCATAATAATGTGAAACAAACCAGCTTTTCATACATTCACTGGTGTTTTTGTTATGGTGACAACTGCTTCCAATAAACAGTTTTTCTTTTGGCTTTAGATGTTTATTCTATGACCTTTATGATGTTGACAGCAGGATAATAGTAGTTTGCTTATCAGTCCTCAGACTAGCCTGTGTTCAATGGCACAGAATATATTTAAATAGACATAAAAGGTCTGAAAAATCCTATCATTTGAATTCTGGATTGCCAGTAACAGAAGATTTGTTAAGTGCTTTTAAAATCATGATAGATTTATCTTCCTTTACTGAGTGAGGTGCAAGATTCAAAGGTGGAACTTTAACATTAGGTAACAGCAGATCATTGTCTGTTTCAGCCCTCTATTGATTATGATTTCACATAGTTAGAGGAAAGACAATTCACAGAGTCACTGGCAGCTGCACCACTAGGCCACTTCTGCTGGGACTATTAAACCTATAACTAGAGCACCAGCCCTTGCAGTATCCCGTGTGGTGGAAGATCCCTTGTTTTCTCCACACTGGAAAGGCTGTATCAGAACAGTGATAGTGTAGCAGTTCACAGGCTGCCAAAGGTCAGAAGACTGGCAGATCAGACTTACCATAACAGAATCCAACAAAAGATGGGGATAAGCTAATGGCTGAATTACTGCATCACCAAGGCAACATCACTGCACAGAAATCCAAGGATGAAAAATGTGTGCATGTGTGAGTTTGCATGCTGCATGTTGTGAAGACAAGCATGATACTAAAGAAACAAGAGAAGTCCCTTTGTGATTCTTTATGCTTGTGCTCACATTTTCTGCAGCGCCGGAATTTATTGTAGGCATTATTTTGATCATTTTTAAAAATGAAAACTGTCTTAGATTAGTTGCTAAATCAAATAACCAGATCACTGATGGATAGAGAGTTAATGCCACAATTCAAAAAGCTTGTTTACAGTGGTATCATAATATTTACATTAGTATTCTGAATGTACTATTAACTTTGCTTAGAGGCATTGTCTGTGGCACTCCTTTAGTCTGGCAGGTCAAAGGTTTTCTAAACAAATGTTTCCATTGGTTAGGGATGTCAACAGTCCAGGCAGCCATCATCCTCCTAAACAAAATTCACTATTCACCTCAGAGGTCAGTAGTTCTCTCTATGAAGCTCCTCATCGCAAGGTCAAGAATTTCTTAAATATAGTCAACCATTTGACTGGGGGCCTAGTTCCTGCATTTAAATGTTTTGGACCTAGACTTTCTACGGTCATCTGTCTCTGCACTTCCCTGGACCACATTCCTGTCACCACAAAAGACCATTTTTTTTCTTTTTTATAAAGAAACAAAGTTTAATGTCAGAGCAGAGTGGCAGGTCCTCTATCTGTGACCTGAGTGCAGACTGGGAGATTGGCTGCAGCATGGGTCTGATGGTCAGATGGTCAGTGTCAGCAGGGCTTTTGTCATGTTCACATTGTATCTGTGCACTGAACGGGAAAACAACAAAAGAGTCAAATAAATCATTAAAAAATACAGACTCCCTTAGCTTCCACATCTGACTCCTTAGTCATCCTCGGCACTATGCCAAACAACTGACCTCAGCGGGGAGGAGGACAATTAGGTCACCTCATGATTGCATTACTCAAATGACATATTAATGTCATAGTGCCCTTTATGCATTTCATCAGCATTAGTTAATGATGAGTGCAGTAAGAAAGAAGAACATGGTTGATATCGATTGCTTCATGCTTCTATAATCGTATCATATCTCACTGTGAATAAAATGTTTATCTTTTAGAGACAACAAACAAAGTCCACTGCATAAAGCAGGTGAAATTTATTTTTCACCTACCGAAATTAAACCAGTCCCCATTATAGGAGTGGTGTGTTATCCTTGTAAATTATGTGTGTATCAGTGTTTTGAAAATATCCGTAACCTTTTTATTGCAGAGTCCCATAACTCCAACCCTGGCTGTGAGATATTTGTACACACAGTGACCGCAGTGCTGAGGGGTTACGGAATAACAAGGAGCTCCATGCATTATTAATGGGCTCTGCTGTGAATTTGTTCAGAATAATAAAAGCGATTTCCCAGAGCCTCATTACTGTTTTTAAAGCATGTGTTTGGTATCCATGGACACCCCCTCTCACATTCGCCTCTTCTCCCCCTGTATTGAAATTCATGTCATGCACGGCACTTGCTGTTTTTAATTTTCATTTCATCATAAGCACTTTAAGACTGTTGCCAACGCTTATTTGTGGTTTTTTCCTGCAGACCTCTTCACTCGAGCTTCTGACAGGACAGATGCTGCAATTAATCACGGCAGAAAAATGGGCATCGTTTCCAAACCGAGCTGAAGAGCCAATCACCGTAGCAGCAGCGGCGGCAGCAGGCTGCAGCCCAAATTACAAATGCTCCCTTAAAACTAACTAATTGAAAACAAACCAAAATGTGAAAATTCTATCAAACCGATATCACGGAAGCACAGGTGCGGATTCTCTCTCCTAATTTGTAACTAACATTAACCCATGTTTAAAATGTCTCAGTTGCCACTGGAGAAAAAAAAGGCCCTTCTCTGGGCCAGTGGATTCACAGCCTATTGTGAAGATATGATAATTATTGTTTGCCTGCCTCCCTCCCCCGCTCAGCATATTATTCAAGGGAGCTCAGCAAACCCCTGGGGATGTCTTGGAAATGAAGCGATTTTGAAGGGAGTAAGAAAGAGGCAGAATCCAATGCACTGGTGTGTGAGAAGGGGACTGTTATTGAGACAAGTACCGGTTACACGCTGACCTTGTCCAATTTCAACACAGTTTTTACACACACTTACAATGGACTGTTCAAACCACTGAGAAACAGCACATAGTATAATAATGCCACATCAATGCTCATATATCCCTGCAAATAATTTTTTTCTTTTATAGAATTATTCCATGGAAAACATACAAATTTATTTAGTAAATCTCAGAAAGAACTGAGAGCTATGAATATTTATCAGTGTATTTATTTTCCAGGAACATAAAGAAATACCTCAAAAGAAATTGTGGCTAATACAACCCTTGAAACAAAATGATTCCTTCAAATAAATATTTGTGATTGATAGTTTAATTTTGAGCAGATACACAAAGAAATATATAATACTTCATACAAAATTATGGCTACTATCATATTAGTGATGGAATGTCTCTGGCTTTGTCTTCATGGTCGAGCAAAAACTCAAACATTAAATTACTATGGTGAGCGGAAAACAACTTTTAAAGAACTCCATATGGATATGCATTTATTCTATGGACAGTTTTCAAAAACAGTTGGCTTGAAAGTAAAATACAAACAAAATTAATTGCTGCTATTGTAACTCATAAAAAAGTATAAAAGAGCAGAAATGCACTATGTGATATAGCAATCCACAGGTCGTTTAACAATGTTTTAATTAAAGCCTCACATATTAAAACTTTACAACAGGTGATATGAAAAATGTACAACATTTTATTTTTTTTTCCCAGGGACTTCTGTACAGCTGGCAAAAATACCTCCGATGCTGTTTCAGTTGGCTTTGGCAGTGCAACAAATTGGCTCTGCTAACACTTCCTTTCTCTGTTTTTTTTTTTTGTTGTTTTTTTTTTTAAACAATGACAGTATTAAGGAGCAGAGTAAAAATACATCACTCCCCAAAGCATCCGCCATGAGCTGGAAATGTATGTTTACCATAAAATATCGCCATTTGTTACACAAAATAAAAGCATAATTTAATTGTTAAACATCTTGAGTAAAAACAAATACAAAGAGATTAAAGAAGCAGTTTTTTGGGGGGGGGGGGCTGCCAGTTACACGCTTTTGGGCAAATCATCTGGAGGGTAGATTACTGGATGAAGGAGGTCTCGTGTCTCCCCTCTAAAAAACATGTACAACAGATTACAGCTACAGTTTCATGATGTGATGACATAAATGATTTATGGCAGTTTGTGTGTCAGTCTGTTCAGTCATTCATCCAGAGATCCATGTTCCAGGACCTTTTAATTTCAGTTCCCCTTATTCTTCAAGACATTTTCTGCATTGGTGACATGGTTAATATGTGTTTAAATACCACTGGACCTCCAAAATGTGATGATTTCATCAATGATTTCCTCCACGCCACTGTTTAACAGTTACATCTGCGAGAATGACTGGTGAAAGTGAAAGGCTGGACTAAAGAAAGTCCAAGTTATATACTGGCCAGTGTGTGAATAAAGACTGATGTGTGGGTTACTGGTTTCCAGCAAGGATCCTGTGAGTCATTCAGTCCAGGCTAGAGCTGATAAAAATCTTTTTGTTGAAATGCATTTAAAATGTCCTTTCGCTGTGTTGAACTGACAACTCTGGCCTCATAAATAAAGCTTTATTGTTAAATAAAACAATGAAAGACACACATCCTTCAACATACTGTGTGCCTAGTCAGTTTAAATTGACAGCTGAAAGACCCCACAAATAATCACTGGACGCTCACCCTAAAAGGTTTCTGTCATAACTCGACCTATTTTATAGACAAAACCCCAGCTGGCATGTTTACCTCCTGTACACGCATGTGCATTATCCGTCTATAACAATGGACGAGTTCTTTGTATAACATTAAAAATCTTACACACTTCTTAAGTGCAACTTAGAAAAGCAACATCGAATGATGCTTTTATTCTATTCTTGTTCTTTGTAATAGGACTTCCATTTGGCTCAGTAAATGCTGACCTGGGACAGGACCTGGGCGTGGGCCTGGATTTGGGAGGGTGGATTTGGGAGGGGTGTGGTTGCAGCTGTGGGGCTGGCTGGGGGCTGCCGAGTGGTGCAGAGCCTCCTACTGAATGGGGAGTACCAGGAGAGTGCTGGGATGGGGAACACTGGGACTGATGCTGCTGCTGCTGCTGCTGCTGTTGTTTTTGGCGCTGGCGGGTTTGCATCCG
>NW_018127897.1:2744943-2749676 GCF_001952655.1 Monopterus albus | reverse complement strand
GTGCTGCAGCTGCTGTTGCTGCATCTGATGGTGCTGGAGGTGCTGGTGCATCTGCTGCTGCTGTTGCTGTTGCTGAAGCTGCTGCATCACATGTTGCTGCACCGGCTGCATGGGCGGGCTCATCTGAGACACTGCGGTTGACTGGGCACCTGCCACCATGGCCCCTCCGGGACCAATCTGGCCAAGCAACTGCTGCGGCATCCCGGAGGACATGTTCTGGTGGGAAACTGTGACTGAGGTCACGATCTGACTGCCCCCTAGTCTCATCTGCAGAGGTTTTGGGGCAATGGCCCGTGGTAGGGCTTGTTGGAGGGCCTGGGAAGCTGATGGCAGTGAGGGGTGCTGGTTGAGGGGCGAAGGCAGCACCAGGCCTGGTGAAAGGCTGGTGGAGGCCAGGGTCTGCTGCACGGAGCGTATAGTCTGGGCCTCAGCCGATTCTGCTGCAGCCTGGATGGAAAAAAAAATAATCTAAAATTAAGTACACAACTTTACAAATGTAGTTACTTCATCTATAGTTATACTGCACATTTTCTAGACTTCAAATTGCTTACAGAAGTTTGCATATTATATTACAAAGACTTCTGAGAAATTTTATTTAGGTTTCTGTTAAGTTCACGCTTTTTTTGGTGAAAAGAAGAAACAGTTTCTCACCTTGGAAACCAGGCTAGCACGGTATGCTGCGAGGGCTTTTAAATATTCTTTCTTGGCAGCTTCTGTTTTGCTTTTGTAAACCTGCGATGAGACAGTGGCATGTGTGAATGGACAAATGAAGCTTCTTTTTATTTAGAGATAATTCCTCCTAGGCAACATACCTTAACACACAGACACGATACTACCACACTTTATTTGATCAACATACACATAGCTACAATTTGTAGTACCTGCTTCTGCTCCTCGCCCAGACCATCCCACATGGAGGCCACAATCTTGGACACTTCTCCGAAAGTGGCATTGGGATTCTGACCTTTGATGGCAGCCTGGGTGTCTCTAAAGAACAGGGCATAAGCTGACACTGGCTTCTGAGGCTCATTGGGATCCTTCTTCTTCTTCTTCTTAGGAGTCTTGGGTTTTTTTGTGGGATCTATGGGAGCTGGTCGTTTCTCTCCAGTGACCTACAGTAATGGCAATTATTGAGATCAAGAAGTTTACAAAAAATGCCCTTTACATCAGCTTGTTAATTTCCTACAATTAGCATACACTTAAGTCCTTTTCCTCACCCTGTTGCCATCATCCTGCTCATCTTCATTTATAGAGCTGGAGGGGGAAGGTGTGGCAGACTTGCTGGCAGGTGGAGAAGGGGAAGTATGGGTGATGTTGGGTCCTGCCATGTTTAGGCTCAGCTGTGCATTGAGTTGGGATTGGTTGATGGTGGTCAGCTGATTCCGAGACATCATCCCATTGGGGCTGTTCATGCTGATGATGGACTTCATCACCACAGTTGGGTTGGGTGGGTACTGGCGAAGATGGCCTGGGACCACATTCTGTCACATAAAAGCAAAGAGAAGGGTTGGTAAGAAAGAAGTAATATAACATTTAATGTAAGACTTTACTGACTCATGTTCTTCTGCTTTTACACTAATGCACAGATTTCCAATTTATTTCTCAATTCTCTTCATATTTCTATACTCCCTGTGACACCCTGCTGCTGAGTATATGGGCAGCTCATGAAGATGTATCTTTTTACTATTGCAAGAGAGAAATCAGGTCATTGGATTCTGTGGATTGTTATGCAGCAGATCACATGTCATGATGTCTTGGGTCTTCAATGTCCTTATTCCAGGCCATGATAAATAATCTTGATACCTGAGGAACCAACTTTCTAACAAAGTAATAGCTGGTTACACAGCTCATTTGATTTATTTCAAAGCTCTGTGACACAGCTACTGACTGTCTGGTCCCGGGAGGGCAACAGTGGACTCGGCTCCCCGCATTGTGGCACATAACTTTAAATGCCACAGTAAAGGTATGTTTACATTACAACGGAAAAACGAGGGCCTTGTGCTGTGCATTCCGCCAAACTTTATGTAGAAATCCCAAGGGTACCGTACAAAATGGCGCAGCTACAATACTAATGTTACTTAATGTTACTAGCAGTAGATCACTAATGTTACGTTTTAGAGGATTTGTGTTTTTTTAAACAGTCTTGGTAGTGCCACTCGTCTGCTGATATATCCCTAGCTAAATAAGTTGTGTTTCTTTAACTGATATCAACATGAGGATCATAGTACTGTACAGTTTGGGAAAATTCTGTAACGTTGGTTACAAACTGTAACCTGGGGTTCTATGAGTGTGGCTGCACGAACAGATGTCAGTGCAGCCAGGGTAAACGTTCAACAGATTTGAACATTAGGTGCACCCTCGCTCTGTGCTGCACACCATGGATGTCTGTGCAAAACCTGCGCAGTGCACCACATACAATGGCGAGGCATGCGCAAAAGCCAGTTTTCCTCTTTATTGTGAACATGCACACTTCTTTCTGTGCTTAAGCCTCCGTTTGTATGCGTGCACCTACAATACATGTCAGTTTGGTTTGAGGTGGCCACAAGCCTATATGCCTTAGTGTAAGGGAACTTTAAGGTTATAACTCTGTGCAAAGAAGTACCTTTGATAGTTCATGTTAAAAGAGTGGAAAATAAAATTCTATATATTATTGGCTTCTCCATAAATCAACCAGCTGAAGGTATGAGCCGTAAGAGCTTTGGACAGGTCCCTTGCCTTCTACCATCCGGAGTAAAGAATAATAATAATATTTTCAAAATTTCCTTCAATTTTTTTTTCTGCTAAAACATTCAATTCTTGTTTGCATTGATTGTGGTAAGGATGAAATTACGAGGACTGTCAGTTCCCCAGAGGAAAGACTGATCAAAGAGCCAGCAGAGCTGACATGGAACAGAGGGGACATGAACAGAACAGAAAAGGTGATTTGTTCTCCCTGGGTACATCCATCTGGTATTCAGCAACACAAACTCAATCTCTCCTAACATCAACACATCATAAACCCATGCACCTGGCTTTATTGAAAGAACCTTATGAAAGCCAGTCTTCAAAAACAATATTCTAACACCAATTCAGACAGAAACATATTGGATCTACAATCCATTTCTTTCTCATATGCCATGCCTACTGCTTATCATAAATACAATCTATGAAGTGTGAGCGGATTTATATTTACATGTGTGAGGAAGATTCTGCAAAAACTGAGGCAAAGATGGGGAAGAAATTAAAGACATGTTGCTGTGATTCTTCAAATATGGAAGCTTTCAGTTTTCTTGCAAATAAAAGCTGCAATAAACAAGCCTGTGACCAAATGGCTGTGATTTACATATCTGTAACACGCCATGTTCCAAGTGCTATTGTCATCTTCATTACAGACAACATGATGGCTCGCAGTTTGCTCTCTGCTCACTGGAAACATCAAAGACGCACACAGTGAGCTCATTAGTCATGGCCATCTGTATAATAGCACTTTTTGCCCAATCCTGATGATGCAATTTTGACTTAGAGCAATGGCCCATTCTGCCATTTGTATGGAATATGGTTATTTCTTCTAAATGGCCTTTGGATATTGTAAATCAAAAAAAAAAAAAAAGTACTGATGGCAACAGTTAATCATATCACATTCAACACATTTTATAGCATATTATAGCAATAACTGGGCTAGCAGCAATTTTGCTGTTCGTTTCATATTAGAAAAGAGTGATGACAATGTTGTCAGTGAAAATACCAGCATTAGCATGTCTGATTTGAATGAAAAGATAACACACTAGTGAAAGAAATTATTTTAAGTAACAGTTGCCTTGATTGTAAATATGAATCTGGCACGTGAATGTTTATTTATGTCTCTATTCCTTCTCATTTGCATTTTGATTGCAGTATTGTCAGCAGTCACAGCAGACATCTAAATAGATATTTTGATAGTCATCGTAAATCTGCATACAAGTCCTTATTTTGAGTACACTGTGGCCAGATGTGGCCTCTTTAGTCAGGTTTGTGTGTTTGTCTAGATGTGTTGTGTTTGCATGTCAAGCACTAACAAGCAAAAATCCACTCTCTGATCAATAAAGGGTTTTTTATGTAAATTCAGTTTGTAATATTCCCTAATGTGTTGCTTTTAATATGACAGATAAAATAGCTGGCAACAACATAATGCTGTCAACAATATGTGACAAAAAAGAAGCTGCTTGTTTTGTACATTATCGTTTGCTTCATCCACTTTTAACTCAGCAAACACTCCACATGCAGCAACATAAAGTATTGTGAAAACCAGCAGATGAGGAAAAAAATACACTATTGACAATGTGTCAAAACTTTTCCACAATAAACACAGCAGCTGGACTCAGAATGCACCATTGTGCATTCACCAAGTGATAAAAATCTCAACACTGATGTCAATGAAAGCAGGCTCCAGCCTGTTCATAAAGATATTTCAAATCAAAATTTGGGGAGAATTGATGAACAGTTGCACCATGCACTAAGCTGTAACAGGCTGAAAAGAATGTTAACAAGTTCAATTTCCATTCAATCAATGCCAGAGCCCTTGGAAATGTTCCATGGCAGGAGAGGGGTAAAATCATCTATATGGTAATTATAAGGATGAATCCCCCAGTAACTTTCTCCAGCATGAAAGGTCAGTCTTATTAAAGATAGTTTATCAGCGCTCTGCACATATTCCTTTACTCGGCTTCTATATGGGCACATCATTTTATTTTTCTTCCTCCATTTTCTGCATCCTG
>NW_018127897.1:2734469-2744918 GCF_001952655.1 Monopterus albus | reverse complement strand
ATGAGAAAAATGGAATTTTGAATGCTGGTAAAGGCTATAATAGCATGAAGATAAATTGTTTTTCTTTCCCCTGCCCTTTCTGAGTCAGACACACTTCTCTTTCCTTCTCTCTGCAGTGTACAAACTCAGTCTGTCTATCTCCCCAACCTCTAACCCCCACTTAAAAACAAAGCCATTCCCCACCCCACACCTTCCCTCCAACCACTGACCCATACCTCTTTCCACCATTTTTTCTGGTGCATTATGGGTACTTAAAAATTGTCCAACATGACATCATTCCATTTTGAGAGCTGCCTGAGAAAAGTAAATTACAGAATCAATCATGCAGAAGGTCAAGCTGAGACTTCATTACAAGTATTGCATGCCTGCATGAATATCTTTCATTTCTGACTGACCCAATATGTCACAATAGCTGTCTGTCGAGGGAGAAGAGAAAAAAAAAGGAATCGGAGTGAGGAAAAAAATCCACTCTCTTAAATTGATGTACAACTCATGTCAGTGTTTGGAAGGGAGATAAGAAGGAAGTGTAGAAAAACATGCTTTCTGCAACACTGCTCACATTTTCCATTTGATATAGTGGTTTTTGACCAGTCAAAACTGAAAGTATTACAGGGACAGGCAAGCTCCACAATATCAAGGCATATCAAATCATGTGAACAACAAATCTCGCTTTCATCTTACATGATGCATGTGGTTTAAACACAATATTTTGGATTCAATATTAGCATATTTTTGCTGCTGTAAAGTTAATGATATGAAACAGCTAGCTGGGCAATGAAGAAAATATGATGCCTCACAACATAGTGGAAAATGTAACAAGACAGTAGGCCGTAGAGCCTCTAAATATTGATTTGAGCATCTAATGCAACTAGGTGACTAGTGTAGGTTTCTGAATCTAATCATGGAGGACACAGAGCACATTTCAGTACATGCTTACACGTGTCAAGAAAAACCTAAAATGTGGTGAAGGCACCAGGTGTTTTTTGAAATAGAACCCAGAGACCCTTGCTGTGCAGCACAGAGAAAATCGAGAAGAAATTGTGAATAAAGCAATACTGGCAGCTCTAACTCCAGTACTATTTGGCACTATTGAGTCTCAAGCACAAATCAGGAGGACACATGCTGGGAGACAAAAATGAGAGTCAGAAGCTTGTTAGGAGAGCAGATTAAATAAATAATGACTTCAGATTCAAGGCTTGCCAGGCACATTGCAGCTGAGAAAATGTATTTCTCTTTGTAGAAGCCCGGCATCTGTGGCCAATTTGCAAGACATACGCTGAACATTATGGGGAAAGGAATTAGCAGAACACTTGGCAATGCAATGACATGGAAGAGGCCTTTTGAAAATAGCCCAGGTATATTCACTGGATGGGTTTCTCATTAAGTTCTGATAAGAGACAGGCTTTCACACACACTGAATATTCTCCACCAGTAACCTAGTACAGAGGAAGAAAACCAAGACAAGTGTTTGGGAAATATGAGCATGGCGGCTTAATGAAAAATGTAATTGCAATACTGCATGGTTTGTTTGTCCCTGCAGCCATAACAAATAACACAGAATGTAATCATGTATATAAGGTTGTCATTCCTTTATCAGTGTGCTGACAAAATGACAAAACACCCCTCTTAGGGCCTTCGTAAATCATTGGCTCTGTATATAGAGTGCACCGTGAACAGCACTGTTACTTATCTCATTTAAAAGTTGCATTCTCTTTTTATGGTGAAGATAAAACCATAGATAAATAGAATTTCTATAGACATTGTCACAAGGCTTTTGGGGATCAATCCCATTTACAGGAAAAATGTAGGACCACCACAAGCCTTCCTGCGGTACAATGTGTGCTGACTGATAACAAGTGGGTAGTGTGCTGATGACAATGCCACAAGGCAAGGAGCAGAAACCCACATTCTCCTCTCAGTTTTTAATAGTCTCTCTGCACAATCAGAGACATGAGCCATGCAAATGGTGTTAAAGAGGAATAATGTTTGAGAATCAAATCTAATCCTCCAGCAAGTTGTGAGAACAGTCAGAACTGTAATTGTGTCAAGGTTCCGTTCCTTCCAGATGTAGAAGGCTTAACTGACCATGAAATGAAAATTCTTTAGGCAAAAGCCTTTTGGGGCTCACTTACTGTATGCAGTAGAGATATATTAAAGGCTGCAATTATTTTACATGCCAGAAGCATGGAAGCAGAAAAAAGAGCTGTAAAATTTTATTGCCCCCTCCCATATGGAATGTAAATAAATACCTGTAATATCTGTGTGATTCAACAAATGTCTTAAGGAGAGGTGGGGGGTCTGTAACATGTTTCCTTTATTGACACTATTATAATGATCATGGCACCTCTTCTGTGCTTTGCAATTCACAAAGCAAATTCAGCACCAATATCATCATTTCTCCGCTCATGCCTTTGTCCTTTCATTTCTTTTCTTCTAAATGAATCTTCCATTTTTGTAATAGGTCTGTAAGACAACTAGTCAGCCAGTGACATTTCCATTTTTCCTCCTCAATGCTTCTATGATTGTGACATTTGAAAATGCCTTTCCACCAATCTCACAATCTATAGCACAAAACAGTAGCAACATAAATAGAGTGATTACTTTGTCTACTGTTCCATGTTTGGCCATCTGTATAAGAGGAAAGGAAGATTAAGTTTAAAATGTTGTTAAGAGTACCACTATAGTGTAATTTGCTACCACACAAAAACAGAGCTGATCCTTAACTCCACAAAATGCATGTATTTTTTTGAAGACCTCATGTGACATTGGGCAGAAGCATGCATCAGCATTTACAGCAGGAAAAAAAGGCTTCTGGAGGCAATATGAATTAAATATGAGCATGTGAAACTGTGGCACTTTTGGGTCCCATTTTCACTGGTCTTCTGGGGCTGAATGTGCTTTGTACTCTAAAACCTGTGATGTATTCACATCTGTTCACCTTACAGAGACTGATCGGTCATGCTCTGTGTGCTTTTTTAAAAATAAATCCTCACAGTAAGTAACATAATATCATGACATTTACTCAGTGTTATCATATACCTCCTGTGTTGTAAACAAGGCCAGATGCTGTGCCAGATGTGCTGACAACAGGAGGCATACAAAAACTGTGAAGGTGACATTATGGTTCAGTAAAAGGGCTCATTTAAGGACTGTATGCTTATGATATCAAGAGTCTCCAGTAACATATACTTATAAATCATATCTTTTACGTTGGACACCACATCTGTATCTGCAGCTATAAGTTGCTGTTAGTGCAGGATTCTGTGTGTTGATGAATGAGGATAACATTTCTCTAGTCACAGTAAATAAATGGAGTTCTTGATTTACAAATGCTATAAATACTGTACATAACAGTACTCACCACAGGTTGGCCATTGTTTACAGACAGCCCTTCCTGGTCCATCATGTTGCGTGAGATAGTAATGGAGGGCAGATCCAGGCTCTGAGGGGGGAACTGGGGGATTAAAGGACCCCTTTGTGGAGCTGGGGGCTCTGGCAGTGGTGGGAAAGGTGAATCCACTTCTGACAGACCCAGACCAGGCTCCGTTTCAGGTGGAGGTGTAATGGGAGGAATCTCAAACTCCTCGTCTCCTAAGCTGGGTGTATGAAAAGTCTAAAAAGGGAGGATGGAAGAGGAAAGTCATGAAATCCATAAACACAACGCATTCACTAAGGTGAGACTTATCTAACATGCCGGAAGGAACCCCTCAGACAACTTTGTGTTTTAGTGGAGGGGTAATAGGAGGAGTGGGGGCGGCTGTGGCTTAACAAGTACAGCGGGTCATTTCCTAAATGGAGGATTAGCGGTTCGATTCCTGGATTGTCCAGTCAACATGTCAAAGTGTCCTTGAGCAAGACAGTGAAACCCCAGTTGCTCCCGGTGATAACACTGGTGTGTGAATGTGTGAACATTTGTGAATGTGAATGGGTGAATGGCCAAGTAGTGTGAAAGCACTTTGAGTGTTCTGCAATGCATAGAAAAGCGCTATATAAGTATAAGACCATTTACCATTTAATACACTTGTCTGTAAGTGCATTAAGATGTAAAATTTACTAAACCTGTTAAAGTCCACTTTGAGGAGAAAGAAGGAAAATGGCTAGTGCAGAAGGACAAAAGCAAAAATATCAGGCGGCAATCACAGGGGAGAGAGGATACATAATGAAAACCCTTATTCTTGGGAATGGAAGATGTTGGGTTGAAGTGCAGAGAAAATACACGCCACAGGGAAATGGGTTTAAAGAACATTTTCAAAGATTATTACGCTTGGCCAGGAGTGTTTCTTTTTGTTCTCCTTGCCTGCACCCTTAAATCTGCTCATCAAACAACCTAATCCTTCTGCCTTTCAAATTAAAGCTTTTGGTCACACTTAATTTGCTTATGTGCCTTCTTCAAGATGGGACTTTTCACCTACTTGGATGTTGTTTTCATCTGCACAGTGCATTAAGCTATTCTCTGGAAAGCCAGTATATTCATATCATCACAATGACCACACTGCAGGTGTACATACAGTAAATGTGGCTGAAGACAAGGCCAAACAGTGTGTTATCTGAGGTGCTGGGCTGCTGCTGTCAAGTTACTGAAAACCTTGTCAAAGCATGGCTCTCTTACTAAAAGTGACATGATTTTAACTGTTAGCATGGCTTGGTATAATGCTTGGAAGCACAGCAGCAAGTCCTAAATCATGTTATACCCCCATCGCTATTAGAAATCCTGTTGAATATCAAATAAAAAGAAGCCAGGTCCGCATCAACAATGCTTGATCTCAAACGCTACTTTCTTTACCAGGTGACACTTTTAGATCTGCTTCATGTGACCTCAACATTTCTCCAGCAATCCTGGCATGAAAATAATTGACATTGGGGGCCAAAAACAGGGGTAAATTGGTATTTATACAGTACGCAATGTCATTTCAATTTCAGAGGGAGTGTGAGCCCTGGAGATAATTATGCATCATCTTTAGAATGAAAACCAGCTTCCCTGAAAGGGAAACTGGTTTTTCTCACTCTCTGTTCAGTCATTCAAGTCTATTCACTCCAATTGGAAAAAGGTGGATTTCTCTCTCCGGGTTGGGGGTGAGTTGCTCCCTCAAGTGTAGTTTAACTACTGTATCTTGGAGTCTTGTTCACAGGTTAGGGAAAAATGGAGCGGCAAGTTGACAGATGGATTGGGGCGGCATCCACAGTAATGCGGTCTCTGTCCGTTGTGGTGAAGAAGGAGCCGAGTCATAAGACAAAGCTCTCAATTTACCAGTCGATCTATGTTCCTACCCTCACCTATGGCCATGAACTTTGGATCATGACCAAAAGAATGAGATCACGGATACAAGTGGCAGAAATTAGTTTCCTCCTGAGAGTGGCTGGGCGCACCCTTAGGTATAGGGTGCGGAGCTCAGTCACCCGTGAGGAGCTCAGAGTAGAACCGCTGCTCCTCCACATTGAGCGGAACCAGCTGAGGTGGCTCAGGCACCTGTTTAGGTGGTGTCCCGGGCATGTCCCTCCGGGAGAAGGTCTCAGGGCAGGCCCAGAACACGTTGGAGAAACTATGTCTCCCGGCTGGCCTGGGAACACCTTGGGGTTCCTCCTGAGGAGCTAGAGGGGGTGTGTGGGGAGAGGGAAGTCTGGGGGGCTCTGCTCGGACTACTGCCCCCGTGACCCGGTTCCGGATGAAGATGGATGGATGGATGTTCAGTCATTCTCATTAAATATTTTGTCTCAAATTCACATTACAGTACATGGGAAACATCACAGCATGACCTGCCACACAAGAATCATAACAGACCTGAAGTTCTACTAATCTCAAAAACTAACTACAGCCAGCAGCAGAGCCAACCAGGTTTGCCTTCCCTGTCTTTCTCAGCTCTGACTCTGTCCCTGGTTGGGAATGGAATAACAGAAGGGATACAATGAAGGGAATGTGCCAGCACATCTCTTGATTAGGGAGTATTAATGTTCCCCTTGCTTGCTTTAGCACACAGACACTTGAAACTAATTCATTGCCTACTCAGGGCAGCTGTCTTTACAAGCACTGATGAATTCCAGTGGCAGAGGCAGTTAATAGTTTTCATTCCCACCTTTCCTTTCTCTCTTCCTGCTCCCTACCACTCTTTCACTTTTCAGTGCTTGTTTCACAGCTAGAAAATCAGTTCTCCTTTCAGAAAGAGCTAAGTTTATATTCATCACAGCTCTGGCCTCTGGCTCACCGCAAAATAAATCATGAGCACCTTCAATTGGAACTATTTACTTGGAGCCCTCTGCTGTCATATTAAGCTTCATACCACTAAAAAAAAACCTCTCAGTTCACAATAATGTGTGTTCAGCAGCATGTGAATCAAAACACAGATTGTTTATAGAGTTAATAAAACAGAACTGTCATGAGTCATGGACAGAAAGTTCCAGCTGTGTATGGAAAGAATGAGGGATCATCCATCATCACAGTCTTCATTCATCTTTTTCAACTTCCCCTGTGCAGCAGGGTCAATCTCCACACCAGCCTTGAGATCTATGATCCCTGTCTCATCTGTATCATCATGCAGCAGTCTGAAAACACTGGCACATTATTAGAATCTTTCTGACAGAAAATGTTTCAGCCCTGTCATGGTCTCGACTTGTCCGGTGCAGTCAGACACATTGCACAGACTGTGAAACTTTTTCCACGTTTCCACATAAACCCCTGAAGGGATGCTTTTGAGGAGAAAAGCATCATTATGGATACTATTTGCTGATAAAGGTAGATTTTGTACGGCATTACACTGTATGAGGCAAATCAGGACAGAACTATATATGCAAGTGGATCATATAGCCTGATGTGCTGTGACATGAATTACGGAGCCAAAACAGAGATTTGAGACAAACACAAAAGAAGAAGGTTGGATGAGATGAGCTTGACCTTTGTATGAGCAGCACAAGCATGACAGTGACCTTTAAGCGAAGCACAGTTATTGTTTAGTGTCTGCTGAACAACTTGGAAGAAGATAAAGCAAGATCAGTATCAAACATTGTGCTTGTGTACATTGCCTCTCTTTGTTAATGACAAACACAAATTAACATCTGCACCAGGGGTGCTGATAATGGAGACATGGCATTCGAATCTCCTATGGGGGTGGTATAGACTATGTTAGCTGTCCAGAAAGAAAAGGCCCTCTCCCCCTGGGAAGAGATGCAACATTTTACTGGAACCCACAGGGTGTTAAAGTGCTGCACACTGTCTGGTGTCATTTCAAATAAAGCCAGTCTAATTCTGCACCAGGAGCAGCTTAGGGGGCTCCAATCGGAGATTAACAGATGCACAATCCACTTTCTTCACATCACAAGCCTGATTATCCATTTAAATTGTTCTGAAAGGCTCAGTAGAGCCAAGTGCCAAACCAGATACCAGTTTGGGATGTGCAGGCATGTACACATTAAGGGGTGGACAAGGGAGAGGGCAGCAGAGCAAGCAACAAAGAGTATTGTCTGCATGTCTTTCCATTGGCAGCCCCAGGATTCAGTGGTAAGAGGGCAGAGAATTGGGTTTGTAACAGAGAAGCCTAATGTGCCCAGCATTACCATCCTGAGCAAGAGTGTGGAAAATCTCCAGTCCTAAGTGACTCCTGGAAGTGGAAAACCAGGATCAGATTATACCTGGGAAAATGGAAGTCTGGGATTATTTAGCTCATGATTTTTTTTTAAGTGTGCTTAAATGCAGTATTGTTGCTGAGGAACGGCACCTGCCCAAAAGGCCTGTGCTGTGTAAGAATAAATCATCTTTTTATTGGAGTGCTGTCCTATTATTCATTATTCTAGTTAAAAAAATAATCTCAGAAGCTGACATTTACTAGTCTGACCTTTTTACATTCTTAAGACCACCATCCTCACAATGGCAATTAGCCATTTTGAGCATTTTAGCATTAGTTAGCATTTACATTTGATAATTACATTTTATCTGGTCATAAACCAAAAGTACTGGACAAAAATAAAATTTAATCATTACAATTTATCCTAAGAAGTTCATGAATGAGTGCACCTAATTTCATAGAAATTAATCACATATTAGAGACATTTCATTCAAAACCACAAACGTGAATGTCATAATGACACTAGAGAAAAGGTCATGTCATGGTGTAATGTCAAATTATAAAATGTTTGAACAGACACCTTGGAATTGGGGTTCAGGATCCTATTAAGCTTTTAGCTGATGTTAATGTTGGTGCAAACTACTGCACTATTTACTCTATCAAGGGTAGACATAATAAGTCAAAGCATCAGCCTTTGGATTTTTTGGATTCCAGAAACTTTATTATAGTGATGATGATGATGATGATAATTGATGAATGATACTGTAGCTATTGATTATTATTGTAGTAGTGGTAATTGTCCTTATTTTATTGTCTTTGTAATTAACTGCAGGCCAAAATAAATCTCAGTTTCAATGAAGATTCATCCTCTGGGCAACATGAATATCTGAATAAAATTTCATGTCAGCCCACCCTTTACCTGTCAAGATGTGACTAATAAACAACAATGTCAACCTCATGGTGGCGATAAAGTAAGATTTTTCTCTTTCATCGTCAGGACAACAAGCAAGAAAAAGCTTTTCAAGCAGTATTCCCAGTACTTCAATAAATGTAGTAATACAATTCACAGATGCAATCACCAAGACTTGTTAAGGGCAACAGCATGCAATTATTGTATATAATAGGTCTCAGAATCAATAGAGGCAGGACTGAGGATCTAGTTTCAAATATCTAGACAGGCAGAGTGCAGCTACTCAAATGACAGCATCAGCCATGGAACCCCTAATCAACATTATGTCAAATATGGATCATTTGTAGTCCATTTATACATATTTATAGTTCATTACATGCCTCTAATTTAATTTGGGAAAGTAAAGTGATACATTTGAGTGCAACACAATCTGATGTTACAGTATCCTTTTCCCTGAGGGAAGCAGTGAAGCTTTCCCTGCAAGGATGTATGCCTTACCACGCACACCAAGGTCATCTTATCTCATCTTCTAAGTGCATAAGGTAAATGATACACCGGCAATGATACACCATATAAACTGCAAATAGGAGTCTGCTGTTGTGATGTAGAAACATTCTACCTTGTATATGCAATTTTAAATTTACAGTGAGTGCTACAAGGAAAACAGTAGGTTGTAAAAAAATAAAAGCATTTGTGGTAATGCTTACTGTATAGTACAATAGTAGTGAACAACCATCTCATTTCACCAAAGAGTCAAAACCCTGACAACACTGGAAACAAAAATCTTATCAACAATTAAGCTATTAAACTATGCAACTTCTGAATAAAGAAATTTTCTTCCTTTTACAAATGAGAAGTTGAAGGTAATAAAAAAAGACTGGTCATGCACACTTGTGGTTTTGCCACTTGGCCTGTTATGACAGTAGCTTATGGCAACTCATGATATGATGATAAGCACTGCTTAGGTAAAGCTGTATAAGAAACTTTCAGACATGCACTGGAACCCTGATCTAAACATCACCAGGAGAAGCTGTATGTGAGAATGTAAATGTCTGAGTCAGCTGAACTGGACAATAAGTGGACTTTACTCTGCCAGCTCCCTAATACAAAGTTCGTGTGAAATCCAAGTGAGCCCACATGAGAAAACAGCACCACTGCACTATGTTCTCACAAATTTGTCACAGTTGTGGCCACAGTGGCCCCTGTTAATAAAGGTTACATAGTCTCATTTTAATTGACAGCAGAATCCAAAACGTTTTAGAGGTGAGACACCAGAAAGGACACTCACAAGAGAGTTTTCTGTTTAACCTGCAACAATTGGTTGAATAAAAAAAGGACAGCGATATTTTTATTGTTGCCATTGTTCAACCCAATCACATTCCATGAGGTTGGAGCTAAGTACTGATCCTAACTTAAATACTGTCCAAGGAACAACCGCACACAAGAAAACCTGCTAAAAGCGATGGGCTTCTACAAACAGTACATTTTAAGGTTTTGAAACACTTTTAGGTAGTTGATGTGTGACATTGCACATGTAAGCTAGCATTGCAGCTTGGCTAACAACTCAATCTCTCCACACTGGTTGAAATTTTCTGCACTAATTCCAATTAATAACTCAAAGCTATTTAGAATTTTCCCTGACCTATTGATTGATTTTTGATTTGATTTATTCATTCAAGCATGTAAAACAGTTGATATGTCAACACATGTAATTTCACACATATCCAACAATAATAATCCAATATCAATTTACTTATACCTAGTACATGCTTGAACGGAGTAGGAAGAAGTTAGACTTATCTAGTCCTACCCCATGACATCATCTTACAACTTTTAAGTCCTAAGCAATATCTCTACATAAATAATTATCCTCTACACCACACAAGTAATATACTACAGAATTATTACAGTGTTAACATTTTACATAATTACATTCATAGATAATTATCTTCTACGCCACACAAGTAATATACTAAAGAATTATTA
>NW_018127897.1:2721994-2732423 GCF_001952655.1 Monopterus albus | reverse complement strand
TACAGGTAAATGATCACTAATATCATTTAGAAGTAATCCACTTGACATTTTGCTATCAATATCATTAGTCAGAAAGAAGTATAGCTACACAACAAGCAGGCGTGACTGGATTTGAAACAATAGCTGATCGATCAAACGTGGTGGCATAAATTTTGCCTTGCTGACAAAGTTAACTGTTCATCATTTTACGCTCAGCCCAAGGCAGACGTAGCATAAATTAATATAACATTACAGTGGCAATAGTGTGAAACCTCACAGCTTTAATCTTATTTTAGCTCAGGTTGCAACAAAGAATATTTTGGACACTCCATATCTTGAAAATAAAAATCTATATTTAAAACTTACTCTCTCTCTTTCTAAGCACAACCATCTGTGCCCTACGATTTGAAACAGTTGTTTCTTTTAATAAAATGCAAATGAGCTGGGTTGTTTTTATCAAGGGGACCCCCCAACCCACCCCTTCCCCCTTTCCCTGACTGCCACAGTGGGCCTTCACAGCTGGGGGCTGAATGCTCTCCAAGCAGCTTGTGACGGCGTGGTCCCTGCTGCAATGGGCCTCAGCAGCCCGTGGATATAGAGGATGTGCCCACTCAGCGTAAATGTGGGGGAAAATTAAACTTCTTCCATAACACCCTGTGGCTTTGTGAGGCAGCCACATTATGAACATGAGGTCACATGCTCCACACATTTCGGAGTTTGAATGGCACAGTTGCATCCCAATTGCCCGACTGGCATGAATGAAAACAATAAGGTTAACAAAGACATCTATCTCAGTATTTTGGAACTGTGTAATGAAGCTTTGCAGTGGGTTTTGAAGCCAAATCAATCTCCCCTGCTAAACTGGATGAGACTGGCCCATTTGAACCACAGAGGTATTTTTGGTGCACTTGTCCCTAATGATAGGGCAGCAGAGTAGGTGGAGGGGGAATAAAATGGGTAAATTTAGCACACTGTATAGCTCAGGCTAGCAGCTATTCTTTTCCTCCTTTTAATGTAACAGTACAGTTCACAGAGCTGCTCCACAGCCAAAGACTGTTGGTAACACTTCATTTTTTGTAAGTAGCAGCAGATAGAGTGGCTGTGAGAGTGAGACAACAACCCAACCACTTTGGACTCCTTCATTATGTCTTGGAAAAAAATTGGTAGAAAGCTGGTGTTTATACCCTTCGCTTCCTGATATTTCACTGCATCTTACAGAGTGCAGTCAAGACAGATCACATCAGCATCAGCTCTCAGAGGTTAATATGTGGCAATATAGAATGAGCCTATTGCTCATCTTTTTGTAGGCTTAAAATCTTGTATGAGTCTCAGGACAGAAAGCATTTGAGCCAGCAGCATGTCAGGTAATAAAAATAATATTGGCTATGATATAAAGACAGAGAAATTTAAATTGGAGGTAATCATTATGCATGTTTTACAGGGATTTAAAGTATGAAATACAGAGCTTTTGGCTCATGAAATTGTTTTTTATTGTTGCCAACATTGCCAGTCTCCATTTCATTAAATAGTGAGTCATGAACCACAGAAAAATATCACAAAAGCAAAGCAATATCATTTATATAAATGACATCCAAGAAAAGGCCTAAAAAACTAAACACTACATTCAGTTATTATCAAGTAAGAAAAAGAAAAAGACATGTACTCCATTGTACTTGACTGCATTTGCATTGGAAATGATGTTTGCATTGGTGGACTTTTCCAGGTTTAAAGGGGATTTTTATTGATGGGAAAAAGTGAAGTATACTCACATCACCAGCAGCAAGCAGGGCACCATTTGCCTCTGCCATGTTCATGTAGTTGTTGTTATTCTGGAACTGCAAATAAAGACAAAAAAAAAAACACAATCAGCCTACTAGTGTCCAGATAACAGCCAGTGTAACCCAAGCTTTTCATAATGAACACCTGTCACTCAAACAGATTGTCACACTTGGCTCAGAATGTTTACACACCGAGTTAACCCCTTTCTCCACATGCACAGGTGTGTTCTGCCACTCTGCTACATGACAAGAGGCAAGTGAGAGGCCCGAGCCAATTCATACCAGGGTAATGAGAATCTGGTCCAGCTTTTCAGCTCTTATGAGATGGCAATTAAGGATATGTGCCAAGTATCAAGATGCAATGGTAGGTTATTAACTTCAAATAACCTATGGGAGAGGAGTGATACTGAGGGGAAATAAGGAGGCGGAGAGGAGAGTGTTTTAAATATGGGTGCAGCACATTTTTTGGTTTAAAAATTCATTTCACTAACATTAATTTGCTTTTACATTTATCCATGCTTATGAGGAATCTCATTTGGACCCCTCCTAATTAGTGCAAAATAAGTATTCTACTCAAACGTTTACCTCTTAATACTGTATCAGAGTAATAACAGTGTAACGCAAAGCCAATAGTAGTGAAATAGTGAGTTTCACACTGTACTGTTGATAAGCTATTAAAATCCTATAATTTGGTAAGAAATAATATGTTTTCACAACATGCCCCCTGCCCCCTCCAACACACACACACAGCCTGCTGGCAAAATGGCAGCCACTTCCTTTCTTCAGAGACACAACCATGCTGACAGGTAGGAACAATGGGACATAGAATGAAGAATTATGGGGTAGCAGCTGGACCCAGGAGCACAATGCACCTCTCTGTGAGTGAGGAGTGCAAAACCCAGCCTACACGGCTCAGAGGAGAAAGAATCACAGCGCGCTCGCGACTTCACGATGTTCCACTGAGAACACGCTCCTCAGTTTAAACAAAGCTTTGCAGTAATCTCTTTTGTGTGTTTATTACAAAGTCAGTCTCTTAAAACATTATGAGTGATGGGGAACTCCAATAGGCAGAGAGTGAGAGAGAAGAAAAATGGCTTCTTATCTGAGTAGAAGCCAAACAATGGTGGAAACAAATTAAGATCAGAGTGAACTGAGAAGTGCATTAATATATTTTCCAGCCCTTTGTGGTTTTTTCTTTACTCCTTTTCTTCTCAGTGGTTAGTATGTGAATGTAATTACCGAAAGAAGTGCTGCTAATCAACTGCGAATGGTATCCATTAATTAGTCTATGCCCTGGAGAAAGAGTGGTGGAATCAGCAGCATTGTTAACAGTGTTATGCACCAATGGGAAGGGGAGACACAAGCCTTGCTAGCAGTTGCTGAAGAGGGTGGTTTGCACTGCCAGAACCTCCGGTGCCATCTTACCTGGAGCTGTCCCACTAAACTACATCAGACTCAAGCACTGGGGTTTACATGTTTGCACAAATGCACACACAAATGAATAAAAACACATACACGTACAGACTCACAGGTCTGAAGTGAGAAACATCTGTCAGTAGCTGGTCTTGTTTTACTTTCCAGCTGTATGTAACTTTAAAACATGACATGCCTGGGTTACTTCAGCCACTTGCCTGGTAATTACCGTTATCTTGGAAGTGTTACTTTGTCCCCCTTCTTCTTCTTTTAGATAACAAATTGAAGTCTCAGAGATATCCCTCTCTATTGAAGTACTAGGAACATTGTTCTGATTGTGGGAGGAGATAGAGCTTTTTTCTATCCAGTTTAGAGAGAGCAGACAATTGCTCTTCATTGTAAACAGTTTCCTGAGATTTTGGGAAAGAAGAATATAGACAGATCTGTAATTGTCTAATATAGATCCATGTATACTTTGCTGCTTACTGCATGAAAGGAAACAAACTGAGGAACAATTCTGTAAGTAGAGTTGCTTTGTCTCAGGTTCAATGCAAACCTCTTGTTGCCATTAATAGTAACACATTTTCAACTCAATTACTCGTCACGTTACTGGTTAACACAGGCAAGCAGCTTCACAGGCTGCAAGTGTTTATAAATCAGGAAGTGATACATCATTTAAAAAACCCACACAGATATGGTTGAATTATATACCATAGGCACCAACACTGATCTGAATCACATTTGACTCATTAGAGAAAAGACAACCACGTTCAGTCCAAGTGCTAATTGGTGGTGTGAAACTACCTGGACTCTGTTTCTGTGAGTCATGTTTTATTGCGTTTCCAAAGCCCTTTAAGAGTGGTTCCAAATCTCATTAATCTCACATTAATGCTGTAGCATGCTGTGGTGCGACCCAGGCCAGAGCCCTCAGCAGGGAACCAAAACAAAGATGGAAGATTGTTGCCGTTGTTCCCAATTCATTTTTTTTAAGGGGAAGGCATTCAGCTCTCATGTTTGTGGCAGTAGCAAGTGAGTCAAATACCAAATGAAATTAAGTACAATTGGAAGGATCATGCAGCTGATGGTAAGGGAGGGTGCTAAAATGGCAGACAGTGAAGGTTCTGTAATTAAAGTAATGTAGCAAACTACACGAGAGCTACTGCAAACATGCGAAGGGCCAAACAACCATGTATGTGCATGGAGAAGTGTTTTGAAAATGGAGATGGAACAAAAATAAAAAGTTGGGGAAGTCTGATGAGTAGAGTCCCTTAATTTTTGCAAGATAAATGCTTCTAAAACACAGTGAACTGCCCTTAAATGTCTTTGCAACAACTCAGGCAGTGATGTTACACGACTACAAGACTAGTAAAGTACTTCTAGAAGGGAACCACGAGGAAACTACATAAGAGGGTGATTTAACATAGCTGCGGGTTAACAGAGTGAATTTACAGTTAAAGGTGCTCTGTAATATGACTCGCATTAAATGCCAGACATGGCTACATGGTAGAACAAACACTGGGAAATCTGTTTTTATTTCTCCCTCTGCACCACCAGCACATTTCTTCAATAACTGTTTAACAGGAGAGAATTAAGAGCTTACATGGACCCTGATCCTGATATGAAAAGACTCCACTATCTGCATGATTGCAGGCACACAGAAAACCAAGCAACCTTGAGTGAATGGGATGAATATGAATTTCGAGGGTTTTCTGTAAAAGCACAGTGTATTGCCTTTATTTTCATTCTCTGTCAGGATAACAGGAAGGATATTCCTTGAACCCTTCTGAATGCTTCAGTTATTCATTATTAGACAAAATAGTTATAATCAAACAACATATTGCCCTTTTTGGCTTTCTGACTGAAGCCAGTGTAATTTTGATGCTTGATTCCCCCGACCCCCCTCCAAAATCCCAATGCAGGAATATTTGTATGAAAGAATGTCCAGTGGGAAATAAGGTGTTTTACAGCTATTTCAGCAAACAAAATTATTTCAACCTCAGGGCAAACACAATATTGCACCAATATGACCCCATCTCACCCCCAACATGATGGAGTAACCACACAGATCCTATCAGTAAACATGAACTGGACAACCAAGATCCACAGAATACAGGCTTGAAGCCCCTCTGGTAGCACAGCTGCCTTCTCTACATGCATAAAAATCGGAAAATATGCACTAATCTGTACTTTTTATTTGAACATCAAATACTGCTTTGTCAGTGGCCATTAAATGATAAACACTGGGAAAAATGCTTGATGATATAGAGATTGATCAATGCATTTTATTTTCAAATCAGCTTCAGCAGACTTTTCTTTGGTTTTACAGAACTCTCTAAAAGCCTGTGCTATGTGTGTCAGCAGGTAACCAGAATGGACACATTATTTCTCCCCACTGAAATCCACCAAACTAATTCAATCAAGAGCCTGGGCTTTTCCAGAAACATATCAACTGCTGACAAGCTATTTTACAGTTCAGCTTGAGCTCAGTAATCACAGCCTAGCATGTGTTCTCTGGAACATGACACTTGTGCTAATATGTTCTCCAGTGGTCTCCATAAAATACAGCAAAACACCACAGTTAAAACTCAACCTGCAATCTCGAGAAACCCACGATAATTTGCTATGTATTATTTTATGTAATTTCCTTTAAGGCTCGGCCTACTGCCAGGTTTAAGGAGCAGCCCTCTTTCCTTTCTTACACTCCTGGTTGGGCCCTGTTGTAGCCTCTGGGAAAGTTATCTTCTGATTCCCAAGGTCCCCCTAACCAAATACCTGCTCATTTACAACCCAATTCAGCATAAACATGCTGCAGCTGCCTCTCTGGTGATCACAAGGCCTATTCACGCCCAGCAGGCCAGTGTGCATGCAGCGCTGAGCTGACATATATAGATATATTTCCTCCAATGTGTGCAGCAGTCAATTTGTAAAGCGACTCCACAGCACAGCATGTCCACACAGTTGGCTTGCAAGCTGTGTTCTGATCTGCAGGCTGAAATCGATTGGTAATTCAGTTTAAAGCTAAAATCATTACTCCCCCAGCCCAGCACTGTCTTCCAGCATTAGGACTGCTAGTCCTCAACTACATAAGATAGCACTGAGGGGAAGTTCATTGTAAGCCTCTCACTCTTCCTTTGCCTCTCAGTCTGAGTACTGTAAATGTACTGAGGACCTAGCCTGAGAAGAATACATGTGTCTTATCTGGGATGTCAACAAGAATACATGTGTCTTATATGGAATCTCAACAAAGATGATGACAGTTTTGTTCAGGCTGTGTGCTGATTATCTCCTCTCACTCACCACACTGACCGCAGTGCCCTGAGCTAGTGTTATCACAGACTACTTTACATTAATAAACTTGAACATCAAAGAATAGTTTAAACCCTTGTGGAGCTATGAAACCTGAAATGTAAAATCATTTTTCTTGGTACATGTTATAAGAATGAATGGGAATCAGCTCTAACACTACGCTGCCTTTAATTAGTGCTTGATCGCAGTGACTCATTTCTTTTCAGCCACTAGAGGGTCTACTGAGATTCAAAACAAATTGACACCATAGGTCACTTCTAACTGCTCTTTGTCCCTGCTATCACACCCTGTTTCCTTGCCATGATGTAAACTACAGATCCCCAGTTGTGATAAACTGTACAAAATGCAGCCTCCAGTCTGAAGCTAGCATTAGCTGACTCATGAGTAAATTTGGCAGTCCTGTAGAACACACTGGTTACTGCTAATGTGACACAAAACACTAATGTTATACAAAGCCTGAATTACTTCAAAATTAAAATCATATTAATTCAAAACAAAGGTAAAATCATGACCATGTTAAGTTGCTAATGTTACCAAAACAAACATGTTAGCTTTAGATGCCAAAGCTCCCATTAGGAAGAACACTACATCAAAATCATCTGGCAGGAACTGCTTGAGATGTTCTGCTGAAAGGAGATGCCCCATGAATGAGGGATACAAAAACAAACAAATAAAAAAAAACACTTCTTATAACCTCCCTAGGTGGAAGGTGAGGCTAGTTAATTGGCCTGACTTTGACAACAAAGGGTAGAGAAGCTGAAATAACAACAAAGGGGCTGTAATGTCATGGAGTGGGGTAGGACAGCAGAGAAACACCACATCCTGCCCCATTTTCACTTGATTTATCAGACGTGTAAAATATTAATTAATAAATACACCTTTAAGCACAGATAAGAAAATGTCCTCGCTAAGGTCTCTAAAACTTGGGATTATAGATGGAGGTAGTCATGAGCAAACCCACAAACCGAGCCTCTGTTCTTCAAATTACAATACATGGTACAAGAACATAACAAGTGTGTCACAGGGCATGAAACTAAGTTTGCATACCCAACCAAAATGACAAGCTTAACTATAAAAATAAAGGTAAAACCTAAAGCGATTTCACAGTTCAGCAAATAAGCATTATGTTTTTTCAAGCTTCCCAGTCATTATGGCAGTGCTGAAAGACAGTAAAAACCAGCTATAGTTAGTGTTTTCAGCATATTCTTTGGAGCTAAATTTATATTCAGCACAAACACTGTGTACAAGACTGGAGATGCAGACAGACCAGGCTGAAACAGCATTTGTAAGATCTTTGATTTCTTTGTAAGTATTTGCAAATGAGATTAGCTTAGTTTACCGCATTAGTTCACACATTAGTTAAGACAAAAAAGCTGCCGGTCACAGAAAAAGTAAACTTCTAATACAAACTGAATTGTCAGAATCCACTCATCTTTTACAAAAAGCATGTTTTATTTGTTTTAAACATGCTATGATTAGCATGAGGTTGGTGAAAATGCTATGTTTTACAGGAATTTGGTTATAAAGCTAAGCATTGAACAAATTACAATTATAAACTGATGATAGTGTTAGATAAAAAGTTATGGGCTCTATTTTCTTGCAAGAGGGTGCAGTGCAAAGCCCGTGTCTAAACTCCAGACACATGGTGAATATGGGTGTGTTCAGTGCTGTTTTGCAGCTTTGGTGCATAGCCGGATGTTACTGAGTTTTGTAAGGGGGCGGAATACATCGTGAACAGGTGGAGTCAGGGCTGGCTTTAGTTATGTCCAATCAAACCAGCTCCTCTCACCCCCTTTAAAAAGCAGGGTGGAGACCTGACTGACTGATGTCACTGCAGTCAGGACACAGACATACAGTATGTGATAGGAAAGATTCTTTCCCTGTATCATCTTCTCCTCCCAGTTATGTACTTCATCCCTAAACTGTGATGACATAACTATTTATTGTAGAGTATTGCACATAAATATTCACTCATTCACAGCCAGTGGATGTGTTGCTCACTTTAAATCCACCTACAGCTGCTTTTGTCAGGATCAAACCATCATAAAATACAAAACAGATACAAAGCACTGTATATCCCCACGGGGGTAACGAAGGAGTGTCTTTGTGAAATTTGAGTGTATTTAGAAACTGTAACTTTACAGTGACAGTAAAGGAAAGTATGGCCTGACTAACTTTACCTGCTACCTAACATGACTGATTGAAGCATCAGCTGGGTATTTGTTTTATATCATGGCTCATGAGTTGCTTTCATGTGTTATTATGTGTGCCTAAGTTATTGTACGTGTGATCTGTGAACACCGGCAGCAGATCATCACTACTAAGGACAGATGATGCATCCTGACACGCACCCACGCTGTTTTACCATATTCATATATAAAGCTTCATGGCAGGACAATAGAGCCCTAAGAGTTACCAAAGTTAATACAATTTATCCAGTGGGAATATGAATGTCTAAACCAAATGCAATCCATTCAACAGCTATAGAGACTATTCATTCAAAACCCCAAATGTGAATTTCATGGTAGCCCTAGATCACAGAATAATCACAATTATTGGGATCTGAAAACCACAAATGTCTGCATAAAACTTCATAACAATTCATCCACCCAGTTGTTAAGACATTTCACCATTTCAGTTTGGAAGAAAGTGGTGGACGGATTGACAGAACTAAAGCCTCACCATTAGCATGGTTAAAAAATAAGATAAGTCTTACTCTGAATTATACTTTTCCATTTTGGTTTTCTAATCATCAAGACATTTTTTTTATTATGCTGACATCCAAGGCTTCTCTGTCATGTGTTTTTATGTGTAAATGTTGATTTAAAAGCCAATATAGTAGCAAACGAGTAACACATTAACACCACAACTTTGTAGCATAGCCACATAAACACCATCATGTTCAACTGTGGAACTAAAAGACACTGAGGTTCACTGAGCCACTGTTTTCTCTAAGGCCTAAGACTTGCAAACATTGCCAAAGCAAAGATGGTCCCAGCATTTGACATAATGGTCCCATAGCCTGAGCCCAGTAGTCTTAACACTATGCAGGTCAATATCCAAAATCCTATTTTTTTTTCTAGCTGTTGAGTCTGCTCTGAGCAAATCCTAAAGCACAAGCTAAACGGGGTTCCAACTTTGATCTGGTGGGGTGCAAAGCCACTGGCCCAGAGCCACAAGGAGCTTAGGCAATGGAGAGGGCCATAGAAACATGGAGTAGCTTTCTCACAATGGCTGCAGTTGCATGGGCACACAGCTCTTGAAGATGCAACATGAGAAAGGCTTTGCTTGGTGGTGTTGTCTTCCTTTTACTGCTAAGCCATGTCTCAAGGCTGTTTACTATCAGCAGCTTTGACGCAACTCCAACTCAAGATGGTATCAGAGGTAGGGGTTTTAACCAAGCTTACACTGCTCTGCTTGACATTGTTCTGCTACAGAGCAGGAGGTGGTTAAGGAAGCTAATAACTAAAAATTACATGGTTAAATGGCATACAAGAGAAGAGCAGCTTTCTTTCCCTGGATATGGTTTTGTTTTTGATGCCTGCGCTACTTCTTTTGGTTTGCTAGGTGGGTATGCGCTGCTCTGGGACTTGGATTCACATAAAGCCCTATTGAAAGCCGCTGGGAGTGGAGTCCTTTCTTATTGCTCTAGCAGCACATATGCATTTTTCTATTCCCGGTGTGCCAATACTGGCTAATACACTCATTATAACTTGCTTTGGGAAAGTGCACAATCAAGAACTTTTAGTGATGGACTCAAAGCTATCTTCTATTTCTTATCTAGTAAAAAAAAAAAGGAAAATGTTTGATTTTGTGACGAAAAACAGTTTGTTATGCTTTGCAATTATAGCACTGGTACAAAAGTCAATAGTACTGAAAGCGGCATGTCCCACGGACTTGCGCTTCCTGTTTTTCCCGATTCCCTATCTCCCCTGCTATGTCAGCCCTGCCAG
>NW_018127897.1:2666286-2721976 GCF_001952655.1 Monopterus albus | reverse complement strand
TTTATGCATGTGTATGTCTATGCGTGTTACTCTCCCATGATCTCGTACAAGCTCTTCACCAGATCGTGGTGTGTGCACGTCCCTGAACGGATCCTGGCTCCTGCACCTCTGAACGGATCTGTAACTGTGTACCTTTGTCCTCCCGTGAGTAGCCACTTCCTCAACATATCTGCGTGGTGTACTCACCTCCGATCCTGTAACCAAGCCAGCTTCTTCCCCGTCCTCATGTGAGCAGCCACTTCCCTTTTACCTGAGTGGCATACTCTCCTATGTTCCTGCAACCAGGCCAGCTCCTTCATCGTCTTCCTCATTTTTCTCGTCCACCTGTGTCTTCTCTAGTACCTACTCTGCATCTTCCTTGCCTCCCCAGCCACAACCTGCACTCCCAGTTCTCCATCCCCCAGCTCTGCACACTCCAGTCCTCCACTCTCGTTGTGGGTCTGGCTTTCTGGCCAGCCCTCCTGCACCCAGTATCTGTCCTGTTGTAGTAATAAACTCTCTCTTGTGTTCATTCCCTGTGTATGTGTGAGTACAGTGGGTCCCCCTGCCATGCCTGATCATGACAGAAAGCTACATCAAGATATGAAACACAGAAAAAGCTTTAATATATACAGCAGTATGGCATCATTAGTTCATTATCTTGGTTCAATAGTATCTGATATTAATAAATCGCCTATACATCATACATTACCCTACATATCTTACTGTAAATATCAATTGTACATATCCATCTGTAAATTAGTTCTGACTGTACAGACTGTAGATACTGCGCACTCTGCACTGCTGCTATTGCACTTCTGGTCAGATGCTAAACTGCATTTTGTTGCCTTGTACTTGTGCATGGGTAATGACAATAAAGTTGAATCTACTCTTATATTAGAAGAGTCTGCAAAATTAATACTTTTGCATTTGAAAAAATACATGCAAAATATTAGAACTCTTAAAATCTTTTCAAAAGCGCCTTACAAAGTATACAGCCAAATGAATCTCACTTGTGGCTACATGTATGTGTACAGCCAGTTGGATCTTTAGTCTCTTAGTCTATTACTTGCTGATCAAAACTCTGGAGTTTAGTAATAGAACCTTAATAGAGTGCACACTGTGACAATATATCCCAACCTATGCCTTTTTTGTTATTCTTACCATAAGCCCACAGTAAGCACAAACCAACCAGTTGTTCAATCTCTAAAACAGAAAAACACAAACTGCTGAGCAGTGACTCATATATCAGTCTATTATATACTACAGGGCTGACTGTATTAAACAAATGGCTAGGCCTGCAGCTGGAAAAGAGAGGCAATATAGAGAGAGCAGAGGTTATTGTCTAATTTAAATCTTGGCTGCCTTCCCAGAACTGTACCACATTCCAATTTGTGGCCGTGTTGCTTGGCGCTACTGACAGAGGTCCGGCTGCAAATACTCTCGGGCTGCTCTCCAGAAATGTGTCTCCAAACTGACAATCAACAAGTTGGCAGAGATTAACGGAACGACTGGGGCAATCTAGGTGAAATAATAAAAAAGCACAGATATGGATGTTGTGTTTTGTGTTGTTTCTGCATGTGACTTTTTGTTTCCCCTTCCACTGTGGTTGCAGTAATGTATCTATAATCATTATGATTTGATGTGCAGCAACACAGGCTCATAAAGAAGGCCAGCACATTGCTTCTATAATGTGTCTGAGTTCCATAAAGAAACAGCAGCTGGAAAAGACATCTGTGAACACAAAGTAGTTACAGTATGGATGAGTGGGCTCTTAGAAGCAATTAGCCATTTCAAGCATTTTCTCCGTGCCATACTATTGTCCGTTCATCTGCTAGACTGACAGCACACCAGGACTTCATTAGCAAACCTGTCAGCTGTTGAGTTGCAGACATTGTTTTTCTTATGACAGCAACCATCAGGCTAAGTGCTTCACTAATGTTTTTAACAGTATTTAAACTTAAAATGTCACTTTAACATTTCCTACTTCAAAGGAAGTGTGAGATTAAGATACCAGCTTTGAATAATTACAAACACTAAGCTTAAACTTTGATTCCATATCATTGCACTGACATTTAAAGAGATTCAGAACAAAGACACACTACACATCTTTTAGTCATAATGCAAAAATTATTCCTTCCTTCTGTGTAAAACGACAGGCTGGAGATCAAAGGCACACAGAAACCCAGAGGTCTGCTGGTACAGACGCAGTAGATTATATATATATTAAGAGAACAAGGTAAGTTAGCAAAGTGTTCACACATGAGAAAAAAAAATTTAATAAAAACTAAAAAGCTCTATGCAATTATCTTTTCTGGTGATGGCTCTTGTCAGTATGTAGTTAAACAAATGCAACCATTTGTGCAGAATGAATTTCCTTTTTGATACTATCAAACAATATTGTGAAAACCATTTGCATCCATATTCCATATGCAATCAATATTATTTTCAAAATGTACACAAACATGAGGGTTTGTCTTGTAAATGTAGTTTTACATGCTTCTTTAACATTACTGCACAAGAAAGGGTGTACATGTACAAACAACCCTGAATAAGCCACTTTTCATCTCTGAAGATAATTGTATAGTTATATTTGTACAACCCCCTTTTCAGCTGTATTGATTTCTTCTTTTGACCACAGCTCCGTTTGAGCACTTTTATCCCATTTCTCCTGTGCAGGCAGCTAAAAAAAAGTGGTCACTGTGTTTGAGCCTTGACCTCTATTTTAGGACCATGCTGAGTTTCTCCACTGACATAAATGAGAGCAGGGCACAGTCTGCTTTGCACTTACACTGTCCCACTCCCATGTTCTCCAATCACTCTTCATTTGTCTTCATTAGGCTCATGCTTGACCCATTTCTCCAGCTCTCTGCTGGTATATACAGTATAGACTGCAGAGACCATCGCAGCATGTGATACTGTAGCGAAAATTGTCTGGCATCTCGTTGTTTATATGCAAAGGTGATTAATAACTAAATGCAAATAACTTATAACTAACACATCCAGACCCTTTTCTTGCCTAAAATCCATGTAAAGGGATTTCTATGCTTGTCAAAGACAAATGTCTCTATTTCAATTAATCAATATATAAACAAAGCCTGTAATGAGAAAATCAGTGGTTTCAAAAGGGGGTGCCATGCTGGAAATGACTGACTGCAGCTTTAAGTTGGTGTGAGAAACAGAATTCCCACTGTTAACTTGTCACCAGCTAATTTACCTGCAGCCAGAGGGGGAGATTCACTGGACACATAGGGAGAGTTAATCTCTTCATTCATCTTTGCTAAAGAGATCGACCCAATTAGCTTGCCACATTGACTGACAGCCCTTGTATTTGCTTTTCTCCCTTGACTTCTTCTCGCTTTCTTAAATCAGGAGTTTTATACAGTTCATGCTGGCTCCAGCTGAAGGACTCAGAAATTATTCGAGGCTACTGTACAACAGTGAAATAATCATGATGTCTTTATTCAAATCTGTGGAGTCTGAAATATTCACCACTGCAATTTGCTGTTACTGATTAGCCAGTGGAAGGCTTGCTTGGGGATAGCTCTCCAGAGCTTGGTAATTGAGCGGATTTGACTTGGGAGAGTTTTTTTCTCTTCTGCTGCTGATAACTACACACATTCACTTTTTAATGTACTTTTCTTCTTTTAGTTTCTCCTGGGACCCACTGTGCATCAGAATTATGACGCTTGCAGAAACAGCAGAATAGGACAGTATATATACTCTGACTGCCATCCCTAGAAAATCAAATTCATCTGGTGATTTACCACAAAGTCTCTGACTGTAGCCCACAGACCAGCGAGTGCTGGTTTGCCTGCGGAACTGACAGATCTAGAGACTCAAAGATCAGGGATGACAACAACAGCCCCCAGGACTGCCACCGTGGCCTCTGACATCCGCAATACACACAATAGAGAGAACACTGATGAAAATGGTTATGTGCCATTACTAATTTTGTACTTCACGATATTTAAAAAAACATGTTATACAGGAATTTTTCAAAATATTACATGGATTTCATCATTTCCTATATTTTAAAACTAAGTGATGGGGAGGATTCCATTTGTGAAAGAGTTATTTTGCCAACCCAAATAAAATCTCATTTACTTTATACTGGTAATATGTAACCATTGCACAAACACCTTTGTTTTGTCCTGTATGACCAGTAGCTTGTTGTAGTTAATGCTGATGAAAGCTTTGACTCTTCACTTCCACATTTCCCATTATTCTGTAACTGTCACTAGTTGCCACCATTGCCACCGTTAAGCAGTATTCACATAGCATTGCTTCAATTAGCAGAGATCACATTTAAATCAAACTCTTTCTTGAATTGCAACAATAACTGGTTTACTTTCATAAATTGTATCCTGTTGGACCCATGAGATTTCTCACATACTGTATACTAGGGCTATGCGATATTGGCACAAAATGATATCCGGATTTTTTTTAAGGATTCTGCCAATAACAATAAGCACGCAATATATACTAGATCACTCTCGTTAATAGTATATTAATTGTTTCTTACTAATTATATTAATGGAAACAACATATTTCATATACTGATTTACTTAAAACTGAAGCGTTCAAGTAAAGCATTTCATATTGTGTGGTGGTTAGCTTGCACACAGATGGTGAAACAAGTTTTCTTTACTGTCAAGCGATTTCGGACATAGATTGCAGATTGCTGTCTTTTGATCAACGTCCGTCTTTCAAAGACGAGTGAGTGAGGATGATCCAATCTAACAAATTATATTAATGATGTAGATTGAGAGGCCTTTGGTGTTTGTATTTTGTCTCCTGGCGCTGGTTGTTCACTCATTTTTAACTTCACTAAAGCGTTTTAGGCAGCTCTATTAGCTTAGCTTGTAGTGTGGTCATCACACGGCATGCACTCTCAGCGTGCACGTGCATTAGTCTATCCTAGGAGGCTACATGACACAGTGAATGTGTGCTCTCAAGTGACATACTCTGCAATGCCAGCTGGCACATTGATAAACAACAATTAAGATATTATCGTACACAGTATATATATATATATATATCGCACACCCCCACTTGCTGTACACTGACAGGATGTTACATGTGACGTCTGATATGGTTATATTCTATGAGGGATTGGATGGCTTAAAAGGGATAATAAACAGTGTATTAAAAGGGTAAGCCATCAAACAGTGCCTAATAATGAGCTGTTTCATTACAATCCTGTATGGCTAATTAAGAGATTAATATGTCAGTCCTGGTTTTGGCAGGTTCTGCCAGCAAAGGATCTATTCACCACAGTCCTTGTGCCAGTGTGCACTGAAAACAGCTTTCTTCTTTCACATTAAATCTCGTTGTATTTTGTTTATTTTTTCCCCAAAACACACCATTCATGCTCTGGGGCATGATTTGTCATTGTTATTCAGTGCTCACTCACCTACACTTAGAACACGATCCTTCTGGATTTTAATTAAGCACCAGGGTACCTCCCAGGGGCTTTTGGCTTGGCAAAGGAAACTACTTTGATTTATGTACTACTTTGTAGTTCCTGCTTGAAGCTTGTCAGTTTTGAGAGACTGTGGTGATGAATGGAAGAACTGGACAATTATTTTTATTTGTTAATTGGTTCCCGTTTGGGGTGAATTCCTCTAAAAATATTAATACCTACCAACAGTGAAGCTGAACATAAAGCTGTCTCTAAACATGCCATCTCTTCGCCTCACAACAATCAAACAGAAACCAGTGACAGTGTTAGGACTGGCTAAACTGGGACTCAGAAAATAAATCAAATCAACACAAAAACTTATTTACAGGGCACTATCTCAACAGTGCTTGTATTTAATTGCAATTTAATAATCTGTAATAGAAATACAAATTTCAAGCAATTTCCTCAATCAATAGTTGTCCATGTTTATCAATAATCAGATAATAATTAACAATTTGTGAAATACAGGCCTCTTTTTCTAAACTAAAACAGTTTTAACTGATGTGATGAATGTTTTTGCCAACTAAAGCATCCATTTAAAAACAACAAAATTTGAAAACAGATGGAGTAAACAACAAGTTACTTGACTTACAAATTAAACTACACAAAATAACGGCAATTTAAATAGTGGAGCTTCTGCTCCTGCCTGTCATTATTCAGTTATTGCCTGGACAAAATGTAGAGTATTAAACATAGTAAACACCACTGTTCAACTTCCAGGCTTTCAGAACAGACATTAGATCAAACGTGCTGGGTATTCAACAATTAAAACCAAGTCTGACCCTTTTCCCTTTATCAAAAGGTTTGTAGCTTTCAACAGTAAATAACCTGTAACGCTACTGAATAAACATGAAACAGGTTTCCCCAGTCTCCCCACAGCAGACACTGGTTTTACAAAAACATACAATACCTTATCTACATGATAGGAGGAACCTGTCCATTGTTCACTCTGGCTAACGTTAGTACAGCTGCTGAAAACACTTCACCTATGACAGATGTCTCAGGGATGCACGAATACTGCTGCACCTACTTTATCAGTCCAGGAAATCCTTCGCTATGTACGGCCATCAGTACACTGCATCTATTCTTAAATCAGGGCGGTTTCTCTTATACAGTTCATGAATTTTGTGCTATGTTCAAAGCATGTTTAATTAGAGAACTGCTTGCCCTGAACGTTAGCAGCGCAGCTACAGCGGTGCTCTCTGCTATTGACTCTCGGCCACCAGCCTCCCTTAAACAAGCCTGTTAGCTAAACTAGACAAGTGCCAGACAACAACTTTATACTGCAGTGTTCAGTGAACACAACCACACTCCCACCGATTTGTTTATGTTGTGTGTATGTTTTATAATTTGTGCGGCCCGTACAGGCAGCCAAAAAACACACCAACTCTCTCTCATTAAACACGCCAATTAGTGGCGAAACTGGGTACTACAGCATTAAGTCAATGTATTAACAGTTACACTGCATGTCCTTGGGTTCTGCATTGTCAATGTATATATTTTTGATTAAATTATTAATACAAATGAATTGATAATTGGGTAATCGTTGACTTCTCTAATTGGTAAATAACAGCTCAAGAGAAACCCATAAGTAAAAGTGTACAATTCATCATTGATTGATATGCTTCTGGGAAAAACATTAGCATATCCTTTTAGTATTGTCTTTATGAAGTAAATATGATCTTATGTTTATGGACACAACAAAAACCAATAAACCACATAAGAAAATACAAGTGCATTCCAAGCAATGTTAATACAATATGTACAATAACGCCCCACAGGTTTTATACTTGTTAGCAAAAGCAAATATTGTTTCTTCTATTTCTTAATAGGTAACAATCAGTAACAGCACAGTGTGGATAGCAGCCAAATTTCAATATAAAATGTAAAGTACTGACAAGGGTATAATCCACACTACCCAGGTGTACAATACGCAGCTGTTTTTAATAACAAGCACCATGCCCTGCAATAACAGATGACAAGTGATGTTGTGTTCAGACAACTTCCATTTTAATGCCGTGAGGTCACAAAGGCATTTTAACATTTAAGCTCTTCACAATGCTGACCCCTATGTAAAATCAGAGGCCATCACCATAGCCTGTTGTGCCACACATCCACATTGACAAATCAAATCAGTGTCTGCAGGCAAATCCTATGATGAGAGTTAAATGTGAAGTAAGACAGCCACCTCAGTGATACAAGAATGGTTTCAGCGAGAGACCCTGTACGCGCTCTGCTCTCCTAGATGCACATCAGAAGCTAATAGAGTCTCAAAACTACAGGGGTGCTGTGGGATTGCTACAATTATCTCATGGAATCGCTGAAGGTCAACACTGCTGAACTGAGCAGCCACAAGCTTTCATAAAGCCATGCAGCATATCATTATTTTCACTGTGTTTCATTATGGACAGTTAATCTTGGCTAACTCCGACCTAACACTTTAATCAGCTGCCTGTGATACCTTTGAAACATGAAACATTTAGTTTCTCTTCTTGTTTATCAGCAGGGGAGACACACAAATGTTGTGTAACCTATTTAAAAAAAGAGAGAGATCCCTTTTCCAAGGATGTTCAGATATTTGAGAAGTTATATCGTGAGTCAGAACCTCTACAGATGAGGAAGCACAGTAAATCAGTTTCCCTGGGCAGAACATCATTTGAAAGAATCATCAGTGGCTACCCAGAAAGGGAGACCCTGCCAATGTTAAGGCCTTAGTAACCTTGATCTCACTTCTTCTCCTGTCATCCCACACTATGACCACATGTGACAAGCCAGCAGAAACACACATCACAATAAAAAGAAGGACATGCTGTGAATGAGCCTTGATTTCAACTCCTGAAAAAAAAAAAAAATTAAAATGTAATAAATAAAAAAAATTAATGGACCCCAAGCATACGTAACTCCTCCAGTTGAGGTTTCAGTGACTTATGTTGATGTGGTTTTTTTTACTGTAGCCAATGTCCATTGTTCATTTTAGTCACATTACTCAAGAAAAACTAGACAGATTCATGAATATTGCATGATTTTCATTTAATGAAACAATAGTGATATCTCAGTAACATATTGAGAATTTTGCTTATTTAAATAAAGACACTAGTTGGACAATTATGGCAAAAAAGTTGTAAGAATGAGGTAGTGTGTCAACAGTGTGTCTTAAAAAGTGTGTTCTTGGAACATCTTTTATTTGTCTTCCCTACAAGTCTTGAATCCTGGCAAGTAAAGCATGGTTAACATTTTCATGGTTATGTTTAGACAACTCAGAGCTCTTGTTTAGGATTCAGATTCCTTAGATCAATTTAAAATATAGTCAGTGTGTCCTGACTCATGCTTTAAATCAAGCTCGCACAGTCTGCACAAACACAAAGGTTCTTTACGCTGAGAAGCTGTAAAAACGGTTGTAAAAAAGTGGTGACTGACTAAGAGCAAAAGAACGACAGTAAATCACTGGACAGAAATATGAAGAAAAACATACATGAGGAAAGAGTAACTGTTGTTTAACTGATGTGCATGAAGGCCTTTGCACCTAAAGCTGATTTCTAAGATGGACATAAAGACAATTTTGACAAACCAAGTATAAGGAAGACATAAAGGACAAACATACTCTTCTTAGAGCAGCTGCTTCATTCCCCTCCGGGACTTAATGGTACGGCGACACAGTCCTCCATCAGTGTGATCTTGATATCATTCACACTGAACATGGATTATGGCAAAAAAAAAAACCAAGCTATTCTAATCAGTGGATATTCTTATCAATCTAATGAATGTATATACAAGATTCAATCAAACTGTGGCAGGGTGAGATGGCTCTTTTCCAATTCTAGGAGATTATTCAAGCTCATTTACTGGGTGAAGTAGGTTTATAGGCTGCAGTATTACTGTTACGGCAGTAACTGCTCAAATAAACATTACCATTCTCCAACTGCTACAAACAGGCTATGTTTGAGGAGGAGTGTTTGACGCCTGACTATACCAGCAAGAAGAGAATCGATGAAAAAGAGGACAAAACTGTGACCAAGATTTTTTACATTATACATGTAAGCAACAACAAATCTTGCATGCTTTGTCATGTGATAAAACGGTTATATTTAAAGCCAGTCTTTCTTGAACCCTGTGCCAGTTTGCTCCAACATGCCATCTATTTGACCATTCAAATAAAGGTTTTATTCACCTCCATTATTTAAGCCCTTTGTCCAGAGGGTCTCAGGGATATTTGCACACCTGCTACTATTGTCAGTCCTTTTACTGCAACCTGGTAACACAATGCATTATGGGAATGTGTGAGGTAGGAGGGGGCAGGTGAAAAAGGGTGGATTAATCACACTGCGCAACATATAATTCTACACACACCTGCAGCCCATACTCCCCTAATGAGAAAGAACTTCACATTCGATGTGATACATGAACAACTGTTGGAACACTGACTAATATTTCTAGGAGTTTGCTGTTTTCCTTAAAGTGGTCACAGCTAAACTGAAGTTAAAGAGGAAATCCTAGGGAGACCCAATAATTCCTGTTTGGCTCACAGGACTATGTGTTACAAAAATTATATCTTAATTTTGAAAATGCACATTAACCAGACTGGAAGTTGGCTTAAAAGTAAATAGGTGGAACAGCTGAATTCAACTAGTTGAGCCTAGAAAATATTAGCCGTAACTGTCAGTGGCTCGTTCTCCTTGAAAACAGCCAAGGCCTTAAGACGAGCAAGTCAAGTTAAAAACAGCAGGCCATTAATAGAATTGGACATTAGATCTATGAAACATGGAATGGCTGCCTCTCTGAAAAGCTTTGAAAATGAATATATATTACTAGTGAGGCTAACCACTGAAGGGACACAACACTTATTGAATCAGTCAACCAGAAGTGATTGACTGGTACTTTTGAAAACTACATAATTTACGGTAAAAGCAGTTTCTTGGCGCAGGGAGTTTTTCTCTTCCTTTTAATAAATCAGCAAAGTTGAGGCTGTCAAAGATGTAGTAAGCCAAGAGCAGATTAAAACAGTTTATCATGGTGGAAACATATCTCTTGTGGGGATCCTGCTTTGATTCAATAGGGCACAATATTTACAAAAAAATAAGACAACTCCTTCAAACCACCCACAGGAGGTTAATATTACCTTGTGACCTTACAAGACAGACTAATCCAAACAGCAGATATGCTATTTTTCATGACAGTGACATATATACAGCTCTAGTAACTCAAGTGCTTTGGGTGCTTGAGTTAAGTAGTATCTCAGCCTGATCTAAAGATCATCAAATCCCACCAATAAAACCCCTCAGCAACCTGGACAAAGATACGTTTTCTCCCTCTACAGCAAGTAAGTAAGGTCAGTCTTTGTGTGGAACTATATCTTAAGGATGTTTTTAGTGACACTGTGCCTCTCCTTACAAAACAAACAAAAAAACTAAACCAATACATTTGAACACAACTTTGCAGCTGAAGTGAGTGTTTAGAGCCGTTCCATGCTATATATGGTTTACTCATCAACATAAATTAAACACTGGAGCTATTACTGTCATGTTTCATTTTACAGTAATGACATCAAATAATTGCATGTTTTAGAAAAAATAACAAAGGAGAGGTCCATTTTTATTTAAGTAGCAGATCTAAACTCTGCTGTGAATCTGATGATTATAGCGATCATAAAGACAAACCCATTTCACTTCCAGAACATTTAAATAACTAGGCAACGCTATGAGCACAACAAGTGAAAAACTAACTAACTCCTCTTTTAATGTACGACTTTGGATGTAAAAAGAAACCAATTTTCCTCAGGCACTTACACTGTTTGATGGATGGTGTAGTGATGTTGTGCACAAGATCAAAATCCAATAACAAATGTGACTCTCCTATGCATTCATCCTCTTTGTATCAGTGAAAGTGAGGTTGCTGAAGCAGCCCTGTAGCTACAAATTATCCAGAAAGAGAAGGATGTTCTGACTCAGTGGGGACAACACCGCCAGCGTTAATCCACAAGGAAAAACAGTGAATTATACACATATGGTAGGTCTACTGTATAAAGATGTCCAACAAGTAAGAATCAATTTCTTTACTGGTTTTACAACATACTGGGGCTCTTATTTGTGTCTGGTTATGACATCTCAAACTAAGGTTCAGGACAGAGAAGCTCTATGTCTACAGTAATGTCAAGAGGGCACATACGTGTTGCCTGGTTGGTCCACAACCCACCAATTGAGAAACATATTTAGAATGTGAGTTCTGCCTAAATGAACCTCGCTGAGTAACGTATGAGGAGATGTAATGCAGTGGACTGAGCAGTGACGCAGGATTGCAGGTCTTTACGAGGGTTGATCTGGGTAATGGTCTATGTCTGTCTAAGATTTCAGAGCCGTTGTCATATCCACCTCATAAACAAAGCAAACAACCTGGTCTTTTGTTTCCCACAGGTTCAGACTGTTGGTTCAAATTATCAGACCAGACTGATATTAACTGAAACAAATTCAAAGGGACATAGGCTCATACACAAGTGCCATATGTCAACATACCTGTATCAGTGTGATCAACAATGTAAAGAGAGTGACAGCTGTGATAATGTGGTGTCACGGGAATCAGAAACTATCAAGCTCATGGTGTAATACAAAGCTGCTGCAGCTCTAGTTTGGGTCTCTTCTCTAGAAAATCTCCTTAAAAGTCATTTTCCATACACATTTATACAGTTTCTACTGATACGTGTCTATTGCTGAGGCATCACTGTAGGATCATAGTGACCATCATCAACTTTGTTCAGAGGAGATCCATAGAAAGGCACCATGCAGGAAGTAGAGATCTGTGCATTAACAACTGCTCTGCGTGAACATAGGTGTAGTATGGTCTGTCAAACAGAGCAGTCTTCCTTAGAGGCAAGTACAGCATGTGTCTTCAAGCAGGCGGACTAAAAATAACACTCTCTTATCTCAGTGGGAAAATTGGGTGATTAATAAATCTGTTGAACTACATCTCCTGACAAGCTACAATTAAGACTCCGAAAAACACATCAGTGATTCACTTGGACATTTAAACATTTAACATGCACCTAGGAGTCATATCTATCAATTGTTGAGTTTCACAAAGCAGACAGCCTCTGTGGTTACACCCCCGACACACACACACACACACACACTCTCCCACCCCCTAGCCAACAACACACACAAACTCACACACAGCATTATTTAAAGTAGTGTTTGGATATGTTTAGATGTGTGTGATGAAATGGCACCAGCTGTGTACACTGGAGAGATGCACAAGGCCCCCTGGTTGAGCGGAGTGTTAACTCCTTCCCTCCCGATGAAGCAAAATGTACAGAAGAGACAAAAGTAGCCTGACCCACTGTTATCTGGACACAATATAAGCTTATTGATCAAGGGTTTGATGCTGTGATAATACAGTTACACACAACGATCTCTTAACCTTTTGTTGTTGTTAGTTTCCGAACCATGAGCATACTCACCTACAGCACATTTTACAGGTTCAGTCAAGTCCTGTGATAATTGCAGCTGCTGCCCTACATCGTCATGTCTTTATATCACATCTTCTTAATCACAGTTTTTACAGCATTAATATTTTGTATTAGAATTAGAGTTTCATGTCTTAAGTAAGTAGGTGATAAAATACATAAATGAAAAATAAATGTTTTATCTATTCAATTTAAAAAAAAGAAAAGGCAGAATATGGGCAGCAATGGACAATTGGTCTTATTATAAAGAACTTAAGTTGTAATCCCTAAAATTTTAGTACTAGCTCATTTGGTGGGACACATGGCTACTGGCGGCAACAGCAAGTTCAGTTTAATATAAGTACAAATGCCCTAATGCAGCTGCTTTGTCAGAAATACAAGGGAAGAGCAACTGGTGGATCTGTTTACAATGCAACCAACAAACTATTAAACATAGCATAGTTTACTAAATATAAACTAATTAAATGGCTAAAACAATAATAATATGCTGACCATAAATGACGTAAAAATTTGACTGGATTTCATGTCTTAAAGGATAAGGCTGTCATCTTCTATATTCAAATCAGTGAAGCATGTCTCTGGTAGACATGTTTCCTCATTATGAAACACAAGACCCTGATCATTATTTAAAATGTTGCCCCAAAGGCTCTAAACAGCCATAGCTTTTTACAGCATTTGAAGTAAGGAAGGGCCAAGGGCCCATGCACAAGACCTCTGTATATCCTTAACAAATATGACGGTCCAGTGTTTCATAATGAGGAAATATGTCACTAAGTACAGTGGTGTGCTTCCCTGATGTGTTTTTAAATACAATGGAGGTTTATGGCACAGATGAATAAGTTAATCCAGTCCTGACAGACATCAATCGTGAGTAGAGACAAGTCATTGTTGGCTTCAGCCTCTGCATGGGTAGTGTGGAATATACTCCAATCAGAGCTGACATTGGGCGAGAGGCGGAGTACACCCTGGACGGGTCGCCAGTCTGTCACAGGGCTGACATGTAGACGAACAACCATACACACACTCACTCCTACCAGTAATTTAGAGCCACCAATCAACCTAAGCTGCATGTCTTTGGACTGTGGGAGGAAGGCCGAGTACCTGGAGAGAACATGCAAACTCTGCACAGAAAGGTACCAGGGTGGCCAGGGCTTGAACCTGGAACCTTCTTGATGGGAGGTGACAGTCCTAACTGTTGCACCACTGTGCTGCCTGGTATCTGTACTTTACTTGAGAATTTTCATTTTCTGATACTTCATACTTCAACTTCACTAGATTTATTGATCCATGGTGGATAATTCACAAGCTACCCAGCAGTAATTCAAATTATAAGCATATATGTTAGTTAAAATGAGCTCTACCTTTACCAGCTGCAACATTAAATGTGATGTACACAATAATACATCAATAATTATAATTGAATAATATGATGTACATCAATGTAAACTGTGCCATTTTATAGAAATAGTACTTTTATTTCTGGTACAAGCATATTTTCTGCTAATACTTTTGTACTTTTTACTGAAATACCACACAGCAAAAGCACTGACTGCGCCTGTGCCATGGTGCTTGGAAACTAGTGGTGTACACAAACAGAAGGCAGACCTTCAATTTGACATGTGAACAGGAACATGTGTGCAGCCCTTGTCCGGGTCCACATGCACGAGAGCATGCACAAAGCATGAATTACACTTTACTAAGCACAAACATTGTATGTGTCTTTATAGTGCTCATTAACAATGATACAGTATGGTCACACAGGATGATGTCTAGCCTGTCTGGCTCTGCATTAAAATACAACGTTACCCGGATACAAAGAATTATGATGTCACAGTGAAGCTGGCATTAGTTTTGCGAATAAACCTCAAGTGTTAGCGCCAGTGCACAAGACAGGTTTGTATTAACATCTGTTAGTAATATCGGTCTCCCTGTGCCTTGTGGTAATAAAGCCTACACTAAATGGATACTGCATCTGAAACATTATTAAACCTAAATGAAAAAACAAAAACAAAAATAAAACAAATCAAACAAACAAACAAAAAAACCCTGATGGTCTGTCCCTTTCATGAAACTGTTAAAGTCAATCAAGTTTGACTTCCACAAATACCACAATAAGCTCGTCTCTAGTTAAAACAGTGTATGACTTAAAAACGTGCCTTAGAAAAACTGCATAATGTTCTTGCATCACTGTTATCAGGAAAATAAGAAATTAGACAAATGAGAACTACACCCAAATGTTCATTTAAAGTGTTAACTTAAAAGTGTAACTTTATAAAGGCAGCTTTTATAAATTTGACTGACTACAAGCAGGTGTTCTGAGCACAGGCCAAAGCGCCAGTAAAACTGGGAGTCATCACAGGTAAATTGAAAACAACACAACTTGAAGTAACAACCACTCAGTGAGAGTACGGGCCTTGGCGGCCAGGCCCCTGGGCATAGCTGATCCATGTTCAACCTTAAGTCAAGGTAGTTTAAGATAAATGGACCTGCTGTGTCAGCCCTGAGACCCACCTCAGCAGTCTAAAAATCTAATCACTCCAGTAAACCTTTACAATAGCTTTAAGGTGAGTTTTAATAAAAGAACTGTGTATAATTCTAAAAGATTCCAGCAAGTGATTGTTCACGCTGAATATATTTCATGAGCATTTTTTAGCTGTGAGAAGTTGTGGCATATTTCTCTTCAGCACCACTGTTTCTCCATCATCTTAGTGCCAAAAAACAAGCTGCTTCATTAGTCATGACTGCAGCACCTAATTAGGTTTGTGCCACTCGTTTATATTTTTTCTGTAAATTTAAAAGATTCTCTGATGTTTCAGAGTGCCTCTGGGTCCTTCTGTCTCTGTTGTCATTAAAACTGAATATTTCCTGTGCCAGCATTTTTAAAGGGTATGGCCTGTTTTCAAATCAAAACTGACTCTAGTGAAAGTTTAGCTTTTTGCAAAGGTACTGTGACAGCTTATTAAAGGAGTAATACTTCAGTTCTGTGAAACTTGTAAGATGGGATGTAAAGATGAACAAATATGTATTGGAAAAGCAATACACAGCCAGAGATATGGCTGCAGTGGTTGAAAACCACAGATTTGAACCAAATTCTGTTAAAAAGTCTAAATTCAATACGGATTTCAAAAACAATATCTGGCAAGTTTCTTCTCTTTGAGCTCCAGGTTCTAGTATGCATGTGTGTGCATATGTTTGCTGCATCATTTCCTGTTGGCGTCCAATCGTATGCCTGCTTCTAGTGATCCAGGTCCTGAAGGAAAACGTTCCCCCAAGGTAAAAATATGTGTTAAATGCACCGGTTAGCAGAATGCCAATTAAGTGATTCTTGATAAAACAACTACAATGTGCAAAATGTGCATCATATGTCCAGAACACCATGAGGACAGGCATCCATCTACAAAGACAGTACGGTGTTGAATCTGAGGTAAAAAAATAAAACAAATAAAACTGTTACAGGTACAGTAAAACCTTAGATTGCGAGTATAATTCATTCCGGCAACGTGCTCGCAATCCAAAGCACTCGTATATCAAAGCGAATTTCCCCATAAGAAATAATGGAAACTCACACCCATTTTTCCATATAAAAATGATTACAGTAATACAATATAAAGTAAAAATAAAATAAATTAACCTGCATTTTACCTTTGAAAAGAATCGGGGCCATTGTTGCAGTACAGACGTTGACTATACGAGTGAGGCGCGAGAACCATCGGCTCAGTTGTGACGTGACGCTCGGCAGACAAAGCGTACGTACTACTCGTATTGCAAGACCTCGCTCGTTTATGAAATTAAAATTTTTGCTCGCCTTGCAAAACACTCATAGACCGGGTTACTCGCAATCCAAGGATTTAAATGTAGTTGTATTTAGCAATTAGCTTCAGGCAGGTAACAGTGCCAGTGTTCGCAGTTACTTTCAGAGCATATTAGCTAATAGTGCTACCTGATCAAAGTCAATAACTAAAGCAGTTTCATTTGCAAGAACATGCACTTGTTGTTGTTGAAAATGTGGGATTTAGATTAACGTTACTGAGTCTGGAACTGTGGTGCACAATAACAAGTCTGCAGCATTTCAGTGAAAAGTGCATCCCAGCGCTGTCTGATAAGGTGAAGCAGCAGGTGGATGCAGTACAAAGGTCTGCTGTGCACCAGTGCCCGTTGTTTACTGCTGTTGAAAAGTCAACATCCTGCTTTATGAATATAATTTTTACTGCTTGAAATTCAGAACTGCTTTGAAGGAACACTGGTTTTTTTGTTTTCTTTTTTAACAGTCTTGCTTAAATACATACACTTAATGTATAATTTGTCAAACTGAAGCTAAATTAAAACAGAATATCATCTGAACTGAATCAAAATAACTCTGGTTTGCACCGTATAATTACGAGTTCAGCTGTGTCGTTTTTTCCGAATCGTGGCCCACGTGTCGAGATACAGATCAAATCGCGTGAGACGGGAAGCAACAGTACACACCCCTACTGTAAGCATGCAACATCTTTTGGATGACTAACTTCTCTGCATTGTGTGACCTTTCAGCAAGCTGATTCAAATAATTTGGAGGCTTATTTGAAAGATGCATATAAAAGAGCCTATTTGTTCACCATGGAAAGGCACTGTAATTAGAATGAAATGCAATCCCTGTACTCTCCCCCTAACATAGCTGCTAGAGATACTGGATACACACCTTTTTCACCCCCCCCAACCTCAAAACACACACTCTCTACCTCCTTTTGCATTGTGGCCAATTACTGTAACAGATGAAAAATTCACTTGACCTGGCAAATTTATGAGCAGAAATGAATCGCACTTCAACTCTTACACCAATTCAAGGCAATATAGTTAAAATTTCTCAAGGCTGATGAAGACATGATGAAACTGGACACATATGACAACTTGGCCACATGACAAAGACCTGATGAAACAGTGAAACAAACCTTGTAACTGTTTTAGGCAGCATCAGAGTACGAGGGCAAACAGAGCCACACTGTAGGACTGAGTCATAGGAGGGGGCTGTGCTATTATTCACATTGTAGAGACCAAAACATGTTTACACACTCACATTGTGGGCACTCAGACTTGCTTGTGGAACCCAGATACTGATCTCCTACATGTAAATCACTGAATTTTAGGGCAATGACTTGGTTTACGGTTAGGGTTAGGGTAGCAAGTAGCAGTTATGGTTAAGTCTCCAAGAAATTAAAGCAAGTTAATATAAAGTCCTCATAAGGAATGAAAACAAACAAGTGTGTGTGGCCTTTTTTGAGTTTTTTTCTTGTGGGGACAGAAAACTGGACCAAACTAGCTTAGCAGGGGCCGGCGTCGCTTGTGGGGACTGAAGACTGGTCCCCACAATGTAGTTTGTAGAATTTTACAAAAACAATGCAGTACAAAGTTAGAGCAAGTGTCAACTTTGGTTAACATTAGAGTAGGGCAGTGGTTACGGCCAAGATTTGGCTACGTCTCCCGGAAATGAGTGCAAGTCTATGTAGGTACTCGTAAGTCACAAAAACTAGGATGTGTGTGTGTGTGAATGTGCATGAGAGAGAAGGGGTGGGGGTGAAGGGGGAACCATTGTTTAGACTTTATAAAAACGGAACACTGAAGTTATGTGATTCTTGTCTGTCATAATGTTTCCCCTTGCTGGCTGGATCATGCACTGACAAAATATCATGAACAATCAGTCTCACATTTAACAGTTAAACTTGTCATACCTCAGCAATGTTATTATTAATCATTCAGAAACAGTACTCTTTTTATAGATTTAGTGATGTAAACAAAGCAACTTGGAAATTATGTTAAATACCAATAATAGGCTGTGCAATATGTGTGAGTAGATAAAACTGTGTTGTACATTACGTGGCTGTTTCTATTAGTATGAGGGTTCACACCGAACACTGGTGACAATGAATGCATTCATCGTGAACAGATAAAGTGTGTTGTTTATTTCTCTGTCAACATAGGGCTGTGGGGGTGAAGTTAGGTCATCAGAGAGTTCATTTTAAGCATTAGCAAAAGTAATCTGATGTGCTGAACCACTTACAGTAGCCTACATAGTGTTCAACACCATGTAAAGTGTTTCTATAACATCCTGACTGCATCTTGTTGACAGGGATCACAGCCGAGCAGTTTGACACAATACACAGCATCTTACTTTCATCACATTCTAGTGCTTGTGCCGTGTATGAGGACGCCCATGTAGTGATCCAGGCATGTAAAGCTATACAGCCAACATCAGTGCAGTGAGGCTGATCTGAGCTGGACACAAAGTAACAACGAGTCACTGTGCTGGTCTTGTGCTCCCATTTCAATTAATACACAACAAAGTTTGTGGCAAGATGCGAAGTGCTCTTTAATAAACTTCGGACAAGCTAATTGTGGGTGAGGTCAAAGGGCAGTAAGTGGAGGCAGGTATGAAAATGAGCAAGTCACTAGTTTTAAATGAACATAAAAATCTCTCCTAAAAGATCACTCCCGAATTACTGAGCATGCTTTCAGCACCTGCGAGGCCACTCGTCACAAAACACAGGGGTTTCTCACCTTATTAAAGTTGTAGTAGCCCAGACAGTGGGCAAAATCCAAGTTTGGTGGATCTCCTGGAATAGAATTTCCTCCAGCAGTCGGATAAAATCTTACATCCATGGTGTATGAGGGAGCCGCGCAGCTGTAGCCTACTCTGCACGGAGCTCTGTTTGTTTCTGCCGTTTACAATCCAAGCGCTCAGAGACAGACAGAGGAAGAAAGGCGGTGAAACTGACCCAGGATTTGTTGGGGGTGGGGGGGTAAACGAGATACTGCGATGGGCAGAAAAGGTTAGGCTAAAGTTCTGATGTTCCCCTAATACACCTGGTTCAGCCGCTTCATTTCTAAGAAAGCCCGCATGAAGGTTGGACTGAGCCCAGTGAGCTGTCTCTCAAGGAGCAGTAGACGCTCAGTGCCCATACATTTACACACAGCTGCGGCTGTATACAAAGAAGCCACGAGACCGGCGACTGTGCGTGGGTCCACCTCCTTTTCCTCCCCTTTCACATGCAGGAAAAATGAAAATGAAAACTGTAATAAAGTGGTAATATAATAACCCTGAAGTAAGTCCGCGCATCAAAGCAGTAGGCGCACATAGAAATGTGTCCGTATCCTCCACCGTCTCTCTTAGAAGTTAATTTCTCCAACTCAGGAAAGTAGTTGGTGAAGTAGTTGGAGTAAGAAGGAGCTAGCTGGTCGTACAAGCTCACCTGCTGAATATAACGTTGGAAGGCTTGTAAAACAAGCGAAAACTACACTCGATGGTGTAATTAGTGCGTATGAAGTAGTAGGCTACACCGACTATCCCGGCTCAGCCTTCGGCTCTGGCTCTCGTACTGATGAACAAGGCAAAATGTGTGAACACGCCAGCCCCTCCCCAAACACACAAGCCACTCCCATGAAAACACAGCATTTAAGTCCATGTGACATGTTGGCATGTGATAATTCATTACAATTCGAGTAATTTATATAGGTACATTTGATTATCAACTTTAAAATGTTGTTGCCCTACTTTGTTGACAGCCGACTTTTTAAAAGCTCATGCAAAGGATTGATTATCTCCTGTCAAACAGTTAAACATTATGACTGTTACATTTTCACTAGCCAAATATAACTTGACATTTCATTCCATTTTCACTTTGCATCGCCAATGGTAATAAAAAAGAGAACTTGCCTTTTTTGTGAGACCTGCCATCATTTCATTTTCATCATGTTTCTTTTGCTTGTTCTTCTATAAATTTTCCATCTCACTTTATTCACCTTTGAACACTGAAATGTTTTTGCAGTCCATGTTTATTCAGCTAAAACAGCTAATGTACTGGCCAGATGTTACTTGTAACTACATACCACACATTTGTGTGTGTCTGTGTGTGCTCTCAGGGACATCTCAGACTGATGCAAAAGTTAAATTCACTGTCCATTCAGCATCTGTTCCCAGTTTTAACTAGTGGCTCCTAACAGTACTGCAATTAACAGTTTTACTGATGCCTACATTTTCTACATAACCCACACTGATAGAAGAGGACATAACTCTTGACAGATCAGCTCCAAATGCAAACATGTTTGGCTCTAGCTCTTTTTATTATCAATGTTTAATCTATGGTTTTATATGCGTAAAGCATTCTCAAAGATTAGAACACTGGGATTTATTTTTGTGACATCATCACAATGTAAAGTCTATGTGGCAAGAGGGTAAACACTACTGCACAAGTGGAAAAAAAATCCATTTGTAAAATGTGGTGAAACAGATCAAAGTTGGGTCCACGGCACTGTAGAGTTGTGCTATTGCAGAGTGATAAAAGACTGGGGAAAGCACACTACAGCTGGCTGATTCATTTTTATTTATTTTGAAAACTGTAAAGGGTTTGTTCCCTGACCTAGTAGGATTGCCATTGCTTTTTGAACTTTCAAAATAATGCTGTGCATGTATTTTAATTATTTTTTCCAAAATGGATGCAAATACAATTCAGTACGCTACAATGCAACTTTATTTTGATTTTTCTGTATGTCCTGCACATATAGTGAATTGACAATAAAAAAGTCTTGAATCGTATTGTCCGCTTTTACATTGAAATTCATTTTGCATCCTGAGTCAGTTCCATGAGTAATGATTGTTTTCTGATCTGTCCATCTTGATATTTATAGATCATTACGTTTAGCCAAACAAAAATACTTGCAGTATAGATAACATGTGGTACCAAAGTAAAGTTTTCATTAGCCCCTTTTTATGAGCACAAGACAAGATTTATACCCATGTCACTTACATATCCCTACTTGACGCAGCCCTGCACTTCAGCATTTAACTGCAAGTGCTTTAATGTATTTGGAGTCTGGACATAGTACAGTTCTCCCAACACATTTCTCAGTTTTCTTCTCAGGGTCTGAGTCAGAAACAAGCCCAGGTTGTCTAAGTGTTGCTTTTAAGTGGCTGCTGAAATCCATATCAGAGATATTATTTTTGAGCAAAAAGTACTTCACAGCAGTGGCACTTTACAGTACCACCTGCTGTAAGACGGTCTGATCAGGTTTATGGGTAGCCATACTGTTTGTGTTGGAAAAAAAACACAAGTAAAAATAGTTTATTGTGTATTAAAGTGGTAAAGCAGTTGAATGGTCTGTGTAAAAAGAAACCAAAATAACACCCTGTAAATAAAACTGTGCAGTAAAAAATATTAGCATGGTGTTGAAGGAACAGATTTTCACAAACACAGCCAAGAAACAGGAAGTTGATTTCTTACTGGAAATTATAGTGAAATTAAACAGGATATATTTTTGTATTGTTACTTTATGCAGCCATTTGCCAATGTGTGTAAACTTCAGATAGCATGAATAGCTCATAACAAAAGTTTCAAGTGATGATTCACCTAAAATGTTCATACAACACCCTTGGCTGCAGATATTTTAAAGTGGCATAGCAGGGAAGGCACAAGTGTAATTAATAATATTAATGATGGCTGTGTTACATTAAAGCGTCCCAGTAAGTCATGTCAGTGAGACAGCATGCACAATACCACAGCCTTGGTGCAGGCACGTGGAAATGGAACACAGCCATAATTGATGCTATTAATTATACCTGTGCTTTTCCTGTTACAACATGCCAAAATGTCTGTTATGAAGAAGGTCATTTTTGTCTAACTAAATTAAAAAAGAGATGAATAAATAACAAATTTGTGAACTTACAACTCGCTACACACTTGGTTGTGCAGTAAGCACACAAAGCATTCACCTGTTCACATTCAGCTCTCCAGAGTGGAAAGGAGAGGTCAGAATAAGCATGAAAATCAATACTACTGGCGATGAGAATACATAAATAAAGCTCTGCTGTTATGTCATTTTGGTCTGCAAATGTCAAATTTTCCTTTATTTACTATAAATGTCCACATTGAAATATGTCAAAACCATAGTCGTCATTCCATCCATCTATACCCTAAGATGGTCTGTTCTGTTTAAGTGAGAAGACTAGTGTTTAATTTGAGCCGTTCTCCCATTTATTAATCTGTCTTACATGTCACCTCTTATTCACTGCTGACAGGGAGTGCTAGGATGTATAGTCTAAAGTAAGTTACATTTAATTGGATACAGTTGGAGGAAATCAGACTGCTTTGGATTCTACTGGTTAAATTTTATCCTGAGAGAAAGTTTACATGAACTGATATTTTAGTGCTTCGGTGGTGCATTTACACTGTTATTTTATGCTTTTGTTCTATTTAATTGCAGTATATTTTCCTGGGACTTCTCATTTTAGTGAGTGTTCTAGGTCAGTGGACCAGTTTCACCATGTGAAAAAAAAATTCACTTTGTATCTTGATATGCTTTTTAAAATTGACTACTGCAACTAGCATTAAAAATGCAAGAGCCTACCTTTAGCTAAAGTGCTTTTTCCTTTATTAAATACAGATGTATCTGAGACACGACTTCTTGTTCCATCCTTTTTCATTATGTGCTTTTAAGGTCAAATTACCCCTGCACTCAAAGTCTGGGAATTATTAGTCCCTGGATATAATATAGAATAAGTCACATGTACCTTACTAATGTTTTTTAACCTCCAACTCTTGCAAAACAAGATAACTATTAACTAATATGTTTATGTTTATAATACTATGAAACTATCCATAATAGTTTCAACATAAATTAATTACATTTGTTATACTGAATAAAACATTTATTTACATATTCAGTTACTGTGTATGTGTGTGTTTGTCTCTTCTACATGAGAGTGCTTTTTACACTTGTTCTGAGCCAGAAGAAAACACTGTGCAAGTGGGATGTGTGTTGGCATGTAGTAAACGCAGGCTTAATCAATGACATACAGTGCTAAACTCTGCTGTGCTGTGCCGGAGGAGATAATCCTCATTTGAATGCTCTCCAGTGCTTGCTTAGAGATGGTCAACAATCCGTAGTCGTCAACAAATCTTTGTAATTATACACACACTGATGCATATGCAAACCATTTTTTGTCATGTTCCTGTTTGATAGTTGCATGCATAACGAAGCAATGCCTTCGCACACTACACACACTGATATGCCCACTCAGTCAAATCTCATTCCCTCTTGCACATACAGACACATAAAAAAACCCACAGTTTCCCACACAGCACATACTAGCCTATCAGATAAGCAAGCCCCACTGCGCTCCCAATTCAGCTTGGTTATTGGATGTTTGGTTTTCAATACAACATGAGTGTGGTGTGTGTATTTAAGTTGGTTTTATTATTTATTCCTGTTTTTAATGTTGTTTGGCTATGCAGCCAGGGAGTGGGATTAATTTCCTTTCTGATGGTTGGGTATCAGCATCTCAGCCAGATGAATTATGCTTTTCTACCATATGTCATTTCCTCTCAGGCTGGCAACACTAGAACCATGTGGCAACACGAAAACAAATTATCCACTGCTGGCTCCTGCTCAGATTCAATTAAAGCAGGACAGTGGAATTATATAGAGGTACAAAAGAGTTACAAAAGGTGGTGCAAAATGCAAAATAATTAACCTAATAATCTTTATTAACTGTATGGTCCCCTTCATATTAAATATTTGATGCTACCATGACAGGGACCAGCACCTTCACAGATAATTGCTGTCAGATGTTTGTTCCACCCAAGTAAGATTTGTGTGTTACAAAAATCTAATTTGCTATCTCACTTTTGTCATTATAAATCATTTTTAAAGTCAGCCTGAGGTGCTTGTCATGCCCAAAGCTATTCTGATTACTATCACCATCACCCATGGAGAAAATATGCACACTACAGCTAAATGTGGCGTTTAATTTATGTGCAGACACTTACTAAGACAGTGACACGCATTCATCAAAAAGAATTCAGTTATCATTAAGATCAGTATATAAACAGTTGGATATTGTATAGAATTTTTGTTATAATCACTGGAATGAAGCAAAAGCAAGAAACACTTCTCCTAAAGCTAGAAAGGACTGAAAGAAATTTTAAGCATGACTGTGCTTGAAAATTTGAAAAAGGTTGTAACATTTATAGCATAATAGAATAGTGGGAGAACTAAAAGATTTTTGAGTCTTTTGATCTAACTGTAAGATGTGAATGAAGTAACAGTTGAAGTGAAAGTGCTAAGACAAGTTGAAGATTCAGATGGAGTTAGATCACTATTAGGAAATTGGACAACTGGGATAAATTGAGCTTCAACAGTCACCTGAAGTGTAATCACTGACAGTAGGTAGACTCTCAGTTTGACAATAAGAGATGAACACAGGGGAACTATCACATGACAATTAACCTCTGAATGCAGTTTAACTGTCAGCGTCAAATGTTGTACCTGAGTAAATTCATTGTAGGTGAAACTCCACAATTTTGGAAAATGCACAACCTCATGTTTGAAAGTAATCATGCTTTTTAACATGCTGCCTGGGAATTAAACATACTGACGCCTTATGAAGCAAGAAAAATATTTGATGTCTGCTTCTGTCACAACCACTTTTACTTTGTCCCTTGGTTAGTACCTCAGAAATCTGAACTGCACTGACAGCATGAGGAGTACTGTACTCAGTCAACCATGTAAACTTGGTTAATAAACTTAGTCTATAACAGTGCTTTTTGTTCCACAGAAAAACACTGCTCCTACAGTATCTATTCCCTGTGAATGGTATTAATATTTTATTTTATCAAGCAAGAAAAGGACAGCTGGTCTTACAAGAAGCATGACACAGCCACAGCAGAGAAAAAATGTTATCAAATTCAGAGCATGAAGTGTTCTGTTCTCAGTCAAACATCATATATGCCATTAGGAGAGAAAAATGGGCATAGTTACAAGACTGCACTGTCGTTTTGGTCGAGTGTTAGTGAACTGCCACTCCACTGAGAGGTAGAACACATACATACACTCATCACTGACAAATTTAAGTCTGACACCCTCTCAGAGATAGACAGTGGCCTGCAGCAAGACACTGAAAACATGAGGCGATAACACACTCCAAACCTCAGAGCAAATCATTACACAGCTCACTTACAACTTTGATCATAGTTCTGAATACATTCCATATAAAATATGATAGTAATTATGCTCTTCAAAAGGCTGTAAGTCTGAAAGACGAAAATGCAGTAAAACCTAATCAGTGGTGTTACAACAGTGATAACCAGTTTAGTAGATCAGAGAACGCCTCTGTAGAGAATGGGTTTGATGCCTGAAGTCATCACATTAATTGTATCCTTCTGTTGCCCTTTTGTATGGTTTCCTTAAGTACTGAAGATGATCATGAAGAGAAAAACTCCTTTTTATACGGAGAGTTTTGCTCCAAGAGCCAAGGTCTACACATACACAATGAGAAAGTTTTATTTTGGGACTGATATTCACTTACAAAAGTGTAACAACTTAGACAGTGGCAAGCTGGATGATATATGGTATTATTTTAATGAAACAAAGGTACAGTGGTCAATCAAATAGTCAGCCAGCTGTTTGGGCCAAATCAGCCCATAGTGTGCATACAGATTGGTAACCAATTAAATATAAAGTGTCTTAGTAAGATGTTGGGCATTGACTCTCCAAGTATATAAACTCCACTGGAGGGATGAACACCATTCTTCCAAAAAAAGGATGGTGGTGGGGACACTGTCTAACATGTCGCTCCAAGATCTCCTATAGGTGTTCAACTAGGTTGAGATCAGGTGACTGTGAAGGCCATAGCATGTAATTCACATACTTTTCATCCTCATCAAACTATTCAGTGTGCTCTCCTGCCCTCTGGATGGGGTCGCACTCATCCTGGATTCAGGGATGGTTCTATTTTGTCACCTAAATGTTGTATGCATCAGTATCTAAAGCTACTCTGATAATTACTTATTATTAGACTATTCGTGTTTTCAGCCGGTTGTTTTGATTCTACCACCTACAATGTTACTATTGCTGTCCACTCTCAGTGCTCTCATCAACACTCATCACAAAAGCCTTGATAAACCATAAATCATAAATTTTTTGCTACCCACCCAGCACCAAGTGGCTTAGAGACAAAGCTAGCTACTGGCTGGTGAACTCAATAGAGCATTTAGCAGCTGAGAATCAAATCTAATGTATTTGGGCTCAGGAGTTATTGCAATTGTTGTAGGGTAAAACAGAGCTAAACACATAGTGAATAATGGACATACATTTGTTGGAGGTAAGAAAGACATAAAAAAAGATAATGTTCTGTGTCCATAGGTAGCTGTTAGCCAATGTGTTTGCATTATGAACTTTATATTGTGATAATATACGCTGTGTTTACAGCTTGCCCATTCTACCCCAAGTGGTCAAAATGTATTAATTATGCTTTAAAAGGAAATGTTGATGCTATTACAGTATAGTCTAGTCACAGCTGCACTGCTGTGATGGTTCAGAACAACCTTGCTACACTCATAGGTAGCTAGCAAAGAAGTAAAGCAAAGTAAAGTAAAGTAAAGCAAAAATTAGATTTCTATTTTCAATTTAAATCTGGGCCAAAATCGTTGCCCAGTCAGCAATTTGATCAGTGCATAACTGTGGGTACCTCTTCATGAGCTGCACATAAACCTAAATAACTTTCTTATGTCTGGAATCAACCAATAATTAATAACATATGTGGTAGGGGAAAAAATTGTTTTTAAACATACTGGTGGCTATTTTATTACAAGTCTTATTACAAGGCCTGTGTGGAGCGATAAGAAACAAGGACTGCATACTGACAAATCTGCAGGACACTTCATTATATTATTCTCAATTAAAACCTGTCCTCAGCAGCATTAGTCATCTTAGCGCTCGTCATTCAGACTAATTACCACTTGCCTTCCATGCCACATGCTGGAAGAGAATATTTCACTATCCCATTAAGCGATTCCAAGATATGCCCTTGATTGACGTTCCTTTAAACCCAAGAAGTAATTACATTATATGCTTCAGTTTGCTTCTAATAATTTCAGATTTCTTCTTTTTTTTGAGTTTGTTAATTTTCTTTAACTGTTTCCATATCAATACTGTCTGAGAGGGAAAAAAGCAAAGTAAAAACAAGACATCATGGAACGCAGACTCAATTAATGGGTAAAGCTTTTAAACATACAGTACGTGTGTAGACATACTAGTAGTAGATACAACATTGCATTAATCACACATCATTTGTGTTACAATTACACTACATGGCTTGCAAAATATTACTGCAGCGCGATGACCAAGAGATATACAGCATGTGAAGCTGTGGACTTCATAGCTGACATGACAGTGATCAGGACAGAAGCCAGGTTGACAGTGAGGAGACTTTGGAGGAGGAAGTGTCAGAGGTTGAAGATGACACAGAGTACAACCCAGAGGAGGAAGACTGTGACACTGCTGAGGAAGAAGACTCAGCTGAAGTTGTGGTCTCATTTCAGTCCAAAAATGGAAATTTTCCCCAGATGTCATCCCCACCTGAGAGAAGAGGTCGGCTTCCAAGGGAAAATGTCATCAGTATCGGTATCGATATTGCCAGTACTGGCCCTGTATTTACTTGGTATAGGATCAATACCAATTTTGCAGTATCACACACCCCTACAGCCCATAGATGAGCTTCCTAAACTTACATCTACTTCAGATTCAGCACATTTTTAGGAAGTATTTTCTACTGGATGTAAGAGATAGGGAAGATGTGTTGCTGTTGAGGTTTTTCAAATGTCTGTTTTTTTTACTGTAACCACCACAATAAAATTCCCATACCATCTATTTTACTGGACTAGAGGGGGGAAATATTCAGAGGCAAAGAACTCAGAACCTGGCTTAAATAAAAATACAGTAACAGTAGAAATGAAAAATTAAGTAAGGTATACTGTAATTCTTGTGCTTTTGGGTGAAAAGAGCCTTTAAATCTGTGGCTAGTTAAATGTACTTCCTTATTTTGTCAGTGTCCATTGTGATGTAATGGCTCATTGTATGGTGTTTAGTCTTAATAGGTTGTGATTTGACATACATGTTAAAATCATCAGAACCATTCTTTTCATGTCTTCAAAAAACAGATGCATTCAACCCCCCATGTTTTGTTGCTGTCTTTTAAAATTACTTCAATGCAGAGTATGCTACAAAAATATTAATGACTATGTGTTTTGACAAAACATCTGTTAGCCCTGTAAGGTCTGCTTGTGAAAAATGTTATAAATGTGTCCCACAGCGCTGCACATATTCTAAATGCTCCAGTGTAATGAGTTTTTTTGTAATGAACATCCAGTGTATGATGATTAATAGTTCTGGCCTCTTATTTGCAGAATGCAGTCTGTTATACTGTAACATGCCAGGTAAAGCTTCTTTTTACTTGTCTTATATTCTTAACATGGAGGAAGCTGCTCTTTGTTTTGCTTCACATGTAAATTAAAGTGTTCACAAGGTAATTGTCACCTTATCATACTATGAAAAGGGAAACCATCACCTGTCACACAGATTATAATCTGTTCTCAGCACAGTGTGAGCGTCAAAACACTATGAAGGTAAAGAATGAACAAAAAATGTACAGATATGTTAATACATGCATTGTGAGTGTACATCATGTGAAATGACAAATGGGACCTGTGAGACATTTAGAATCAAAATATTTCTTTCCTTCATCACATAAACATTACTGTAGGTTTGTGTGTCATTCACATTTTATCAATTTTGGTTCCAACAGACTATTCATCTTTCAACCACAATATCCCTGGGATGCCAAGAGATGGTCTCTAATCACTCCTGGCCTCCATTACTCTCCTTCGTCTGCTCACTCTAGCTCAGGGGCTGCAGCTAGTCATGCACAGAGACCTACAAAGCGCCTCCTGTCGTTCTTTTCCACCTCACTCCCAGGGAGCTGATATTCCCACAGACTGCCAGACTGGGTAGTAGTCAGCCTCCTGAGAGAATCTTCATCATCTGGACCCCTAATAGTCACCCTCATCACCACATCTCATATCACTCTAAGAATATTCTCCTCCTGGACAACATGGAACACTTTTTGCTCCTTCCAGGCTATGTTTAATGTCATATAACCCTCTTTCAACATTGCTACCATAACTAACCTTGCCTCATAAGCTTTCTACTTTTTTGCCATTCATGCTACATCCAGACTGAGCTCTTCTTGAAGGCCCTGCAAACCCTTGGTCCTTCAGCTATGATCTTGAACATCTAAACCCTAACATTGCTACTTTCCTACCCTTGTCTCAGAATGCCACCTTAAACAACATTGTCCCATTTTCCTACTGGACCACATGGGATGGCTTTTGCTCCTTCCACTACAAGTTCAACTTCTCTTTTCCATTCTTTGACATTACTACCCTACCCAGCTTCGTACAATATTCATTCCACTTTTCATCCACCCCCCTTCACTTAAAATGACAACCTGGTGAGTTAACTATTAGTCTCAAGTCCAATTCCCTCTCTTCACCTTCCTTCACCGCCTCAAACTTACAATGAGCTCAAGTAAGTTCAATCGTAAACCACTATGTCTTAGCCATCATCATTAACTCAGAACCAAGTCTAGTCTTTGTACTAAAATATATGAAAACAAATAATACTCATCCATTACTACAAACTAGACACCCCATTAAGTCCCTATGAATCCCTGGACCACCACCCTCACTTTTTGAGATCTCAGGAGGCATTCACAGGACCCACTCCATTCACCGCCGAATCTGGAGAAGGTGTCACCCGATCCTGGTTCTTTTCTATTTTGAACAATACTAGCTTCTCCTAGGATCTCCCCTGATCTATATCTTGGTCAGTCTTTCAGGCTCAGAGCAGCCAGTAGTGCAGCAAGCAAAAGAATTCCCATGCACCTGATAAAGGTCATGGGGCACTGGACTTCTCAAGCCTAACAGCAATAAATTTAGCCTAACCCACACAATGTCCTAAGGTTCAATCCTTGTTTATTTCATATGGATGTTTTTGGGAGATTAGCCAAGCCCAAGAGCCATGCAAGTCCCCCAAAAGCTTTCTCCAAACTTCTTTCAACATCTTGTCATACACCAGCCCCACCACCACGGTCATCTCACTGGACCCTTCACCTTCCTGCAATTGTTGTTGTAATTAGGTGATGCTTCATTTTTCATCTAGTGCTATCATCAGGTCATAATTTTAATCTGTCCTTTACTTGGTTTTACGACCAAATATTAGCAGACATTTCCAGATGTACTCTGTCTTTACTGCCAATTAGAACATGATAGCTTGCTAACACACTAAATTAAACATGGTAAACATTATACCTGCTTAGCATCAAGATACTGGCATTGTTTCTGTGAGTATGCTGGTGTGCTGACACAAGTACACAGAGCCTGGTTGTAAACTCTCAGCCTTGTTAATCCTAACATTCCCCATTATTCTTAGTTTATGAGCATCATTGTGGCCACTTGAATAAAACAAAAGATGTTAAGGTAAATATAAAATGCAAAAACCCGTCTTTAATGGGCTTCAAGCCAGGGTGGTTGTTAACTGATACTATCCTCAGATCTTTTTTGGTTTGGGTAGGTAGAAGTCAAGAAAAAGTCATAGAGGGTGAGGTGGTTTAACAAATCCTGTTCTGTGTCATATCCAGTATGTCTAATTACAGTAATAATGTCGATTCCTCGGCAGCATCAAAGATAAGTTATTCTGTTTGATCCAGTATGGACATTCTCTAATGCCTGTCACTGGCCATATTCTTATGTTTATATCACTGGTTTGGAGTAATCCTCATAAATATTTATGTACCACTGCAACTGAACGCTCAGCATGAAATGAAATACTGCACTTCTTGACGGTTGTTTGCCTTGAGACACAAATCTAAATCTACATATTGGCCGTTGAATACAAATAGAAGTGCTATAGGCTTGACCCTGCAGGCTATTTCAGTCTACTAGTCTGGTGGAATTTGAAAATAGCTTAATTGGGTATGCATGCACATTGTTTATGCTGTCAGGTAAACCTAGAGTCAGAATCACTTTAGATGTTTTTGTTTCTTTTATGTATTTCTTTATTTTAATTTTACATTTTAGTTCAGTTTACAAGTTGAGTGAGATTTCAGTGAATTCATAAAAAAGTATTTGTGCATCATTTTCTCAACCCTTTTTACAGATGCATGTCAGTTGCTGACAATCACATCACGTTCTGAGCACCAAGACGGACACAGTACATGGGCACTATGAACACAGTATCATTTTCCAGCTGCATTAAAATAACTGCATTTTCTCTTCCATGGTCCAATAACTGAAGAAAGGATCTTGATTTGTTTTTCCCTATGGCTGCAAATCTCATTTTTATAGCACAAGATATTATGTGCAAACCAATTCCAAATCCACTTTTCCGGTCTACTTTTCCATTATCACAATAAAATCGGGGTTCATTTTTATGATGGCTGAACGTTGAAATATATTAAAATGGGTCTGAGAATAGCCTTGCCCTCTTGGCCGTTGTCTTTTGAATTAAATGTCAACACAAGTGTAAAACAAAATGTAACCTCATATTCTGCTGAATATAAATGTGCCATTTGCTAATATAGATGGGTATGGAAGAAAAAGAGGCTCATCTCTGTGCTCATAAATTAACTAGAGGCTGTTTGCAGTTGAGTGACACATCTTTGATTTGTTGCAAGCAGTTAATTTCAATCCAGATCCAACTTGGTGCAATTTCTCAGGGCATCTTGCTTCCTAGACTGCCATACAGATAGCAAAAGGAATATACCAACATCAAATGAATGGCAAGTCATACAACCTTTCAACATAACATTAGTTAATGCAAGTTAAAGCAAACACTGTTAAATTTCAGAAGACCATTTCAGTAAACTTAAACAGTCAGTCAGTTAACTAGTCTGAACTGGCTGACGATGCCTGGTAATAACCAGTTTACCAGTGTAACTGATTACCATAATATAATTATGTCAGGACAAATGCAGTGATTTTAGTAGAGTACTGTATTAAGTTGTGTGAAACCAGGCTCAGGAGGGCAGCCAGTTTGGACAGGAGAGAGACAGAGAGGTGGCTGGATACAAGCCATGACCTATCTACTGTTTCTCTCCAAATCTGTCATTTCCATCAGTGTAGACTCACCGGGGCCCTGACAAACTCTCTCATCCCTTCCAACTCTATTCGATTGGACAAGCACTGGACTGTGGTGTTAAATTCTTCATAAATGGTTGTGTTTTCTGAAGCATGAATAGCTCCACAGTGCTAGTAAATGAAATCAGTATACAGTATATAATGAAGAACCTTGCTGTACCTTTCACTGGAACGTGAAATAGGATTTACAGAAAGCAGTTATGGACTACAACCTGGAGTTTGCCCAATATGTGTTCTTGAGTGGTGGAATTTGGATTTGAAATAATGATAGCTTTAAGGTAATGTTCAGTATGGTGGAAATTACATGGTATCACAATATTCAGTTCCAATAGCAACAGCAAATGTATTCTTGCAGGATCTGGACTTAAAAGATGTGTATATACGTAAATAACAAATCTTAGGTAACTTATTGACTATAACATTATGCTCTTCTGAATACATAATATAGACTCAGAAAATGACATTTTCTTCATATGAAAGCAGTTTAAAATGCAACTAAATAAGGGGTATTGCCTGATAGATTGCACAATACTGAAGACTAGACAAGAGAAGAGAGGAGAGGGGCCACAAAGAATGAAATGCTCTCCACAGACAATGCATTTACTCCCAAACACACCTTGGCTTATTAAGAATGATAACAATGCAGCGAGGGCCTTTTGTATCACAGTGCACAGACACATGTTTCTCCTAGACTGACATAATTGCCATTCTTCCTCTGTGTTCTATCTGGGCAACATCAATCTCTGTTGCTGGTCTGTCAGAACTGTCTGAGGCACGGAGCAAAGTCTTCCCCATATCAGGGCTTTGTGAAGTGCTGGAGCTAAGCACAAGCTGCAGCTGAGGATGAAAGATCATACAAGTGGCTCAGCCAAAAGACTCCTCTTTACATCATTTGTCACCAAATAAATTTAGTGTAAAACTCTGACTTTAGCCCCAAAGGCTCATTTAGGCTAACAGTAACAAATTGATTCTTCTTGCTTCCAAGATGTCTAATATCACATCAATAATGCCTAAAATGGAATGGCAAAAGCAAGGACCATGAGACGGTGATAATGGAGTCGCTTAACTGAGGATGATATACATAAGTGCATTAAGGAATCATTTGAAACAAGTGTGTTGATTTATAAAGTATAAGCTTTGTGCGGTCAGCAAAAGTACCAAAAAGCTAAAGAATACCATGTGTACTGTGAACATAGATAATCACTGTTGCAGAATTTTTTTCACAACTTTGGGATGAAAAAGATTGTTTGAAGAGAGAAGCAATATTTCACTGGGTGAAATAGGTGCAGGCAATCTGCCTTTGGAGTGGAGAAGGCAGCAGTGTTTTATAATGGAAGAAATTCAATGTGACATGTTGAGAATGAATTGCTCAGTCAACCAGAAATATCCCTTGTTCTAATGGCTTGGGACATTCGGTGGCGTGTTCTCTCCTCCTCCTCCCCTCCCCCCATATTTTTGTCTCTATCTCTCTTGGCCTCTGTCTCTCTCTTTCTGTGGGTATAAACACAACACATCTGTAATGACTAAGGTTAAGGTCAATAAATTGTCCTCAGTTGTCAAAAATAACCAAAATATGCCGCAGCTCAATCTGGACAACTTGTCTTAACAGGCCTTCATGGGGGCAGAATATAACTGACCTACTGAAAAACATTGTTTTTAATATCAAACTAACATTGATAGCAGATGATGATTGTGGCTGTGGCTCATGAGGTAGGGCAGTCGTCTCCTGACCAGCAAGTTGGTGGTTCGACTCCCGGTCTCCCCGCATGCGTAAGTGTCCCTGAGCAAGACACTGAACCCCGAATTGCTCCTGGTGGCTTGACTAGCGCCGGTGCATGGCAGCTTGTCGTCATCAGTGTGTGAATGGTGTATCATCTCTGTAAAGCGCTTTGGCCAGTGCAACACACTGTGAGAAAGCGCTATATAAAAAAATACAGTCCAGTCCATTATTCTGTAAAAACTTTTTTTTCAAAGTAGACATTAGGATAAATTCTTGGAACAATTCGTCACTGCCTGTATCTGCATCTACATGTACAATACATGTTAAGTAGACATGAATGAACAGGGCAGTTACAAACATTTCTTGTTTAAACATCCTTTTTTAAAATTAGTAAATTAAAGAAAAGACAACCCTTATGTAAACTTGCCTCATTTTACATCAAAACAACAGATTCACTTCATATTTATTAACATAACAGAGTGGCATGGTGTAACAGTGTTTAGCACTGTCGCTTCACAGCAAGAAGGTTCCGGGTTCGAACCTTGTGGCTGACCGGGGCCTTTCTGGGTGGAGTTTGCATGTTCTGCCATTGGGTTTTCTTAGGGTACTCTGGTTTCCTCCCACAATCCAAAGACATACAGGTTAGGGTAATATATTAATATTAATTGTCTGTAGGCATGAGTGTGAGTGGTTGTCTGTCTCTATGTGTCAGCCCTGTGATAGACTGGTGGTCTGTTAAGGTTGTACCCCACTTCTAGGTGGGATTGGCTCCAGCCACCCTCTACAGGATAAGTAGTATAGATAATGGATGGATGGATTATTAATGTTACATTTAGTAAGAAATTATTTACAGTACTCATATAGCAGTTTAACAAGTGATAGTGGTTCTTTATAAAAGTCCAGACAAAAATCATTTCAGGGACTCACAGAGTCAATGTTTATTAGGTGCAGCTGAGTTATTTGCTGGCAAAACTTGTCATCATACTGTAGTCCATGAAATAAATTGTTGCCGGCTTAAAATGTGATGTCCTACATCTTGTTAAAACACTGTTAAGTTACCATTCAAATTGCAATGTGATACACTAATACATGAACTTGTAATTTAATTTTAAAATATCATTTGGTCAGCCCCAGTAAATAAAAAAATGAATTTAAAAACACCCATGGCTACAGAATGCTGCTATTTTGTAAGAAAAGTATTCAACTGTAACTTTAATGCCTTGTAATCTCATATTTTTAAAATGATGGGCTTAGATTGATACTGTGAACAAGTAATAAATCTAGTTTCATCTACAGAAGCATGCTAAAACAGTCATGCTGTAGCTTCATCTGTGAAGTGATCTGAACATAATTTGCATTGCAACAACAGAAATGTATTTTTGCCTTGTTGTGATGTGTGTGTTGTTGCTGTTGATACCAAACATTTATTCTCTCCTCAGTGAAGACAGAAGATGCGCTGTCATGTATCCTTTTGCATTACTGGCTCTTGAGTGCATACACTCCATGACTGACACCTCAGATATTCACCTTGTCTACAGAACATGTCTTACCTTACATGAAATATGATTTCTTGAGAAACGTAATCATGGGTTGGAAGATTGCTTTCTATTATCCAGGAGTGAAACTGATAAATTTGTGCTGGGGGAAAATGTTTCAGATGTCAGTTTCATCACAGAGCTATTTTGCACATGTGCTCAGTTTCATTGTGTTAGGTGTCTGGTCAAAGTATTATTGAAAATTGTGATGATTCTCCCTGCTTATCAGCAGGTCTTTGTGATGGCCGACACAGCATATAATCTTTTCTCAGGATATGTTAACCCACAGCAGGCAATAGCCTGCTTATTAACGAAATGTAGCTACTGTCCTTGTGCTGACATACAAACGGGAAACAAACCAAACTCGGGGGCTAAAAATATCACAGCATTTAGATAGGTTATCTGGCTCCTGACAGCAGGCTGTACAATACATTACATATTAACCAGCATTCACACTTTGGGGTTTCGACACTTGTGTACAGCACAAGATTTAAGAGGAGCATTTTCCACACAAATGCGCTTGATTGTAGAAAACGCACATTTGTTTTCATTTTTACCTAATGCAGACACATCCACTTTATATTAGGTAAGCAGGTCAGATGTGTCTTGCTAATATACAGTATTCATAAATCTTAAACATATTAGTGATTCAATCTATGAGCAAGATCTGCAATATTACTTTCTCATTGTTAATGTCAAAGCCAGTTTATTTTTCTATCTCATAAAGTGTCAGAACCAATGAATTTATCCTACCAACACATTTTGTCATAACGTATTACTTATTAAGTTCATAGAGCTCCACTCTTTTTTGAAAAATATTAAAAACACATAATTAAGCCATACTGTTGCACTGGCAAACATCCTGTCATTATGACGAACAGTGGCACTGTGGTTTGTCATGAGTCGATCCCACATACATAACCCTTCAATTGTAAATACATGTGCTAAAAACTACAGTGTCAGGCTGTGTCAGGTAGTTATTTTTGCCTGTTTAACAAAAAAAAAAAAAGTACTTATTCATGACCCGTAATTAAAAATTTAATTATCCTAAGTTCCATTGGCAAGGTAGGGAAACCAGAAAGTACTGGTACTTAGTTTTGGTCTTTCTATGCAATTAGATTATAATAGCAAATAGCAAATATATAGAAACATACCAGCCTTAAAATATTTCCTCGTGTGTATTCAGTATTTGATGGGACCTTTTTTGGGTAAAAGTCAGGTGCATTGGAAGCAATGTGTTTCATGTTGTATGGCAACAGAGCAGAAGAGCAACTGAATAGTTAGCATGATATTTATCGTGGGTGAAGAATGAAATAAAAGAGTACTACCCACAGAAAAACAAAATCTACAAAGCAAGATTTTGCGGTACTTGATGTACTGTTTCAATTACATGTAGGTGATTTGCAGGAAATGCAGAGCAATAATTATATTGTTAAAATCAAAGAAAACCATCCTGGAGACTGATACTTTCTCATAAACATGCTGGTAAAATTACATTGTTACCTTGTGTTAGCTAAAACCCTGCACTGTCAGATGTGTTGAACAGGAAAGTGGGCTGCAGAATTTGTTATTAGATCATTAGCGCTAGAAACCCCCTAACACTTGGAGCCAGTGCACTGCTGTCTATTCACACAGACTCATCTCCTTCAGAGCTCTAGCTGTGTTAAGCTAATACTCTGTGAGGCATTAACATTAAGCTGGGTTACAATGTCCGGTGGAGCTGTAGAAAAGAAGGCTCCCTGTGCAGCCCCATCCAGTGCACTGTTTAGAGTCAGCACACCATTAGTCAAATCTCTTCAACCATGAAAAAAGAAGGAGGGGGAGGTGGGGGAAATCAAAACAGAATATGCATGCATAAAATTCAACACATTTGTTCCCATGGCAACAATTCAGCATGTCATTCACTTGTCAAGCCACATCAGGGCCGATGGGGTCCATTGTCTGGCTCCTGGTGAGCGTGGTTGCCTGGAACAGACCTGGTCCCCTCTTACCGCCTCTGACCAATATCCAGGTCATTCAACACACTGTTATTTCTCTTTAACTCACATTCTGCCAGGTTCTTCATCAGTAATCACATGACAAATGACCACCACAGCTAAATAAAAAAGGAGGATAATGCAGTGCAATACTCAGCCATGGCTTTTATGATTCTTATGAATAGTGGGGTGTGGGGTGGGGGTGGAGGATTAGGGAGAAATCCAGGGCCACCACTCTCACAACAACACTGCAAAGTTTGCCCTGCTTTAGTTTATAGATTTGATGGGTGGTGAGGGCAGCGCAGAGCCTCAGTGTCTATGACTGGCTGTCAAGATCAGTTTAACAGTCACAATAGGAGAAAGAGCCATTTGACTTCTGTAATTCTTTTTTTTTACATGCTCCCAGGTTGCTGTTGATTGGCACTGCTCAGGGATTTCCCCTGTGAATAGTACTGTGCTGTTTGGATGTTAACCTTGTGCAAAGGTTGTTGGATGTCATGTATTGCTTTAAAATGCTTGGTCATGTTCATTGTTCTTATCTTTTTCACGAAATTATTGTTTGAGACATTGAGTGAAAGAGAGCAGCATTACAGAACAGTCTGTTTTGATCTCCACACAAAACAAATTTACACTTCCCTCTTTAGTTAATAATCAGCCCAACCTGTTAGCTTGTTAACACGACTTACAAATTTGTAAAACTTGGCTGAGGTCAGACTATTCTGTTGTACTTGTTTCCATGACCACAGAAGTTATGAAGCTATAACATCAATTCTTTAATTCTTGACAATTCCTCTTACTGATGACAGCATATTGTCACCTGCTCAAATATTTCCAAGCAAAACAACACTCACTGATTATTAAAACCTGTGTGGAGAACAAACAAAGCAGGTAGCATGTTTGTAAGCTGCAGCTCATTGACCTAAGGTCGGCTGTAAGCTTAGGGGTTTGGTCAAACCTCCATCTCAACACAACAACCAATCACCTGCTACAGCCCAGTCAATATACATCAGTGAAGATATTATATGGTATTGAGCAGCATATAAATCTGTGTTATTGTCAGTTTCATTCAGTTTGTATTTGTTGTGCTCTTCTGCTGTGTTAACTTGAAGGGGATTACACCCAAACCTTCACTGCAATTTTATTACACCTTGCAGCTGCATCCACAGTAATAATACAAATTGAGATTTTTTGATTTTATCGTATTGACAGTTTTTCACCACCACACTCTTTATTCATTGTTCCACATGATTGTATATATTCAGTAGACACCATTACAATCCTTGTAGAGTACTTTGCACAGATCATGTAGAAATTGGGCTGTGCTAACTTGTAATAGCATTAAATAAGACTCATGGATCATTTGAAAGGAAAGAAAATGAGATTTTCCTGGTAGAGCGATGTCTCTGAGCTATTCACGCAACAGACAAATGATTAAGTCAGCACAAAAAACACAAGACAATGTCCTTGAAAATGGAAGGGAGTTGATAAATTACCAAACAGCAAAATGCATTTAATTAAAAGTGTACTTTCACATTAAAAAAGAGAATGCAGTGTGCTCACTACTATGCACTGGCTATCTCTGAGGCCACATTGAAAACTGAAATGTATAATCTATAATATATTCTATATATTATTATTTGATTTTTATATTTTAAAACATTTTATAAAATATAAAAGCTTTCAGCTCTGTTACAGTGCCTTTATCAGATAATGCTGGAGGGTTTGAAATGCTATACTTAACATCAGAAATTGGAATGTTCTTAACCAATAAATAAGCAAAGAATCATTTAATCACTCTGTTTATCTGTAAAATGTAAAATCACCAAATCTGGAGACCAGATTTTCACTGTGCAGTGAAATTCTTTTTAATTTTATAAAAAATAAAAGCTTTCAGCTCTGTTACAGTGCCTTTATCAGATAATGCTGGAGGGTTTGAAATGCTATACTTAACATCAGAAATTGGAATGTTCTTAACCAATAAATAAGCAAAGAATCATTTAATCACTCTGTTTATCTGTAAAATGTAAAATCACCAAATCTGGAGACCAGATTTTCACTGTGCAGTGAAATTCTTTTTATCATTTTGTATTTTGTTTTTTTTTTAATATACAGAATAAAGTACACCGAAAAGGGTTATTTTGCACTGAGAAAAGTTTATTTGGTGCAACAGAAGACTTTCTTATTCAGCAGAGTTTACACTATATTTTATGCACAGTAAAGGCAATGGACTAATAAACAAAACTCCACATTTAGTCACGTGTGAGTCTTTTTTTTCATGGAGCTTGATGCAATTGAAAGTATAGAATTGTTGTACAGTCTCATGAAGAGATTGAGGATAAGCCTCAACAAGTAAAAAAGAAGGTGAACCCTGACTCTGGCCCTGCCACAAAGTGGAGAGTGTGAGAAAAGGGGAGTTAAACAGTACCCAATTTTGGGGGTTCTTAATAATTTCTTCTCCATGGTGAAAGTTTGGGTGTAGGAGTTGTGCCTAAAGAGATGTGAGACATGCTCTCTGTCCCTGCTCACAGCCAGCATCAGGCCTAATGAGGCATTAATCTGAGGTGTGGGATGTTGCTCTTTAGAAAAGTATAGGGTCAACAAAGCACAATGAAGATGACAACAAAGCCTGGGAGGCAGTGGCCCAAATGAGCGTTTCTCTCAACTGTGTGCTCAGCAATCACTTCAAAAGCACAGTGACAAAATATTCACCAAATTTCAATGGAAAACATATGAAAGGGCCTTTGAACGCTTTTGTTTGTAGGTTTTCCCTTTTTCACAAGGGTGATTAGCCCCCCTTTTACTACCCCACCCCACACACAGTACACACACCAAACCTTGTGAATTATGGAAACTAGTATGGGATCATTCATGTTTTCAAATTATGTCTATGGTTGTTAGTTTCAAAGGTTTTTAGCTAACCGCAATGGGTATTATTTGTTTTGAGGTCCGCATTGTATTCCATAGAATTCAAGAGTATTTACGAGACTATTTTGTTGCAAAAAATAAAAATAAAAAAATGCATTTTTACTGCAGTGCAGAATGAGCACGTTCTCCTTAATCAAAAGAAATATGAAAAAAAAGATTGATTGTTTTTTATGGAAACAGAAGATTGTACCAGTAAACCAAGAGGGTTATCGAAAATGTTTTATTATGTTTTATTTCAGGAGAACATTTAGGAATGCCTCCTCATTCTAGCTAAAAAATGGTGAGGGTAAATTAGGTCAACCATCACATTTTTTGCACAATGTCCTAGTGTAAGAAAGCAAATTAAACCAGTGGGTTTCTTTTATACCCATGGTCCAAAAATAAAATTTCTCCAAAGGTAGTTGATATGTTAGGCACAGGGTCAATGATCATAAACTGGTTTTGTGTGTTTTATATCTGGTTCATGCCACCGCAGATGGCTATTAGACTCGGCCATCTGGATGAGAATGTCCAACCCAGAATGTATGTGTCCCAGAGGAAACTGGCTATCCCCAGATAAAATGAAGGGTCTGAGTTTGACCTGCCACCACAGATATTTCTCAAACTATATATATATTTTGTATACTCTCTTTGGTTTTTCCTCTTATTTCTTAGTAGCAGTTGTTGCTGTATGCTCTAACTGTAATTAAATCACTTAAATGTATTCCAGTGCAAAAATATACAATGTAACTTATTCAACCTACATGTAAACACAGATTCCATGACTAAAATGGGTAAAACAAATAAACAAAAAAACACATAAACATGTTGACGAAAGCAGAACTTATTTGAAACAGATAGAACCACCACCAGTTAAACAAAAGGTATGATTTGACAAAAGTTACTATTTGCTACATTTTTATTTACCACTTGTCATTTGCTCTGGTTTATTTCTTATTTATGCACATGGGACAATATGTCAGTGATAAAACGGACAGAAGTCACATTTCCCTCCAAATGTAGTGCAAATTTCAACTGAATTTCCAAAAAATCTAAAAAGGAAACTGGAAAAGACTGTGTATTTCCACCCGTTACTGTTATACAAATTTTAGGAGTTGAACACATCAAGGTAAATCGCGGTTGATGCTAATTCTCCATAAATCCTTACAGAAGAACAGATGACATAAATGAGAAACAGTCAAGCTATAAACTGTGGAAAACCATATGGAAAACATGACAGAAATTTGACATTTGTGGCAGTTTCTTGTATTAATTTAAGGAGCATTACAATGCCTTCATCAGCCCATACAAATCGAATGTCTGTCTGTCTATTTTTCTTCAACCGACATACAGTAAACTTCAGCCTAACCATGACTAACACTTAGCACACATTTAAGTAACTTTCTCTTTTGTACATCATACTCTGTTTCCATTACATTTTGTTGCACTTTGTGTTTATTATTACAAAAAATTGTATGTGCAAATTGAAAATTTGCATAGAAGCATGTGAATTCAAAATCACTTGCTGTGATTAACGTACAGCAGCTATTCTAAGTGGATAGTACTAAAGGTGTACCCACTTATAGGTTAAACGCATCACCTGTGCTGTGGCTTTATGTTGATATTGGTTCCTTGCTAGCATAGCTTACCTAATGTCTTTTTAAACATCCAGCAGATATATTACAACAATGGCATTTATTTGCAGTCATGCTTTTGGCCACCTGACATATGTAAATCCATTATTCACTCTCCATTTTAGCTCTTCTTTGGTCTCCATTTCTAGTGAAACTACCAAACTCTTTAGCTAAGATAAATTCTCCACTAGTTGATATTTTTGTGTCTTTGTTTTGTACAGTGGCTTTTTAAAGCTTTTTTTTTTTTAACTAAAAACAGCCTGCTGTAGCCAAAAATTACCCTATGAAAGCAGTGAGAATGAACAAAACAGTCAATTTGCAGACTATAAAACCAAAACAATGAGTTGAATGGGGCTTTAAAATACTCATAGAGGTGGGAGTAAAAGCAGAGTTGGGGTTAATTCCCTATTGGTTCTTCATGACAAGTGACACCTTTCACATTACACTTTTTCATTTGATCTACTGTTATTGTATCAATTTAATCATATAATCTTGTTACATCTGGTATTCAGTTGTTGCCTGTTAGTCTTGTGGGCACAATAATAATATTTCCTTTGCTGACTTTTTGAAAATTCACATAGGTGTTAGTTTTCTAGGTCTCCTTAAAACTTGCATTATTGAATAACACAAACAATAAGATAAGTCATGGGTCATATGCTTTTCATTTGCTTATTTCTGGTACAGTTGGTGACAACATAGTCACAAATGTCATGCAGACCTTGGGCTAATTATTGCTGCAGCTGTCAGCAGTAGTGACGGGATGGGGGCTGTGCTCTAATACCAGCTGCAGATGGGACCCCCTGTAAGAACAGATCCCAGTGGCCTCAACCACAGATCCAAGTCATGTGAAACATTGGATAATTACATCATATCACTGAAGTGTGTCTCTTTGTTATTTGCACATTTGCGTTTGTGTGGGGAATACCAATAATTTAATATTGATTTGCATACCACGCATGTTACAAATAGGCAGGTGACCATCTACATGTATTCAAGCTGAAGTAAAAACTGAATCAATAAATAAAATGTGCAACAGGTTTTATCTAGAGAACTTTTATGATGCCTGGAGAAGGTGACATGCCTGGCAGATATCCAGTATGTAATAAAAAGGCAATAGGTTTATCATCAAATTAATTACAGAAAAAGAAGAAAGGAAACAATCATTATGGTAGAGTAATGGAAATTGTGGAGGCTAATGCCTTAACATAGGTAGGGTATAAAATCTAGTATTGATTTGAATTGCCTTCTAGGTAGTACCTCAAATGACATTAGACTGTGATTGAAAATGCCTTTAAAGCTAACTGCTGGAAAAGGTAATTTATTGGGCAGCTACTTAATGTATTCCTCTGCTAATGCACATTCATCTGAGAAATCAATAATCAAATAATTGCACTGATTGTGTGAAATAAAATGTTCTGGATTAGCTCATGTAGCAATCTTAGACAGCTCTTACACAGTTACAATAGTTTTTATGGAGGAAATTAGATGAATTTGAGAGGTGTCTGCCACTTACGCTTGATCTCTTGTGAAATGCAAATGAGCACACTCAGTGGCATCTGAGTGATGCACCATGGATCCTTTGAAAAGGGAAACAAATGGCTAAGGAGAAGCCACAGGATGGTACACATGAGATGGTACCATGAAGCATACACTATTGTTTATTCCCACAGATTTCTTTGAGCTTTTTAAAATCCAAAACATTGGTTTTAGTTGAATTTTAACTATTGACCTTGTGTGTGCTCAGCGATCAAAGCAACAGATCCTTCAACACCAAGGGAGTTATTGAACACTTGTTTTTGACAAGGGCCTGTCAAATGCTGTTGCCGTGGAAACGCCTCACAAAACACAGACACAATGTAAAGTGGGGCCTTGCTCACCATTGGCTGCTGTTGCTTAGACAGTAAATCAGCAAAATATTTCATCAACTGCATCATCACACTACTGTACTGAACTTAAGTACACAGTGTTTGAAGAGCGCCATTGCACATTTTTTACTCTCCTCCAAACACAGAAGGACAGACATCAATCTCACGATTTGCCTTAATACTTTTCCCAATTATCATTCTTTTATACATAATATGGAGTCCCTGATAGACTAATGGCTAGGATTCAGTGTTCTTGCCCCTGCGGCCCGGGTTTGATTTGGGGTTGCGTCAGGAAGGGCATCCGGCGTAAAACGTGCCAAATTTCAACATGCGAATCCTCAGTGTGACAATTTGCTGTGGTGACCCCTAACGGGAATAGCCGAAAATGACAGACAGGTCCTTCTTTTATATATAATGCCAACACTTTCTTTACAACACTGACCTCACAAGTATGGTGATTTGTTACACTGACTAATGTTACATAGTGAAGTGTCATAAACTATCCCTCTGGCAAATTTTACAAAATTTACTAGCATTCACCACAAGATACAACTAAGCTATATTAAGCAATCAATATAATGTCATGTTATGTAGATGTAGTAGAGATAATTGCATGTCCAGTTGTATGAATAAAAGAGTGGTACTTATAAAAGATTTAGGTGTTGGGTTTCATTGGATGGATGTCAACTGATATTTTCATTATTTGTACAGACAGATTTAGGTAAAGACTAGGTCATTAAAGTTGCATTGAGATTAGGCATCCAAGCACTACCTTTGATCAGCACAACATAACATATTTGTTACCTGTGCCAAGGGTGGAGGTTATGTTTTTGCTGGCTTTTGTTGGTTTGTTGTTGGTTTTTTTTAAGAGCATAACTCAAAAAGTAATTAAATTTTTCAGAGAGGTAGGGTATGGCCCATGGAACAATTGATTAGATTTTGGTGCTGATCCATCACATAATTGGGATACAGGGTTTTTCTAAAAGATTATTCACTATTGTAAAGGTTGACTGTATGTGGGCCTTTTGTGGCCAGTGTGCATAGCTGTGCTGCTGAGCACTGGAGTGAGGACAATCGCAGCTAATAAGTGTGGTGTGACTTGTGTTATGTGTTATGACATTGTTATGTCATTCTGCACAGGACACTAATTTAGCCATTTGTGGCATTTACTATTCACTCATGTCAATGTACTATGTGAATTTGTTCACAGTGTGGCTTGTTCATGTTGCTAAAGCTAGCTGACATGCTACAGTCTGGAGGGTATTCCAGAAAGCAGGTTGTTTTTTCAAAGTGAAATAAGGGAAACGTGCTTTTCAGTTCCAGAAACGGAGATCTACTCTATGCAGCGACAACTGGGTGAGAGCCTGATGATATACCATGGGAATATTGATTTATGGCATTATGGGGAAACTGAGTTGGCCCTTGTTTGAGGTTGCACTCTCTGAGTGCTTTCTAGTTAATAGGGAGTCCACCTTCAGAAAATTGGATACATCATGGAAGTATCCAGTAATTGCTAAACAATGCTGAGTTTTGTGGATAATAACTAGCAGAGACAAAAAGATTCAAGTCAAGCAGAGAATTTGAATGTGATTAGTGCATTAATACTAGTAAGGCAGACTCTGTACACAGCTAAGGATTAATGAGTGAGTTTTACCAGTATGTGTCAAAAGCAATTACTTATAGGGTACATGAAGTTCTTTCCCCTCTTTGAGATGAATAGTCAATAAAAATATAATAATACTTTTTTTCACTTCACACTCTTGTTGTCTAATTGCACATTTTACAGCACATTTCACTGGTTATGAACATATGTTTACAGGCCTTAATTAGACCTAAATATATGTTCTAATGCATTATTAAATAACATAAAACTAATGCATGCTAGTCACCTGATATCAGTACAGTACACTAGCATTAGCATTACTAGTGCACAGTCTGTCACTTGAGTTTGATCAAGATGGATCAAACTCTTAGCCACAGTCTATAATCAACTTTTTTGAAACCTTCTTAAAATAATAGTATCCTTTCTTTAGTTTTAGAATAAAAGTAAAGCTTTTTAAAACAACAAATCAAAGAGTCTGCTCTTCAGTAACTTGGTGGCAATCACCAAGCATTAGCTTGCTGCACTAACTCACAACTTGAAATGTGAACAGTTTTCTCTGCACATGGCTGTGAAAAGCTGGCAAGGTTGGGTGAGCATGCTATAAATACTCGAGAGAACAAAAGAGCAATTGACTGCTGCAGTGTAGGTGTTACACCATCTGTTAAGACAACAGAGATCCTACCTTTATATTCACACAAGATATTTCGGATATCCCTGTGCTTTGTTCCTGTACATGTTTGATAAACAAAGGCACATGACCTTTGAGTTCAGATACACACACAAATGGGAATACATTTTCTGAGGAAAGTATTAGTTCACAAACAAAATGTAGATAAAATAGAAAAAAATGTTAGTTAATGTATCACTAAAAAGTAAAATCCAAGCTCACATTAGTGGAAGAGTTTCTATACAATCTTATAGGAGCAGGACACCGCAAGAATAATGAAAACCAGCAGCGACCTCCATCTAGTTCTGTGCATCCTACAATATTTAACAGCAGAGCTACTTGATCCCAACAAAGGCTCACTATTGCAGGGCTAACCAGAATCCCTTTAACTGCCAAGTGCACTATATACTGTACAAAGTGTCTCGATGACATCGATGCAGAAACATATTGACAACTTGATTAACACATTACATTAGACAGACATGTTGTATATGGTGGCATAAGGACAACAGGGTCTCAGACACAGTGCAAAGGGTTAAGGCAAGACAGTAATACTAGCATCAGATGTACCGCCAATATACTGAATATTCAATATAATATCATATTCAATAATATTCAATTTACTCTTTAATAACTTAAATATTAGGTCTCCTCCAATGCAATGTGAAACCCAGAAGCCTGAAAGCATTTGTTTGGAAAGGGCATTTAATGTGCTGGGAAATGTTTGGTTATGACATTTGTATTATCACAAAGAGCAAGTAAGTGGGGATCCCTCTTCCAGGATGGAGAGCACATTGTACAAACATCTACCTGCTATGAATGCAATGTTGATAAAACCAGTGAGAGTGGATCAAAACTACAGGCCATAAAACTAAAAAAACAATAAGCTAAAATATACTAAAATGCTCCACTGAGCTGAGGGAAAACACAAACCTAGGTAATAATTATCTGAGAGGTAAACACTGTGTGTGACCCCTTTGGCATTACAAGTAGTTATTTGAGCTGCTGTTAACAGAAACATATTGATTAGTGCAGCTTTAGTGCAACAGTGAGGACATCAAATGATAGTTAAGCAGAAATGTTCAAAATAGGATGTTCAAACTACACTAGTACATATACCCATAACACAACAAGGCAGCTGGCCCAATGAGTTTGTGTTCTTGTTCAAGTGCTTTGAGCTGCTCCATTTTAACCAGACCTTAACCACAGATTTGGCAGAATAAAAATGCTCATATGAGTAATGAGGCAGTAAAAAAACAACCAAATCATATGATGCTGGTACATGCACTGAGGCAATAACTAGAACAATGTGTTCAATTAAATACTGTATATGTTACCTAAAGAAAGCTAACAGGGCAGCACCACTGTTTTTGTGTAGTTTGTTTTAATGAGAAAAGAATAACAACCAAAGCATTACTATGAAAATACATTCTACTATCATTTTCTATTATCATTTGTTGTTATAGTAATGAGCACAATTATCAGTCATTCCATTGTAAATTTGATGGTGTGGGGATTTTTAAAAAATATGTTTCCAAAATTCCAGGCATTTCTTTATATATTGCTTTGATAATTGTAACTATAACCCTCTATTGCCTCGATTGTCATGCTTTTTAAGCGAGGGGTCAGAAAAAGACGTCTACTTCATTAGCTTTCAAGTTTAGACCTGGTAATTGAAATCCATTAGGATGATCTAAAATGGATTTGATGATTCATATAAGAGACAATTTGTGGAAGCAGGGGCTGGATCTTCAAACAAATGTAAATCTGTATATGCCAGAATGTGTGTGTAATCCGTGCATGTTTGCACAGCTAGAGAGAATAAAAAGAGGAGTGAAGGTAAAAGGAGGCGAGGGAGAGAAATAGTGAGTATAAAAAAGAGAGAGGGAGAACTGAGTCCAGTAATATCCATTAGATTTATTGTGGTGCAATTCCCAGTCCCTCCAGTTCTGCCCGAGGGGGACTATATTACATTTCATCACAGTTTCATTTTCTCCTGCAGATGAGAAATGGGAGTTCTGTTGCAGTAATGTAGCATGTATGTGCTAAATCTCATCTCTAATAAAATCAAACACATCACAACTCCTGGCACTTTTGCTACAGGTCCATGACAAAATGAAACACCATCTGTTATTGTATCAAGACCAGCTTATTAGTGCATAAAAATCAAACACACCCAAGGAATAAGAATGAGGATAATGAATAAAAGAGGTAATAGGATGTGATGGGAGGATTGGCCTTAAAGTGGGAGATGATTCCTTTTGAAGTGGAGTCACTTTATTGCCTAAGTGTAATAAATACATGCTATACATTAAAGTCAAACTGGCATGACATGTTGACACTGTCCCAAACACACAACGCTGGAACATCAGGAACTCATACAGCTAAGCCAAACCTGTCTTCTCCAAAAAGAATTACAGTAGGTCAGCTTGTATTGTTGCATTTACGGTCTTGATGTAATGTGTTATTCAATTTACAGATACAGTATGAGACATATTTGACCCAGGTTACTCTTATGTAGTATAAGAAAAAAAATCACATTACACAAATGAGCATGAGTACTCGTGTTACTTTCACAGTCTGTTGTACACAGCTTATTTGTTCAAAATACGCTTACAGTCACAGAAAGATGCTAATTTGGTCATTAATTTACACTATGGGCTTGTGTGAACCATAAGCAAGTGTAAGATTTTTAACCATGTTTATCCTGAATTTTCAAGTGTCTTTATAGTCCACAGAGTGAAGATAATAATAATAATATTTTAGCACTAACAGCAAAAGTAGTAGCAGTATAGCACAGTTACAACAGCAATATAATAATAGAAGCAGGCTTGTACATTTGTAAAAGTAAAGTTAACAGTTGTGGTGATGATAAAACTATAGTCTTACTCATAAAAACTGTAGTTTAATAATTAATAATAATGGTTTAAATATTAGGGCTGTGACACACCAAGCCGACAGTCGGCCGTTGGCCACTGTTGAGCCATCAATGAACATTTTTCGGGTCTCATCATCCTAGTGTGTCCTGCACCAGTTGGCACTAGTCAGACCCCGTTGGAGATTCTTTGGCTGATTCAACATGTTGAATCTGTGTCGAGCTGGTTGGGCCTCATCTGTGAGGGAGACCACTCTGATTGGCTGTTCAGTTTAGTGAATCAATACACTGCATTATCCATGATTTCACCAATTTAGTGCAGTTTCTTCTTGCTTTTTGCCTCCACAACCTCCTTTCTTCTTCCACAGCCAAAAGACCAAGAACACGTGTGCCATTTGAAACTTCTTATCAGAAATATTCTCAATTAGAAGCAGCTATAAACAGTAGCTGTTGTGAACAAGAGGTACTTTGTATACATTTGCATTTCTGCTGTCTAGCTCTTGTTCTTTCTTTTTCTTTCAGACACGCAGCACAAGACAGAGAAACAGCTTTTCCCCCCAAGCTGTCAAAATAATGAACATGGCCTGAGTCACCACCTTCCCTCTATTCTCATTCCTACACTCACACACACTGAAGACTGTGTCAAACATGTCCAAAAACCTATATGTGGCCGACTGTTACAATGTAATATTTCAGCTCTCTGCTGAATTTACATTGTCTGTACTGTTTACACTGTTTTTAACAATTTTTAAATTGTCTGTTTTTCATTCCTCACAAAAAAAATGAGGTGTACATACGTACAATATGTATGCAGAAGCAACTCGGTTTATACATGTCGCACAAACTCTTGCTCACGAGACAGTGTAAAGTATTACATGATTTTACATGTCATTGATTTCCTTGAATGGTCATAAACTCAAGGCTGTGCATACGCACCACCACCACGGGCAACTTGGGGGATTCAGTGTCTTGCTCAATGACACTTCGACATGCAGACTGCAGGCACCAAGATTCAAACCTCCAACCTTCCGGTTGGGAGACAACTGCTCTACCCACCGCACCACTGTCGCCCCCCCCATAAAAGCAAAACATTTCAACTGCGCCTGGTATAGTAGATATAGATTACCTCCTCCTGCTGCCTGCATTGTGAGCAGAGGATGTGGAGAAAAATATATGGCCTGAGGTTACTGCATGTCCAAGAATGTTCCTGTACAGGGACTCACTGTTTTACCTGACTGGGTCTAACCTACAAGCAGCTGGCTAGTGAAGCAACCTGGGATGATGAATGATCAGCTCATGAGCACTGGATTCCTCTAGAACACAATATCTGTTTGTTTTGACTGCTTGAGGCCAATGTGTCTCGTTGGCGAGAGGATTCTTACGATTCATGATGTTATTGTTGGTGCAACGCTGCCTATTGGAATTAATTTCACTACTTTGGGAATGTGGTTGCCTGTGATGTGAGGGATTTGTTGGGGAACATATAGCAATCACTGGTTGGATTTACCAGCCTTGGAGTTACTTGAAAGGGAGTGATGTTTCCACTACATAAACGGAAAGTTAAAAAACCACATGTTGCATGCCAGTTAATGTGTTGTTTTAGTAGAGAATTGTTGTAAGGCTGGAGAAGTTACTATGTCTGCATTATGCATTAATAAAATATGGGGTTTCTCAATTATCTGCTTTGTTTAGAGTGCTACAAATCTCTTTTCATCAGAACCTATACCGTTGTTTACCTATCTAAGGAAGAGAAATTCAGATTTATTAAGGCTGTTGTGGTTCGTCATGCTGTCCACTTTCATATCCTGGCTCGAACCTGTCAGGTAGGATTTGAGGTATTGTCATTGTTGAAAACGTAGCTTATTTGTCAGCGTTTTTGTTTATGCGTTGTCCTGGCTTCCTGGCTGGTCTTGTGTTCAAAAATGCCGTTGAGATGTGCTTTGTTGTGAAGCCTGACAGCAGTGATGATTCCCTTATCTTTTGAAAAAAAAAAAAAAACACTCAGTCTCTCCAGTCTGAAGCAAAGCATAGGATTTATTACAAAGGGTCACAAATGGCAATATCTCTGTTTCTGGTTTGCAAAGCAGAACAGTTTACAGAGCCCCTGCAGCATCTATTATACTTTCTATAAGCACCTCCTAGTCTAAACACGCTCTGCCCCATCTTTGAGCCCCAGCGCAAAAGACACCATTGTATTTGAACCTGGAGAGATAAGACTTGGTCACCCCTTCAGAATCCATAAAAATAAAAGGCATACTTTTAATAAACATGCAAGTGACATAACAGCTGCAGGTAACATGATAAGTGACACTGCTAATGAGTAAACAATACCTTCTTTATACATGTCTCTGATTAATGATACCTCCAGACATCTCCAAACATCACAAACTTGTTTAAAAACACCATTAAGGTGATAAAAAGTTAACAGGCGACACATCACTCTGTCAAACAAATACAGTATGCCCAACTCATCAAAAGGTGATACATAGACACATTAACCTGTCACAGGATGACATCTTAAAAACAGTAAACATTAAAACATTAAAGGCTCTTTCATTTCTCTGCCTCTCTGAGGTGCAGCACGTATCTTAATGTCTCCATCCAGTCTGGGCAGCTGTCCAAGTAACAGATGGATAAGTTTGTTTCTCTCTCTTGCCTGCTTTAAGGCTACTAGGGGTCATCTCCCGGTCAACTTTCTCACCTCTTTCTGTATCACTCTCATCAGCCTTGTATACAGCAATACTGAGCAAGTACAACAAACACTGATGAATAAATTGAAGTTAAAATAAAACGAAGTAAAATATAATAAGTATGATGAATAAATGAGAATAAGACTAATCTAGTACCTTAACCATCTTTGTCTTCCACATTTTCAGTTTCATTTAGGGGCCCCTGAGTGGTTGTGGTTAGGATAACGTTAGGATTCAAGTTAGGGGAAGCAAGACCGGTAGCAAGAGTTGTGTGCGTTCACAAACTATTCTCTGTATTTTCAGACAAGGTTTTCAGATTATATTGTTCTGAAATCATTCCAGACTATTTGGAGTTATGATGGGTGCAAAGCTAATCTAGACTTATCCAAGATTAAACATTAAAAGGCTGTAAATGAGCATGACATGGGCTCTTTAAATGTTTTAAGTGTTTTCATGTTTCAGGGAGTACTATCTGAATTTTATTATACTGTTTCCCCCCACTTCAGTATAATGACAATAAAGGCTACTCAAACTTTCTGAATGGCGAATACAGATACCGCCACCTGCTGGTAGGGGGAATTATTTCTGTCACGCAGGTGCAGAATGTACGTGCTAGTCCGCTATTGGCTGTAGACTTTGCGGTCAAAACAAAGGTGATGTGAGGCAACGCAATAGTCAGCTTTCGTTGATGCAATTTTTTTTTTTTCACGCCTGCTAGGTGTGTCTCTGCACTTTGTTGTACAGTATTAGAAGCTGAAGTAGGTGGTGGCATTGGTAACAGGAGCAATAGTAGTAGCTGTATTTGGAGTGGCATATTTTGTGTGCTGAAATAATAGTCATAAGATTTTTAAAAAATTGATTAACAACCATTTTGATAATTTTGTTATCATTATTCTCTGTTTCAACTGACAGTAATGTCCAGGTATGTAGCCAAAAGTGTATATTTAAGTCTTTTACAGGGTTCTCATTTTAAAAGAAATCAAATGAAAACACCAAAAATCTGCCCAAGATGGTGTTTTTGACTATAGCTGACAAAATCTGCCAGCAGTTGTCATTTCAGCCTGCAAAGTTGGTAGCCACTGACTAGAAATGAGAAACTTGCTTTTATCTATCTGAAAGTCATGGCCCATTGTTTCAAGAATGACAAACACATTTGTGTATATCTGCCACATCTGTAGAAAATTATTGCTTTTGTGCTCTGCAAGGACAAAACGATGCAGCTACCATAACTGAGATAGAGCTTACTATAGTGACTGTGACACTTTTTAGCACGGTCAAATAATAAATAATACACTGCTGCTCTGTTTTAGGATCATTAGTACTTGAAATAGTAGTAGTGGTACTAATTGTGTTAGTAATATGCAAATATACATTATAATAATAGTAGTAGTAGTAGTAGTAGTAGTAGTAGTAGTAGTAGTAGTTGCAGCCACAGTAAAAGTAGATGGAACAGTAGTATTGTAATGGCACTGTAGCAGTGTTGAGTGTTTTAGTATGTACCTCACTGGCAGTCGCCTCATAAAGCAGCTCATTAGCCAGCGGAACGACAGGGTCAGTTGCTTTAGCTTGAGATTGTGTGTCAGTATCAAATAGCTGACAACAGGTGGTGGATTATAATCATGGTTGCCCAACTAATAATACCAACTGCTTAATGTATCAGTTACCACATGGAGACAATGGACAATCAGTGCTAAAGGGGAAAACAAGCACTGTGACAACAACTCTATCAACACAAACTTTACTGTTTTTATTTTAACTGGAGCAAATCCACTCATATTTGATCTGCAGCAAGGGAGCATTGGCAAAATAGGCATGAGTAAACAAAGAAGCAGCAGCAAACCAAAAAAATAAATAAATAAAAACAGGCAAGAGAGCCAGGGTGAAAATGATTTTTTCTGCTCTTCTTTGTCAATTTCAGACTGCCATCTCCCGACAGTCATTAAATAAGTTGTGTTGTTGTTTTAATTATCAATAGTAAAGCAATCTGTTCATAATTACAAACATTTGCTTGTGGCAATCACAAACAGTGGCTGGTAGCAGTTTAATTTGCCCACTCTAATCTTGTCTGTAATTAGAGCACACACAAGCAGAGCACCGGAGTTGTTCAGCTGCAAGGCAAACAAGACAAGACTGAAATCCCCATTATAACAAACTGCTGACTGCCTGTAGCACATACACTTGCTTGCCTTCAGTGTGAAACACTTTGTACATTCTAATCCATTTGTTTAGCTTTACAATGCAGTTGCACTGATTTGACAGGTTCTCATTTCACCCTCTCTGTAAACAAAAAACAAAGTCAAATGAAACTGGAAAAAGATTTCATAATATTGCACCACAGCAGCAACAGAGACTTACATGCTGTGTTTATTCAGGCTGAAAAAAGGCTCATCATAACACCTACGTCAGTAAAAGCTACAAAGTGCACATCAGGTGGGCATAAACAGTGTTATTAGTATTACTGTAATAGACAATCTAATCCTGCCTGCTTGCACCATTGACTGCATATAAAAAATGGACAAACCCTCTGTTACATCACCCAGTGGTTTTTTGAAGAGTGGTTTTGAAGCGCAAGTCTGGCCATTGTCATATTGGTAGCATTTCACTCCACCTGCTACAGCTAATCTAAAAATGGGCAAAGAGGCGGAGCTTGCTAGACAGCTAGCACTTAGCCACCTTTGGTGAGACCCTCCCTTCCTCATTGGCTTCATTTCTCAGCCTCAGAGGTTGCCACTTGGCTTGCACTCAGTGAATTTAAGAGCTGCAAGTTGATGGGCAAGATCAGCACTTACAGAGAGTTTGTGTATCTTTGCTCACAAATGAAATAGCTTTTAGGACTTTAGAAATGTGTGTGTGTTTTAAAGCTATGCATTAACATTTATAATAATTTTAAAGGTCCCAAGGCCAAGAAACAAACACATACAGTAAGCAATAAGCAACATAATACACCTGCTTCAACATCAATACACTGCCAATTTTAATTGAATGGTCCTATGTCAGGATCAGATGGGACTCTCCTCAAACACTCTTTTGTTAGGTATTTTTAGTCAGATAGATATTGGATAGATACTTTATGTATTAGAAATGTTTAGTGGAGATAGGATGTCTAGTTAGACTGTTAAATGCTTAGTCATGCTTATGAGTTTCTACAGGGTACATCTGGTCAAGGATAACTAGAGAGAAGAGTTGATGACTGTCAGCAGACAGGATGTTTAATATTATTATTATGACGTGTATAACTGTAGCCTTAGCCATAATATGTTCTTATGTTTAAGTCACGACATGTTACTAGAGGTCGTGAGAATGTTTTTAGCTACACACCACTTAA
>NW_018127897.1:2661112-2666251 GCF_001952655.1 Monopterus albus | reverse complement strand
TGGGGCTAGCCCAACCGAGGGGATATAATGTATAGGCCTGGTGGGTTCAGGGTCTTTCATCTTACATCTGCCTGCGTGCAGGTTGGAGGTGCAAGATACCTGAGCGTGTAATGTTAATTTTACCTGTGATCCTTTGAATAAATCAGCACTGTTTTGTAGTTACTTGGACTGCCTCATCTCTCAGAGTCAATATGGTAAAAAGTACCGGGTACAACACTTTCAATCCCACAATCTGTCTATGGATCACAGTGAAGATGAGGATTGGGGGCAGGGAGCAAATGGATTGACAAGATGGGAGATGTACGTCTATCATGTACAATATCTACTTGAAGTCTGCTCTCACATGACAAGTGCATGTGAAGAAATCGCTCTCTGAGGTCAGTGTGGAGATGTGTCAAGTTGTCCTGGAAACTTGAGAAGATGGTGTGGAAAAGAGAGGAGAGGCAATAAACTATATCTTTGGGTATGTGTGGAGCAGTCACACAAGTTCAAAGTTCTTTTGTAATATTTGGCTGCTGAATGTTTGGGATCACTCAGGAGCTTGTTTCAAGAAAGATTATATTTTGAATGCTAATGTACTGTATGTACATGAATCAACTTCATGCAACTGTGCACAAGCAACAAAGCTTTTGCATGTGCATGTACCCACACACATTCTCTCTCTCTCTCTCGCTCTCTCTCTCTTTCTTTCTTTCGGTTATGTTGTTATAACAATAACCCAAGGGAACATCTTTCACTGTCACTACAACCCCCACTCCAGTCTGTCTGAGGCCCCTTTTTTCTCTCAGATTATGGCTATTAATTCCTTTCAGAGGCTGCTTGATATGAGGCTAACAACATTTTATATTGTTGATACACTTCTGACTCGAGCTGCATGCTCTCAATTACAGATGAAAGATAGCTGGTAACCTGGTTACAAATAGGCTTCACTGTTTAGATGATGTCAGGCACCTTTATCAAGACAGGATGGAAATAGAAAGGACCCCTTCAGCTTCTTCCAGTGCTGATGTTATCCTCCTGTAAAGAGATGGTTAACTGCACATCCAGCTTGGCTCGGTGCCATTTCAATCTGTTCTAAGTGATTATCATTCTTATGCATTTATACTATCTCTCTGCAGAGGCACCACCACCAGCTATCTGGTATATTCTCCCCAGGACCAGTCTGTAATTGTGGTAATTGTGGGTCCCCCCTCTTGAGAGAAAGTCACCCCAGTACTGGGTTTGTTTGCACCGGCTCTAAGTGTATTATGATACATGAGGCTTTTTATCCATTTGAATATTGTAAAAGGCTTGTTTACATGTGTAATGTTTGGTGAGATGGTTGTAGGTAGATTAAATATGAACAAATAAATTAGTAAATAGAACAGCATTTCTAGCGAATGTTCACAAGAAAGGCAAATGTAGCTTATGCTCAAAACTTACATGAACAGCTACATTTGAGATGGTGTTTATAGTCAGAGTTTCATATGGGTGTCTCCTTTTTCTAGTGCTAAACATGATAGCACATCTGTTTTGATAAACTCTGCAGAACTTCCAAGGTTAGTGCCTCTCTAAGAAGTGTAACAACACTTCAAGACTAAAAAAATTGTTTACTAAGGGCTTTCATTTGCCTAACTCCCAATATTGATTTCAATTTTAAATTAATTTTAAAATCAAGGAAAGTCTCTGCACAATCTGGCTCTAAATGTTTCTGTACCCTGTGTCTGTGGCCTGAATACAAATGCTAAATGTTACAAAATGAATGAGTGCTCTATTCAGGGAATAAAGATTAGCAGCCGACCCCTTTTACATGATCATCTTATTTCAGGAACCTTGTGGGCATGGTAGTTTCTCGGCAGCATGTCTCCTTCAGCCTCCACTTTAACAATACTTGGTGTAAAGGGAAAGAAAAACTTTTTGCATTCATCATCAAATTAAAAACATGCACACACAGTGATGGCTGGTTTATTATGAGATGTCTCATGCAATCTCTTTGCTCTTACACACATTATGGTGCTATCATTAGCAAAGAGAACGAAGAGATGATGGGGTGATCATGGGAGATTTAAATGTCTGTCTTGCTTACTACTGAGGGCCAACAAACAAACACAGGCCTCTGGATAGTGAACTTAATGAATAAATCATTGACCATGACCTCCCTCCACCATCCCCCCAATGCACGCGAACATCAATCCATCGCCCATCACAACAGAAGCTACACAACCCCCCTATTTCTCTGTGTCTGTCTCTCTCTCTACCCTTGGACCCTTGCACATCTGCTACCATAACATACACTGGCCAATATTCACATTGCTGTTCATTATATTGTGTCACGGTGTGCTCTGGGTCTCTGCCAGCAGAAATTAAACTCTTCAGAAAAGATAAACATCATATTACTTCATTACCCTTTTAAAACACATGCAAATTAGAGCCATTATCCCTCCCCCACCCCCTCCCTCTTCCTCCCCAACGCACACTTTCTCTTTATTTTCCTCGGTGATGAAGTTTGTCTGGCTGGTGTTCAGTCATTCCCTTTGTCACAAACTGACCATGAATGGGCCAAACCATGTGTCTCTACCCTTCTCATTTTCCACCTCTGAATTAAACATTAATGTCACTTGACAGCAATAAATAACATTTATCACAATGGGAATCTAATAATGATTTGGCCAAGCTTGGCTTGCTCATCAAAGCACATCAACTGACGAATATGGCAGTGTGATTATGCCAGCAGCTGTCTGTGACAACTGTATCTAAGTCACTCTGAGTACATTTACTTCTCTTTGATCTCCTGAATGCATATCATTATTGCAGAGTTGTCTTTCCATTCGTCTCTCTTCTCTTTTCACAACCTAATTACTGTCCCAATCACAGATGTGATTGTGGTGTCATTAAAGCCATTGTAATGATTAGTTCTCATAGGTTTACAATAAATGAGCATTTACCAATCAACCAAAAACACAGAGCATTGTAATAAATGTCATTTGTACTTCAGTCTGTGTTTTGGTGTGTGGCCTTTGGCAGCCATGTTTAATTAAATCCTTCTTATGTATTCTCAAGACTTTTCCTCTGGTGAAGACTGTGAAACATTTTGGTTTTATGATGAAAGTAATTTAATATACCATTCACAGAGTGTAGCAGATTATTTTTTCCTTTGCAAGTTAAATGGTGCCTGTGCTTAGTTTAGGCTATTAAAGAGAGATCATTGGGTAACTGGATGGAAAATATCCATGAAATGCATGAAAAGCTGTTCTCAGAACTCAGGCCACTGTGCCTTTTTGAATGTGTATGTCTGTGTGTGCTTATGCATATGCGCGCATGCATATATACATAATGTGGTCCAGTATTCTTAGGCTTGTGCCCACCCCACCCCCTCCAGTCACAGTGTGTGATTCCACAGCACAGAGAAAAATTGAAGTCAAATAGAACATCGTGAGCTCTGCTTTTGATCTTTCTGTCTCGTATGACAGAAAGACGCTATTCTCTGTCTCTTTTTGATCTCAGTAGGGATAACAAAAGTTTTGGCTATGAGCTTCTGTGATAAGATAGCCATCAGATCTTGTGACAATGAAAAATATCAAAGATAATTAGAGTGAAGGTGAAAAAAGATAATTAAATTGTATGCTGAGACTATTAACAGCATGGACTTCATTTAATAAGCAGATTCATTAACCACAGTAGCGTATCAGTATTCTATTTGTGTTTCATTAATAATAAGCTGGATCCATTTATAATAATAAAACATTCATCATAAACAAATATAAATCTACTACTGATATTTCTTTGGTGAATAGTACAATTGGATCTCATTAAACTCTTTCCATTCAGTGGTATCCTGCATGTTAATTGAATGCCTTAGAACCTTTCAGAATGTGTTCAAGTTAATCATTTGGTTTGATTCACAATTAGTCTAATCTCTGTCAGTGGGAAATGGAAAGTCTGGCAAAAGAGTGTATCTATTCCACTACGACTGGGTCTGAGTCACCTTTTATGCTTGTGATTGGTTGTTAAGTTCCATTGCAGAGGGGATATCAAGAGGCCACACAAAGCACAAGCTCATTAATCTTCCATGAAGCTGCAAGGAAATTGAGTTCAGAATCAGGGCTGAAATCCCTAAAAATGGCAATAGGCTTGCTGCAGTTTGTAATGGTGCAGCTGCTGAATGAAGCAAAGCAGAGGTGCTGCAACATGGAGCTCATAGGACCACATCGGTCTCTGTTCCTTTTAAAGACTGATAATTGATATATTTGTGGTGGCACAAACTGAATCATACTATTGGTCTGTTCTTTCTTGTTTCTGATGCAATGATTCTAAGATCTGTACCATCAGAGGCACCAGAGTCAGACCCTTAATCACACTTAAGGTATCAGAGAAATTGTTTTCTAGTAACAACTTAATCATTATAGAAAATGGAACTATATCGCAACGTAGGCTAAATGAAGAAGGAAACCAAAGAGAGAATTTGCCTTTTTTGTGCACAACTGTGTGCCCCTTACACTGCACAACCCCACAGCTCTGCCTTTTGTTATCAACACACACAACTATTTACATGATGGACAAAGCCCATCAGTCACAGTGTCTTGGCCCAGTTGGCTTGGTCCTGGCCCCCATAACAGAACATGAACACAACAATAACTCAAGAACTCACAGGCTCTGCTGGCTCCCCCCTACCCCCCAGCACACCACAATATGATAACCTTTCCGAATCCAGTGTGGACACAAATGCAGCTCTTGGACTTATTTCTGTGGTAGCTATCCATTTTTAAACATGAACCTTATTTGTTTTTCTTATAGACAAAGAGATTACATAAAATGTCAGGTCCGCTCGGCGCGACCTGCCTCTCTTCTGCCTTTCTCTCTCCTGCTCGCTCTTTTTGCAGGATCAGCGCCTCAGCTATGTCGCATTTTGTAATTAGTGACTTGTGGGTTGTCGTGCACAGCTGGGGCGCATTACTGTAATCACCCTCCTACCTTATTTATACCTCTGGCGGACGCGCTGCTGTCGCTGAAGCTTTAATGTACATATCCTGTAACAGCCCTATAGTCGTGGTATGTATTTGTACGTCATTTTGTTTTCCACACTGACAGTTCCTGTGCTGTGGATCACATTTTGTACATTGGTGATATGTTAAGTGTTATACGTCCACGCTGACAGTTCCT
>NW_018127897.1:2646712-2660942 GCF_001952655.1 Monopterus albus | reverse complement strand
TCGTCTCCCCTGGTCATCCTGTTCTCCTCAGTTGTATTTGCTCAGCCCTGGTTGTATGTGTTCTTTGACTCTGTTCCTTTTTGTGAAACCCCCACCATTAAAACCATCTTTTTGTACTAACCTGGGTCAGCAGTCTTGAGTCCAACCTCAGTTCTCCCTCACCCTCCTGGTGAGGGGGACTAACCATAACATAAAATGAGGAAGATTAAAATTTGAGATGCCTTAAACATATGAGGTTATTATTTTTGCTTTGCATAACTGTTGAATTTTATGTTTTGAATATTTACATCAGATTTGTATTTTAAGCTGCACTTATAGATTTGTTGCTTTTTTTCTTTTTTGGACATTTGGAAACAGGAAATCAACCTTTCAACACAAATATTGACACATTATCACCTTACAGAACTTGGTGTTCTTACAACTACCGTGTTAGTCAACAATTACCTACAGCTTGCTAAGACGTAGCGTTAGCGTTCCTTTGAGTCATGACTAGTATTTCCTCTCCTTTTAGTTTTGTTTTGGTCTTCACCAGCTCCTTTGGGAAATATTTGCTGCTTTAACAGCTAAATCCTCCAGTGTATTCAGTATCAAGTTCATTTTACCTATTTGCAGTTTGTCAGTTTTTCACTTAAAGCAGCTGCTCTCAACAAGAGCTTGATAGAAGTAAAAACTGATCATAACCGTAAACTTGAGGGCTGTAAAACCAAAACAATGAGCTGAAACATGCTCAAATGCACCATGGAGTTGAAGAGAACTAGTTAGATAGGTGATATTTCACTTTGGGTTTGTCAAGTAAACTGTACATAAAGATAGAATCACCAATTCTAGCTGTCATTCATAACTGAAGCCAAAATATCACAAATACTGGGTTAGCAATCTTGTTGCATTTTGCAACCAGATTCTGCACAGTAGCAACCAGAGGTGGAGCTGTGGTATCAGGCGGCCAGTCAGCGCCATCAAATCATCCAAAATACACCCCTTTTTATATAATCAAACTTATTAAAAACAAACTTACCAGGAAAACAACCATTTGTACCCAAATCAATGTGATAATATCTACCCAAAACAACAGAAATCACATCTGGAAAACATTTATTTGATTAGTACTTTGAGATTTATTTATTTTATTGGCTCATGTCCCATTCACTAACACTGGGGGAAATGCGATTTATGACCTATACTACAACCAACCACTGGAGGTCAATGGACTCACGGCAGCTTCACTACAGCGATCTGTAATATCGTCCATCTTTAGTCTATGATTTATCACCACAGGTGACATCTATCATACTGCATTTTCTCATTTGAATAATTGATTTAAAAAATATTAACAATTAACTTTAACACTTTACTGAAATAATGAGTGGTAATATACAATTTATATACTGTACCTAGTTTGTAAAAAATAGATGCAATACTGTTTGTGAAATGAAAAAAAATAAGATGCACTGTTTTTGAAAATGTATGCTCTCTAAACTTCAGACTTCAGCTAATACAAGAACAGAAAAAACATTAAACATAAAAGGTTTCTATTCATTCAGAGATGTAATGAATTAGATTAGAAATAGCACTTTTTAAAGGGTTATTCAAAGCCCACTCAAAAAGAGTAAACATCCACTGTGACAGGCAGCTGTTTTCATTCATATCTTTCACTGCACTTCACTGGGCTCTTCAAAACATCACTTACATGAAGAATGATACAGACATGCCTTAAGCAAGAGAGCATCTTTTACTGCACACAGGCTAGCCTGTACCAGTGGACTGTACTGTATTAGACAACTGGTGCCTACTTAGTTCAGAATAGGCCTACTGAAAGACGTGGCTAGGAGCCGCACCCTAATCTACCTTTCACAATGCAGCGTTCATGGCAAGTCAACAGTCTGTTTCATTCATTTAGAATAGATCATCACTAGTCTTGTGGAGAATTTAATTTGTTTTCCACTGACACATTTACATCATGGAAATAAATAAATGGCTACTGGTGTGAAGTGTTTGTTAAAGTCTACATGCAAGCAAGGCCAGTTCAAGGAATCCTGCCATACACGCACATACAGTAGACCCATTTTGTAGTCATACAACAGCAGCACTGTATGGTCTGACAGCAGACGTAATTTACGTAATTATTAGTTATACTGTGAATTATATTATTATTGCCTCAGTGTTTTTTCAGTTTGAAACCATAAAACTGCAAATGTGCACGCCAAAATTAGCAATAATCAGCAATAATAACTAAAATAACATCTAACCTGTGTGGCTGAAAATGATATAACACAAAACTGACATAATGAACAAATATAATCCCAGTAGTACCACATTTCATTAGGTGTTGCATTAGTTGTCCAATCACGCACTGTGTATGCAGGATCAATATTTTAAGTAAATGTGACTACTTGTATGTGAATTATCACCAAACCCCTCCTAGTTCTATGGTGCATCGTTGTATCTCTCAGTTCTTTGTTTTGGTTTTCTGGCTCACCACATTACCTTAACGGTGGGCAGCTTGTTTCTGCTGCCAGATTCCATTAAAGAAAAGAAAGAATGAAGAAAAAGAAGAAAAAATAACACTGTGCTGATTTGTCTCTACCTACTTTCTTGACTTTTGGATCTGTAACATTCATCCCTCAGTTCATTAATTCCCACAGGAAAATAAATCTTCAAAGCAAGTCACAAATATAATTTTAAGGCTAAATGATTTCCAAAACTACCTGGGAACTCAAGGTTTTAGTAAATGCTACTAAAACTGGAGAAAACTGTGAATTTTTTAGGACTATTTTCAGCTGTGGATAAGGTGTGCTAGCAAGTATTTATGTTGCAATTTATAGTGTATGTTGGACTGACTCAAAGTAAATTACTGTGCACACATAAAAAATGCACGTCAGCCAACCAGAACAGTGTGGTTCACTGATCTGTTTTAACAGTTCCTTGCAGCTGTATGAAGTATGGAGGTGTGTGGCACAGAGGAACAGGTAACTCAAGCCACACAGAGAAGGAGGATCAATTTAATGCTGGGTTTTGGTGTTTTCATGAAATTGTTGACAGTAAGAACAAAAAACAGAATATCATTTCAGAACTGCAGATGGCAACAATGTGCAGAAAGTTTTCAACTTCCGATTATATTATTAGATTATAATTGATAAAAGCAAACATAAAAACAATGGGGAAATATATTTGTGTAAATTATGTTAAAAGACAGACAGGAACAAATCCCGGAGAGTCTCAAAACATCTGGTGGTTGTAGGTATGATTGTGCCGTTATACATACCCACAGACAGACTTATATACAGTCACATTCATTGAGATATATACATATACCTATACATATACTTCACTGTTTACTTAACAGTCCAATAATGCTCTCATCCCATTTAAGTAAAATTCAATTGTATGAGATAATATCCCTGATATAAGCAGAAAAGCTTATGAAAAGTATAGTGGTGACCTCAATCACTGGAGTGAATCAAAAGCACTTGTCAGACAATTGTTTTCAATTTCAGGCACATCTGTTTACATATCATATGATGTTTGGATTATATTGCATACAAATCCCCATAGAAAACCACTGGAAAGTCTTCTTATAAACAACTGTTTACTGTTGCATTAGTATTCTATAATTCTTTTGCTGCTTAGTTTCCATTGTGACTCTGTTATTAGACTCCAGTGGCATCTAGATTTAATTTCCTTCCTTTGCCCCAGTCTTTGAGAACAGCCTCCTTATGGTCCGAACCTACCAGGACCAGCTCCTGATGGAGAAGTAATATCATCCTTTTCCATGTTCACATCATTTCGTACACAGCAGGGATTTGTTTCATTTATGTGACAATGAAAGCAGCTGGCATATTGCCCACATGTTGCTAAATGGAATACCAACACCAAGAAGAAAGGTGCTTTTTAAACAGAGATGGAGAGACACCAGAGAGCGCTTGTGGGGAAGAACTGAACGGCAGGAGTGATGGCAATCAGTGTTGCTTTGTGTCGTGCACAACTTTTACCCAATAGCTCTTTTGCTTTAGGAGCATTTATGAAGAAAATACATGAATCAAGTTTATATATAGAAAGAATGCAGTAGCAGTCAGCACTTCAGTGAAAGATGGTCGATCAACCAAAGACACAAGCGCGTTGCTCGACACCAAACCTCGTTGATATATGAAATTGTATACGCCCAGTCTGTACACAAAATAAAGACCACAACCACACTTGTAAATGCTGTCTATCTCATTTATACTTAAATGTTTCACTTGTTTACATGTCCAGGTGTTTTAGGACCATGATGATCATTACCCTCTGCAAATGGGCAACAATGTGTGGGAAAGCACTGGCCTTTACAGAAAGGCACATGCAGTGGTGAAAAGTAACTAATTATATTAACTCAAAACTGTACTTAAGTACAGTTTTGAGTTATCTGTACTTTACTTGAGTATTTTCATTTTCTGTTACTTCATACTTTGACTTCACTACATTTTAGAGGCAAATATTGTACTTCTATAAGCATATATGCTAGATAAAACTAGGTCCCCCATTACAAGCTGCAGTAACACAGCATAAGTAATTACTATCAAATGATATACATTCATGTTAAATGTGCAATTCTTCATGAGTACTGTTACTTTTAGTACTGAAAATATGTTTTGATGCTAATACTTTTGTACTTTCACTTGTAACATGCGTATTTTGCACTATTGCATTGCTACTTTTACTTAAGTTAAGGATCTGAATATTTCGTCCACCACATGTGCAGCACATATTGGACTAATTCAAAGGTACACTGCTTGTCTGGTGTCCACAAAGGGAAAATTATTTTAAAGCTGTATTGGACATGCGATTTCAATGAAAAACCCACACCTGTCCCATCCTATTCTATTACTAATCATCCCATTTGCCTAAATTATTTTTAGCTTTACCATCAGATATGTACACTAACTGCAAATGCACTGGAAGTGATCGAAACACAAAAGCCACTACAGTGAGACAGCTGAAAGTTTACATCATGGACATTTCTCTTCTATTAGTGTCCCTCAAAATAAATCAGCCCAAGGGTGACTGTTTTAGTAAACATGTACTTTTACTGACATCACAAACTGCCAGTGTGCAAAGCTCCCTAGTTCAACTTTTTCAAGGGGTTGCATAGTTTTTTGGAAACAACTCTGAGCATTAAAGTGAAATATTGCTTTGAATAAATAAAATTTTAGTGAGTTAAACAGCATCTCTGGAAGGTATCTGACTCCAGAATAATATCCCTTTTGGTCAAAAATACCAGCCACATCTACAGCATGTTTAGAAGGACCAGTATTCATTTTTTTCACTTTGCTTGAAATGATAACTTTCCGGTTAAATATATTCATGCCTGGGTTTGAGTATGAATAAATTCCTATGAGTCCATTTTCCTTACCAGAACCATATATAGCAGCTTTGATGCATCTCGCTCCTTGCTCTGCTCTCATCAGAACTGTGTTATTTTCCTTAACTTTATGTTTATCCTACAGCACTGCAGAGCAGTATATTTTCTTCCAGCAAGTAAATAAAGAAGAGGTTATGTAATCAATCTTTTGAGGGTTTGAAATCATAATATTGACCACAACTGTCAACCATGCCATTAGCATGATTCATTTCTGCAGTTTTACATTTACAATTTTCCTACAAGAACAACATTGATTCCCTGGGTGTGTATGTGTGTGTGTGTGTTTGTGTGGGTGCATGTTCATCCATTTGTTTGCCTTTGAATGTGTGTGAATGTCTTCCTGAGTGTACTGTACGTATATGTATGCGTCTGACACAATTTCCTTCCTATTTTCTTCCATAATTTGAATCAGAGAAAATGTATTAATTTTGCAGGGGTGAGGGGAGTCTACCTAGAGCCAGTAAATAAATCTCTCCTATTATTACCCACAATGCCCTGTCAGGTCCATACATCATCTCAGCACATCATAATTAATTGCACTCTAAACTATTCTGTTCAATTAACCACAAGGGAATGGATGGAGAGGGAGAGAGGCAGAGAGAAAAAGAAGAAAAGTGGAGGGTTGCAAAGTGTTGAGACCTCTGTTTATTATTAAAGTACTAATCTAGCAGTCATGCAGTTATTTAGCATGCTGTTTGTTTTGCTTAATGTTATATTCTTTTGTATTCATGTTAGTGCATTCTGGCCAGTTCTACCTGCTTTGACACCTTACTGGTCATTCTGGTTGTGCATATTTCCATATTTTACAGAGGTTGTTGTAATTGTATGTGGATGGGAGCCTTGTTCAAATTTTACTTGCCCTTCGGTGCTGTTCTAATGGGAAATGTGCTTATGCGAGGCAATCTCACCCTGGAGGCTTTGTATTTTCCACCAAGGTTCTCTCGGGTCAAAAGTCTAGTAAAAAAGTGGAAAAACATTATGAAGACGGTAATAGTGAAGAGAGATTGTTGCTAACACATTTCCCATGTTGCCTCAGGAGTATTTCAAGCCAAACATGGTTAAATGCACCTCTTAGAAAAAATCTCAGAAGCACTTTCAGTTTGAGTTTCATGAACTGTTTTTTCCTGCAGTGAAGCACTAAGATGGTGAAATGCTTGGCATAGCTGAGGTTTGTTTGTCAGTTGATTGGGCCCTGGCTGTCCGTTTGTCAGGCAGCAATACTGTAAATGCTACATAAAGATAAACACATGAGTCAAACAAACAGTATTTCCTGGCTCCTCAGAAACAGACATATTTTGGGTTGTCATGCTAAATGTACTGTTAAACTCCCCCCACAGTGATGAAAATCTGATGCTCCTGACTCACCAGCCCAGAAAGTGAGGAGATTCTTAGTTTAGATGGGATTTGCTTGGTATCACAGAGATGTTATAAACACTGCAAATGTGGAAAAGAAATAAGAGCAAATATTAAAGGATGGACTATACTGATGGTAAGGTACGGGTTCATTTTATCATTACAGACTTGAACAGCACGGGATCAATGACAGATGCTGAGGTGTAGCTACAGAGAACATTTCATTAATGAAATGCATTTAACAATGAATATCAAAATTGCCAGACACTGAGTTTGCCTTTAAAAAGTGTTAAAAGGCAAAGGACCACTGTCCAATCAGCAGTCTTAAGGTCTGGCAGGCCTATTTGGTTTTAGATTTCTCCACATGTAGAAGCAAAGTACCTGGAGCTATTCAGTACACTTGGCATGTAAAGGGAGGGAGATTTTTTTTTTTATTTTGATACAAGTGTTCAAGTGTTACAATATTCACTAGCTATTACTTCCAAGACCAAGGAGCATTTCATTAACTAACAACATTTGATTGTGGGGTGACAAATTAAACATTAAAAAGTCAGCCAGAGACAAAAAATGTCTACCAATCCATGGAGTTACTGTTAGTTTAACTAGCTAGCTATCTGCAGGAGTTTTCATTTTTATTTGGCAAAATCAACAGTGGTCAGCAATAAATGAGAAGACAGCTCTGTCTGTTTCTGTCAGACATCAAATTATAGTGTGCATGTGTGTGTGTGTGTGAGTGTGTATGTGTGTGTGTGTGTGCCATCATTGTTGCAAACTGCCTTGCAAGACCAGAAAACATGACAAGTAGATGGAGCTTTGTAAATTTTAATTTAGGTTCAGTAATATATAATATATAACTTACTGTTATCAATTACATTTCTGATCAGTTGTAAAAGATAAAGAAAAAGTCAGCCTCACTTAAAATCAACAATACATAAGCTTGGATACACTTTAACAATTATTGTTTGTTCCAGACACACAAAAGTAGGTCATATCTATCTATCTATCTATCTATCTATCTATCTATCTATCTATCTATCTATCTATCATGTATACATGCAGTATACCTGTATATAAATATACTGTATAGTAGTAGCACTGAGTTATATCATTCCACTGCTGTCACCTTTCACTTAAAAGAATAAAAACTTGTAGAAATCATTTCTGGAAAAAGATGAAAGTCCCAGAGGAAATTTCATATCTGATATATCATTTGTCAGTGCTGCATGTAAGTCAGAATTTATGGTACCTATTACCAGATCAGTAAATCCAATGTTCTGTTGCCAAAAGCTTTTTGTTGCTTGATTTAGTTTATCTGAAAAATACATCTCACAATAAAGTATGAATATGTCGATAGAGGCCATTTATATCACAAAGAATCAAAACAAAAACTACTTGCGTGGATCTATATTATTCCAGAGCAGGCAAATTGCAGACAGCATCCATGTGAGATAGTTAAATTATATTTTGTATTTATAATATCTCCTGCAGATACTATCATTTCACAGCTTAAATTAAGTTTGTGAAACACCATTACTGTTGGTAATATAAACAATTTCACTGCTGATTCAAAGCACTTAATGAATTTGTCTGTGGAGATACAGGCTATTTATAGAGTTACATTTGTTGGAGTGCGAATAACATGCTCTTCTTCCACTTTTTAATATATTCAGTGACTACAACAATGTTCTTTTACAACTTGTTTTTCATTGTTCCTGGTAGTACTGTACACATCTTTCCCTTTTAAATCAAGTCACTTACTGGGGGGTTTAAATAAATGGAGAGAAATTCAAGGTGAATCATGTGTGTGTGGGTGAGAGAGAGAGAAAGAGATAGACAGAGACAGAGTGTGTGTGTGTGTGTATGTGTGTGTGCCTGTACAAAAGATCAAATGAAACCCTACCCAGTTGTGAGCGCAGAGGACAGAACTGCTGAGGGTTATGCAAATATCTTGTGGAATACTGGAATTCCTCTTCAGCAGTGTTCCACATAATATTCAGTGTCAAAAAATATTAACAGCAAGTGAATTTGAAATGAAATAATTAAAATGACTCTAAAGGGTGGGGGTGGTTTTTGTGTGTGTGTGTGTGTGTGTGTGTGTGTGTGTGTGTCAAGGATGGTGTCTGCTGTGTCATCTCAAAGCTTAATTCCTCAATTTAAACTGATTCTTCTATATAAGTTTAGTATGGGTTTCAGCGACCATTGCTCATTTAGTCTTAAAAACCTCAATCACATGCTACAGGGGCGACATGCAAGACTCTATCTGGAGGCTAACAAATAAAGCCAGTGGTGGAAATTCTCTTTTCTTTAAAGATTAAGCACAAAGACTTGGTCTCCATGCAACTGCGGTGAGCAGGAGTGGAAAAAGACCTGATTATTATGTGCACAAGATGATGGATCACGCATTTTGTATATTCCCCTTATCTTCCCACCAGCAGCATGTACTGCACATGTCACGTAGCAATGACAGGGATGCAGTGGTTTACAGAGGTCCAGTAGCAATTTACGTTTGATCATAGGACATTTCTGATTTACGCTTGAATCGCTTTTTGATTACATCAGATGAATTGCTGACAAAAAATAAAACAAGGTCAGAATACATTTCAGCTGAACTTGAAAGTTCTCCCTCTCTTAGTCTGCCCTGCCATGCACTTCAATTTACATCTCATTATTCAAAGCAAAAATGAAAATTGGAGCCTGAAGCATTTGTATTTGAATAAAGAGAGGGGAGCAGATTATGAATGTTCAGAATGTAATTTCTATTACACTTCCATTATTCTTCTATTAATCACAGATTAATTCTTTCTGTGCTCTTCAAGTAAAACATGCTCATGCAGTATTCATGTGTATACAGGAACAAAAAGAAATTGGCAAGGCCATTGAAAATGTATAATTTATGGAGGATATATCCCACTGCTGAAAAGTAAAACTAAAGTATATGTTTTAATCACAACTTATTAAATCACTGACAAGCATATTGTAATAAGTTGTATCAGAATAATCCTCGTTTCTTTCATTTTTACATCATAGTATTTGTGAAAAGGGACCTGCATCTATTTTTGTTCTCCCTGCCTTTTATAGAAAGGCTAATATTCACAAAGAGAGATGGGATTGAATGCATACTGATTACTCTGGAGACCTATTATTTAACTCTGGGAGAAAGTGTCAATTAGAGAGTTTTAAGCCTTCATAAACTGCACCTAAAACAGCTGATCAACACTGTGCAGGCCTACCTCCCGAATCTGAGCTGAGTTCTGTTTAAAAGGAACAAATTCATCTCTGGAGAGAAACCTTGTAATCCCCCTTTTAAATCTCCAAGCAGTTGAATAAATATACTATTCATACACAGTGATTTTTTACTCACACACACACACATACACACACAAAGCAGCACTGCACCACAGAACAGTGGCACTGCAAATTCAAATCATAGACAGTCACTGTAGTGTTTTAGAAACATTAAACTCATGCCGCTGAAACATGTCACTTTATATACAAAGACAGCATGTTTCGAGAAATGCAATCAACAAAATGAAAACACCATTGAGATATATCTGTTTAGATTGACTGGGTTTATTTATGTATGTATTCATAAGCGCTGGGGCATGAATGCATGGAGATGTTTTCATTTGTGTGCATTTGCTTTGACATTGACCTCGCTTTTAAAACGCACCACAATGGATGTACAGTGAACAATAACATTTGGCTGGGGCTCAACACTAAACCCCCCAGATTATTGATAGTGGCACAAACAAATCTTTATGAACTGTCCTCATTATTTGCCGGTCATTAGTTTGATTAAGAGTGCAGTAAACCCTAGAGGCTAAACCTTGGCCTGCCGCAAAAGCAGAGTTCTTTTGCATACGATGAATTCTACTGTGATTCTACAAGTGAAAAACACAAAACTGCATTCACTGAGCCTCCGAGCATTGCACAACAATAACACAGCAGGACTGTTTTGCGGTGCTCATTTTGATCCAGACAAAATGAAATGAGGGAGGAAAAATGAAGGTTTTGGTATCCAGCAGGAGAAGGAGATGTTTAAGACATCGATTCACCTTGGGTTCAGAACTACACTATCTAATTATAGCCATGGGAATCTAGTCAGGGCCATGGTATTTCAGGGATAGAGAGAGACAATATTTTGCTCTAACTATGCTGTGCTCTACATGAATCATATTCCCTATGTGGTTTGGCTGCCATTAAAACAGTAAGATGCCCTTTCTTTGTCAGAAGCCATGGGCTAGTGTACCTGTATTGTACCAAAAAGGTTATGAGTTTCTGAATGATCAACACAGACTGTGGCAATATAACAAAATCACATAAAATCAGATAGACTAAAACAAGAACAGCCCAGAGGCTATTTAAACAGTAATTATAGCAAGCTAGTTCCAAGCCAATATGGATCTAATGTTAAAATAATATGATATAAGTGTAACCAGGTGAACAAAATAGCTGTTATTTTCTGCTGTAGTTGCACATTTTGAACAGTAGATGGCCTTAGTTTTGGGGGAGGTGTTATCAGTTGAGCCCGAAGTTGGATCCGGTTCCAACAGGGATGAACAGGTTCCTATCCTGGCTGCCCGTAGTGGACCCAGGCTTCTGATACCAGGTCCTCGCAGAAGCACAAGAAGTACAGCCGGGACTCATTCAAACCTACACCATGAGCCTAGGTCGGTTCTAGAATCACTAAGTTCTGCCGTGGTATCACAAATCCTTGCAGATCCTCATCATCATCATCTGTAAATACTGTGTTTTCCCGAGAGGCTCTAAAAAGGGTTAGGGGACATTGCTCTGTCACCGAGGACGTTGACAATTAGGCAGGGGAGAATGTAACCAGGTGAACAAAAATAGCTGTTATTTTCTGCTGTAGTTGCACATTTTGAACAGTAGATGGCCTTAGTTTTTTTGGGGGTTATGGAAAAGACCAATGTATGCTGGGAAATCCCGAAAGAAGATACACGCATGGCTTGGGGTGGGAATCGATGCATATATCAACGGTGAGATGTTATCTTAACGTTATTCAGGATGGCTGAGAATAAAGTTGTACCATATGGTTGTGGACGAAGTAAGGGATGTCCGATGCATGTTTAAGAGATCCTATTTTGTTTTGTTTTGTGCACAGAGTCGCGATGCATGTAGATGGAAGACTGCCCGCGTGTAGATTTAAATTCGATCCTTGAGCTGGGTAATTATTATTTCTTTGTTTTTTTTTTTGTTTAATAAGTGTACTCTGTGGAATAATATGCATATATTTTGTTTGCTTACCAATTGAAAGCACAGTTTGGGTTTGACCAGTGTTCATTGAGTGATTCTATTATTTTTATTCTATGTGTTCTTTTTGTTTGTCTAAATTGTACAAATGTGCCACTGCTGTATTTGTTTAGTACGGGTGAACATTTATGTGGGCATTGATACGTCACAGTTATTCGGTGTAGTATCTGCAGTTTTGGAAATAAAGACCCCACTATTCTCTTTTTTGAAGCTGGGATTGTTATTTACCCCGGTTACATAAGTAATGGCAGTATTAGACTTAGATTGGGAACCAAGCATCTAACCCAGGAATACTTGGCACCCCATGAAAATGTAACCTATGCATATATCAGCTCCATCAAATAGGAGTGGAGGATGGGGGATGGTGTCTTTGTGAGAGAAAAGGGAGGGGGGAGGGCTACTCTCTGAAGCACACAACCTCATTATTCAGTCTATAGAACAGCACATCCACTTCATTGTTCTTCAAATCAGCCCAAACTCACTGGGATCATCCGAAGCGTTCAGAATAGAACAGAGCTGCTTAATGTTTTAAAAGGTGCTGCCGATGAGATCTCCAGAATGGTCAGTCAAGAGTGCCGTTATTGCCTTTTTTAATGCTCTTCATTGTCAAGTGTGGTGGTATGATTTGCCTTTAGAACATTATTTGTCATTAGCAGTTCAAAGCGATATGACGCTGACACAAACACAAGGAAGAGATGTCTGTTTGAACAGTGTAGTTTTCTTGAGGCAAAGCCATACAGACTGCTCAGGGATGGTGTGTGATAGTGAGGGATTTGTTGGAAGCAGTGTCTAGAAGGCCTGGGCCACACGGTGAATCATTCCCAGTAATGTAAACTGATTTCACCACACAGGGACCTGGGACTGTTAAGAGTTGCTTTGTTGTATTTCAGCATGCCTGCTTGGCAGGCGTTCTGCCGTGGAGGATGTAGGACAAATAACTGCAACAGAAAAATGGCCTGCTCATATTGGTTCTCACACCAGTGTTTCATGTAAATATGTTCTAACTGTTCTTCTGCAGCTGAATTAATCATGGCAAATTTGACAAGGCCCCTTTGTTCCACACAAAGAGTGTAAACACAGCTGGAGCATGCTGCAGGAACCTTTCCCTCCCCTATCTTGCCACTACACCTGTCGGACACACTGCATCAAAACCTCATTTAGAGCTCTGATTATCCTAATGACACCAATGTCCACTCTGGCCATTATTCGTTAAATCCGCCCTCCCCTAATTAAAGACACACAGTCAGCACATGGTCAAGTACGAAAAGGATAGTCCTTCCCCCCACACACAAGGGAATCCATCACTCAGCCATTTATCATTCGATTTACTTTGTCATTGTTTATTTATCAAAGATTTTCATGTGTTCTGTTGACTTTACATAGAAGTTCAATGAAATTAAGACTGCATATTTGATGTTGTTGAATAGAACTACAAATTTCATATTTATCTGCATAAATTTTAAAAATTAGGGTTTAGGCAACATTATCTGACAAAAAGTTTTTTTACTCTCAGATATCTTTATTACAAGTTGTTTGAGCTGATAGAGCAGTGTCATAGTTCAGCAACAAGAGAATCAAATTATCAGTCCTATGTCATTTTATTGTGTGATTAACATTAATATCATAATAGAAAGAAAGTCACTTTCGGCTTTTCTCGTTTAGGGGTTGCCACAGCGAATCATCACACTGACAACTCGCATGTTGACATTTGGCACGTGTTTTACGCCGGATGTCCTTCCTGACGCAACCCTGATTCAAACCCAGGCCGCAGCAGCAAGAGTACTGCGCCTTAACCACTAGCCTACCAGGGACGGCTAGCATTAATATCACAATCATACATTAAATAAATGTGGTACCACTACAATGTAAGGTTACATTTTTTGAAGAATATAACCCTCAGAATCACAATTAAATTACAATTTCAGTGATATTAAATTTATCATTTTTATTGATTTTCATGTTTCACAGCAGTTCTTTCCTTATCAAAGGCAAAATTCTCCAAGCATTTTAGATGATGTCCTTGTTTGATGTCAACAAGAAGAGTCTACAACTATACTAGTGGCATTGTGAGGCTGTAGTTAATTAGCAAAATATCATTTTTGGTCATACATGAACTACATTTTTCGCCCTTCATCCTCTATGCATCATGAATGTCTACAAAATACAAAATTTCAGACTATTCCAGTGGAAATTATATATACATATATATAT
>NW_018127897.1:2636208-2646462 GCF_001952655.1 Monopterus albus | reverse complement strand
CTTCTGTTTGTCCACCACTACTATGTCTGGTTGGTTGGCCATTACCAGTTTGTCAGTTTGTATCTGGAAGTCCCCCATAGCTTGGTCATTCTCAACCAGCTTTGGAGGTGTATCCCATTTTGACTTTGGGACTTCCAGCCTGTACTCGGCACAGATGTTTCTGTACACTATGCCAGCCACTTGGTTATGGCGTTCCATGTATGCCTTGCCTGCTAGCATCTTGCACTCCGCTGTTATGTGCTGGATTGTTTCAGAGCCATCTTTGCACAGCCTGCACCTGGGGTCCTGCCTTTAATGATTTTGTGCTTAGAGCCTGTTCCTGTGCTGCTAGGATTAGTGCCTCTGTGCTGTCTTTCAGTCCAGCTTTGTCCAGCCATTGGTAGGGTTTTTCAGTATCAGCCACTTCTTCTATCTGACGGTGGTACATACCGTGCAGGGAGCAGAGAGAGAGAGAGACAGATGATCACTGCCATCCCGAACCTAGTGCTTAAAATCCCAAAGAAATGATAGCTTGTTCCTGAAAAGTTGAAACTTTGGATATCTGGCTCTTTTGCCTGATGTCAGCTACCCCTTAAGTTTCTTTTTAGAGGTTTATACCATTACTGCCAATCATTTTAGGAATCACTGTATTTACACACTTAGCCAAACAAAATGGACCTGATCAACAGCAGCACAATCTGCTCAAGCTAAAAGTGGCTATCAAATTATGGCTGTAAATATGCTGTACTATAATTTTTTTGAAACCCATCAGGCCCTAAATTTAGATTAGCAAAACTGTATATTCAGCTAAATACCCAGCAAATGGAATGGAAAAAGCAATGGACAGGCAGAAGTCCCACTAACAAGAGTTTAATAGCATTTAGTGTTTAACATTTAGTCGGTCACTGCAGTCACCCACTCAGCACTGCCAAAATAAAGGTACTGTGAAGTAAATTGTTGTAGGCCTGTACTACATGACTCAGTTGACCTTGTAGGGATAATGCACTGTTGCTGATATGGAGAGTTTTGAGAGTGGAGAAAATTCAATTTTGATTCAGCAGAGTAGTTTCAAGTGTTTTCACTCTAATGGAATGGTAGAGTTGTTGCATACAGAGGTCAATCTGGACTGGCTTTTTTCTTCTGCTGGCTGCAGTCATGATCTCCTGGATGGCATTTGTTCTGTGCTCTCAAAGTATGGTACCAAGGTTTCCCCTTTTGTTTAGTTGCCTTAGTGATTTCTGGACTACAAAAGTGCTAGTGTGTACATTAGTGTTGAAAATGTACATAGCCTAATTTAATGACATCCCTGAATGGTAAGCCAGTAAGTGTAATCATATGTCAATTTTACACATATAACTTTGTCTGAAATATATAATTAAAGTGGAAAACATATAATTAAAGTGGCAATACAATAATTGGCAATCAGTATCTGACCAACCAATCTGCACACAGTCCAGTCTAACAGTCTGGAATTTTTAAAAGCAACAGGTACTCAAATCTAAACAACAATATACATTGTGTGTTTCTACCTTGGAATACAATTCATAGGACCCTTTCAACTTGCCAGACCTTTGTCATCAGAGTAACAATCATATGGTCCATACAACCTTTCTGCTGGCAGGCATAATGGGCCTTCATTGTCATGGAAATCATAAAGACACAGTCACAACTACTTTGCTATTTCTACTCCATGCATTCCTCTTCTTTGTCAAATCTGGTGGCTACTTTAGCCACAATACAACTCAGCTCAGTTCACTCCACTGTGTTGTCCTAGATGCACTCATGCAGCCTTGAGCCACTAGTGATATCATTTGAGGCAATTTATTGTATTGTACTTAGTCCCCTCTAGAGCCACAAAAAGCTTTATAGAACAGTTAGTAGTACTCCCTACTACTACAATAAGGACTTTGATGTGTAAAATTGGTGGTGTTTGGCTTTAAGTGGTCCACTGTAATTGCACAGGACAAGAGTATCAAACCACAGCAAATACTTATGCACAAACTCTTCATCATCTCTTGTTTAGTATGTTAGTATGCTGAGATTAGCTAATTAGCTGTAAAAACAAAGTGCGGCTGAGGTTGATGAAAATGTCAATAGTTTCGCCAAAGTACAAGATGGGCTGACATTTTGAACTGATGATGCTGTTAGATGAAACCTTAGGAAAGTGATCACAAATCATCCTAATGGGAACGTGAATGTCTGCACCAAATTTCATGGTAATCCATCCAACTGGTGTTGATATTTCAGTCTGGATGTGGAAGTGCTGCTCCGTCTCATTGGCCAATATTGCCATCCTGCCCATGCTACTAGCATAACATTATAGATGTGAAAGTTGCTGATATAATACATTATATGTACATTGTGAATGAAGAAAATTAGAGCTGTGGATTTTGGAAAAAATGTGAAAAAAGTGTGAAATGTATAGACAAGATTGAAACTCATTGCATGTATCTTAACTGAGGAATACATGTCGATATTGAGCCCAGGTCTCAACAAACTACTTGCCGCTTCCCTCCAGTAGAGAAAAAAAGCCATTGCTGTGCTGCTTACATGTTCTCATTCTTTTCCATTTTACCTTAAGGCCTCTGGACTTACCTCAGTAAGACCTCATCAAACTCTACAGCTCTGTTTACAGATTCTGTCAGGAGGTAGAAAGAAAACAGAGTAATGTTTTTCTGTTGAACTCTTTTTTTCATATATTAGGCTATCTGAGACATGGCAGGAACAAAATCTACAGAGTCAGAGCAAAAAGCTCACCAATGTATACCTGGCCACACGTTCTGAATTATTTACCTTCGGCAGCCCCTTGGCAGGAGGCTGAGGGTGTACTGTATGTCCTTTCGCATGACAGCTGTGAAGCAATACTCCAAGTTTGGTTTTCACAGCTCTTCTTAAATGCACTGCTGGTTTGCCCTTTAATTTCACCTCTAGTGTACGTCTGCCTCAGTACCCATATGAAATACAACTTGACCTGTTACCGCTTTGTCAGAAGAACCAGTGACATTTTTCAAAGGCAAAGTTTGTAGACAGGGGGTGGGTTTAGATTTATTTAAACAGAATGTTTATTATATCTGCCTCAGACTTGGGTGAGTGTGAGCCTGTGCCTCAGCACCACTGTGCCGGCAGGAAGATATTTTCAAATGTGTTTTGGTCAAAGGTTTGCGCTATTATTTAAAAAAATATGTAAAAATGTGAATGCATTTTATTTACATATTTACAGCAAAAACAAGACAGCAGCAAGGGGTCACTGTGTGTGTATGCTACAAAATAAGACCAAAGTGTGTATTCTGACAAAAGGTGAAGACATTGTTTGACTTGCATTATTCACATGAATTTGACCACTGCACTATCGGGCTACAGTCTGCATTGATTTGCCTCAAACACCTATTATACCAGCTGAATAGAACTTAGCTGTAAGCTAGCAGGAAACAGATACAGCAACAGTTAGTGTAGGAGTGTGTCTCTGTGTTTAGTCAGTACAGCCTCTGACTGACACCAGAAAAGCTGATAATTTGGATATTCCTTCTGTCATTTACCCCAGTCCCCCTTATTTGCTAAAGTTGGGGTATTGGAGAATTGGTAGAGATGAGCCTACAGCCATGCTAGCAGCTCTGTGAGGCTATAACTTGGTCTAAATGCTAATGGCAGCATGTCGGAATGCTCGCCTTAAAAATGCATAACATTTAAGAATTTAATATTTGGTACCAGCCTGCCCTCCATGAATGACCTGTCAAGAAGAGAGCAGAGAAGATTTCTGAAGACCCCTCACACCCTGGACACAAACTGTTTGAACTCATCCCCTCCGGACAGCGCTACATGTCACTGTACAGCAAAACAATCAGACACAAGGACAGTGTGCTTCTTTGTGCCATCACTGATTAACAGCTAATCCATGAACAGGATGACAAGAAACACCCTCAATGCAATAACCTGTAAATATAACCACTGTATATATTTATCTGATAGCTTTTCTGTTGTAATGTATATATCGGTACATACTGTATGTTTATAGATTGTCTAGTCCTTTTTTCCTTTTTTCTAATTTAAATATCTTTGTCTTATTTATTTTTCTTTTGTTCTGAATGGATATATTCTTCTTGTTGGCTTACAATACACATTGATGGAGAACCACTTTACTGGAGTCAGATTCCTTGTGTGTTCAATATACTTGATCAATAAAGTTAATTCTGACTCTGATCATATTTACCATCTTAGTTGAGCATGTCAGCATGGTAGTATTTGCTAACAACCACAAAATCTAAAGTACAAGTGAGTCTGGTGTAAAGACAAATAGTTCTGCAGGCATTTGGTCCTAAGCCCACACACAGGTCCCATGTAGCATACATTCGCTCTTCATTATATTGTGTTCTTGTTGTATTCTTCATTATGCTTCTTTCATCAGCGGTTTTACAGCACCTTAGATTTTGAGATTTTGATTTTATGTTACCTATGTACATATTCTGCGTTATATTTCACTTATATTGTGTGGCATTTGTGTGGATGGAAAAGTAAGAATTTCATTGTACAGGGAAACACGTTTCCTCACTGTTCATATGACAATACATGCTTGACCTTGACCTCAACCAAAAGTATCAGACAAACAAAAATTTTGACCTGATGATGAAGTGCTAGAAGACTTGTGGGATCATCAGAGCTAATGCAATTAATTCTATAGCAATCCATCCAAAAAATTCACAGAAAAACAAAACAAGCAAGCAAAAACAGAGACCTGTTGACCTCATGTTGGCACTAGGGCAATAGTCAAATGATCGCAAAGTCAATAGCCTTCATCCTCTGGAGGCTGTGAATGTCTGTACAAAAGGTATTTGTATTCGTCTCAGTTGTTGATATTTCATTCTGGACCAAAATGGCAGACCAGCCAACAGGACTTTTGACCAAGATGGTCAACTCTATAACCATGCTGCTAGCATGGGTAATAAAACAAGACTAGTGCATTTACTGTATAAGCTACTGTAACTTCCATCTGATGCCACAGTTTGATTCCCTGCCTCATTTGTCATGTCTTAGCCCCTGCCTGAAGTAAGTTACAGTACCTATGGGGGAATTGGCTTATCAAAGTGCATTGCCCCACTGTGCAAACAAAATCTTGCAAACTTTGAATCAAACAACTTGTATGCATTCCTTTTTCTCATTATTGCCATTTCATGGGCTCTGCACAGCTAAATAAACTGTAGAAACACCACTGGCATGTCTACCTGCCTACACTGTAATGAAGTGCAACCTTGCAACCTCTATATAAAATGTTCTCTGTGTCCCTTTATTGCCTGGAGGGAGTTGAAAGCATCCTACTGTTTTGGTTTAAGAAAAAGTTTTGTTTTCTGGTGGGGGCTGTTAAAGCTGCTGGTAGCTACCCTTAGCCCCAGCTGACAGAGAGAGACCCAAAATCTGCAAGCAATTTTCATCAACCTGTACTGTTTTAACAGAAATGGTGTGTCTGCTCAGTCAAATAAACAATGTGATAGCACTAGAAGGGATTTGCTTACTTTTGATGCATTCTAAAGCAGCATATGGTATTTCATTACATTCCTTCTCTGAATGAATGCAGCAAATTCACATGTAAAATCAAACCCTAAACTAATCAGTTGAAGTATGCCACAAATGGCTGCTTGAAGCACAACATGAACTAAGTAGAAAACATTAAATGCCTCTGAAAGATTGATTCTTATTCAAATTTAGATCCAATCATGGCACCTTTCAGCTCAGTTACTTCCTCTAATATTAGAGGAATCAAGAAGGAAAGTAGTGTGATGGAATTCGGCAACATAAGGCATGGTTTGAGATACCATATTATTCAAATGAGCACTGCAGCTTGTTAGCACTGATAACATATGGTGCTTCAGACAAGCACTGCCACATGAACCCATATGGTCATCATTCCAGACATAATGACAACACAACCAAATTTAGGGTCATTTCTGAGTGTATATGCTCCTGAAGGAGAGACAGGCTTTAAATTTGGCTCTGTATCACATAGTCTAGCCAATCTGTGATTGATGGTGGCAAAAGCAATGAAGATTAACTAAGGCTGATCAAAGCCACAGAACAATGACAAGCGTGAGTCTCACAGGGGAGCAGTGCCATACAGCAGGGATGCTTGGCATGGACGCACTCCGAGAAAGGCAAATAAGCAACACAAGCACTCATCAAAATACTCTGCATACACAAATCAAGTACAAAATAGTGATAGGGATTGATAACAAAATTAAATCAGCTCCTGGGCCCAAACATGACCAAATAAATACAACCTTGATTGCCCATCATCTCAAAGTTGGAACCAATTGGACCCTGGCAGTGTCAAGTGCACCATTTTCTGTTTCAAGCTATGTAATTGTGGGCTGCTCAAATCACCTTTCCACGAATGAGCAGTTCTTGGTGAGATGAAGAAAATAACACAATTTATAACCTGTTCAGTAATCAGTGTTTTGCATATAGAGGAGGGAATGGGGCAATATAAGCCTCTGGTTATGACGCTGGGACTTGTGACTGTACACCCATCCTAAAAAAAAGATTAACTCTGGATTTTGACAAAAAACTTTCTTGACTGTCACATTTAAAATGAATATATATGCACTCATTGCAAAGTGGGCACAGGAGGCTGAAGATACACTCACTTTACTTTCCTTTTTAGTATTTTCCCTTGCCGCCTCTCTCTCTCCTCATTCCATGATGTTGGCAGTGCTTCAGGCTTGAAACTCAATTTCTCAGCCATTGAATAGACAGCAATTGCACAGAGCTAACTCAATTGTGAAGATAGTGCAGTGAAGGTTCTTGAATAGATTGAAGCCTCGACTTTAATACACTCATGTTGCACACACAAACACAATGCTATTCCATTTCATCCAAAGCACTTAAAACAGGATGTTTTAGAAGCAGCCCATAATCATTATAGACAAACAAATAAATTGCACAAATACATTTAACCCAATAAGTTACTGATGGCGTACTGATGTTTACAAGAAACCACACATGCATGGAGTTTCTATTTGGCCTGCACCCTTTAATTATACAGTAATTGTAAATTTTTATATTAACTAATTCCTTTTACAGAATAACAGCCAGTGACAGACAAACAGAGTGAATTGGCAAATCCAGTGTCATAATTATGCATTTCATTATGCACTTTGCTGACATGATGACATTTGTAATGATTTTATAATGAATATTTTGACGTGTGAAGAAAGTGTTTGTCCCAAGGCAATATGTTTCATGCACTAGTGACTGCTAACTTACTGTGCAACAAAGCCACATTTCTATTAAATGTTATATTCTCTTCATGTAAAAGCCTGCTAGTTTCCTGCAAACAAAACTTTTAAAAGTTAAATTTTCCTAAATTTTTTGCATCGTTTGGTTAGGTATGCTCTAATAACACATTTGTTATGTTACATATGGTCATTTAGCACAGAGTTAAGAGGGTGTGTAAGTCATGTTATACGCACTGATGCTGATGTGATGCAATGGACAGAATGACTATTGGTTTTAATGTATTAAAATTTCCACTGTGTATTCAAAGTGTTATATTTTTCATTCTAAGAAGATACTGTATATGAGACATACTGTGGGGCACACATCTTTGATATGTGCACTGTTTGTTTGCATGTTTTTGCTTTTAAATGTGAACTTGCATATTACTTAAATGTTATCCAGTGGTGCATTCATAGAACGGTGTAGACTCTTTGTGCTCCACCACCATGGAACAGTGCTACAAATGTGAATACATTACCTTTGTAAAATGACACCAGCAGTCTTACTTTATAATTTAATCAAGAACCGGTCTAAGGTAAGACTCCCCTACAAGTTTACAATGAGTTAATAGCAGACATTTAGACTTAGCAAAGCAGGAAACGCATGTGTTTCTGATATCATGAATGACAGCTCTTCTGTGTCCCAGTAAGCAAATGGGAAAGTATGTACAACACCTGTACCATAAAAATGAAGTAGCTACATGGAATTCAACCATCATTAATTTTATTAGTCATACCCGTTTCAAGATGTCTTCCACTAGAAAACACTGACAAGTTCATTTTGCCATTGTATTATGTACTGCTAATGTATACATGGGTCAAAATTGTAACCAAACTTGAGCAATCTTGATCAAAGATGTTTATATTTCAAAATATATTCTTCACATAAATATAGTCTATAACATAATCAAAACAATAACAAACTTGAGAAGTTTTTATATTCTAATCCATATTGCCCTAAGTTTCAACATCCAGTTTTGCTCAATCTCTACCCTGCACACTGTCAGCTGCTCCCACACATTTTTAACAAAACACTTTGTTTTATTATGATCAAAATGATATTTGTGTTTTTATGATGGATGCCATTAAGAATGGCATTTTGAATTAAAAGGGATGTGGGATTTTGTTATCATAAACATCCATAATACAAATGTACAATGAATCATAGCGATATGTGTTCCTATCATTTCATACATAGATTTGTTTGCTTTTTATTCTTGTATTACTACAACATCTCAGCATTCATCTCTAGTCAGATTGAGGATGGAAAGAAGCCTTAATGTTTGATTATGTCTGGTTCAGACAGAAATTATTAGTTGGTTCCTCTGACTGTGAAAAATCATAAAGGGTGGAAAATATAAGATGAGAGGCCATAACTTCAACATTGCTTTATGCTGTTACACTCTCAAAGCGTGGGCTGAGGAGGAGGCAACATATCAAACTTAATTACCTTTCAGGTTGCCTCATCAAGTCAGAGCTTCAATGAAGACAGATTGTTCCTGTTCCCACTGAACCTTTAATGCCACACCACAAAACTCTTTTTTTAATCTTAACAACCTTGTTAAATTATTGTCTCACCGCTATCATAGACCCTTAAAAGGAAAACGTGTTTTATTAAGTAACATTTCTATGAGCCCCATTCCTCAGCTTAATATACAGATGAGCCCTCTAAGTCTTAAGGTAAAGCAAACACCACAAGGTTGTGATTTGGATTACAGCTGAGGAATAACAACATGTTTACCATGGACTTCCCCAGTAATCTTTCAGTTTTATGTTGCAAGTGTCACTTCCTTTCTTATTTTATTGGATATTACTTTTGTTTTATGGAGCAATTTTCACATCCTGCCCTTGATGATAGTGGCCTCACTTTCTGTTAGCACCAGCAGGGCAAGCCTACTGATGAACACACAGCACGGAGGGGTGATTATGGAGTGCTAAACTAATGATTGTCGATGAGAGGCTGTTCTCACCACAGAGCGATTTCATTTCTCTGTCACTGGGAGTTAATGGCTCCTTTTAAAGAGATGAAATCTGGTCACTAGGGAAAGCCATCATGAAAGACTGCAGGTAGCTTATTCCATTTGTCTAAAGTCTTATTTCTGTAATACCCGTGCATATAGGCACTAGACACTTGAAGCTAGTGAATACATTTCACACATTGGTGTAGCAAGTCAGCACAAGTCTGAAAATCTGATATCAGAGCTGTCATCAGTACCTATATGAGAATTTATTGAACATGTCAGGTTAAATTGGTAGACTGGAGGGAGTATTAGGCATGTCACCTGTGAGTGATCATTGCAGAATCTCTGTTCATTATTGGTGCCCTGGATGTTTGCTGCCATGTCTAAGGCCAAACAGAAGAGGGATGGAATGAGATGGAGCAATCTTTATGAAGCAGTCAGTGATGGACCCAGTTCACTGCTCATGTGTTAGGATGTCCTTAACCTTCTGTTTGTAACTTTTCATTATGAATGCTGCACTGCAGTTTGTACTCATGTAATGGTAGAAGGTCTGATCTGGCACGGTTGATCTTGGGCGTCTAAACCGCAACGCCAGAGCACATTTACTGGATGGAGTACTGGGTAATCATTTATGAATGATTCAAAAGTGCAGGGTAAATTGGTAAAGTGCTGCAGCTGGATCATGGTTCTTCCCACTGCTCGCTGGACCCTTCACCTTCATAATGAACTCTACAAATATAGTATTTAACCAAGTTCTAAAATCCTGTTGAAACTTAATGAGGTGTATTGTTATCCCCAAATAAACCTGTATTTTTTAAACGCAACCTGCTAAATCATCTGCTAAATAAATACAGTGTGATACTGTGAACATGTTTCTCTATAACTTATGTGACGATGGCTGAGAAAAAAAGGGTAATTATGGTTAGTGGGCGGCTGTGGCTCAGGAAAGTAAATCAGGTTGCCTCCTAATGGGAGGGTTGGTTCAAATCCCGGCTTCTCCATTTCACATGTCAAAGTGTCATATCAGCATGTGAGTGTGTGAATGCTTGTGT
>NW_018127897.1:2632930-2636067 GCF_001952655.1 Monopterus albus | reverse complement strand
GGTCAAACACCCGGCTACTACTCATCGACAGGACTACGCACTATTTCCCTCTGTGTATTTTTACTCTCATCATCACTGTACATAATAAATCACTGCTTGCATCAAAGTCGGCTACCTGGGTCCGCCTCTTTCTCGTTCGCTCACTGACAGGTGCGAACGGCACATAACACTTAGTCAATAATGTTTTTACATATTGAGTTTATTTTGATTGGTAGACAAACATATAAATAATATAAATAATAATGAATTCACCTGGCTCAAGGGCAGTAGCTTTGCTGAAGAGCTAATCAGTTTACAGTGTACTGTGCAGTATACAGTATAATAGGTTAGTTTTATATTAATTGTGTAGCATTATATGGGGGCCAGTCAAAGTTAGCTAAAGGAAGCACCATGTGTATCTCGCTCATTTTACACAAGATACAAGTTTTGATTCTTAATGATTTATGATTTATCATATCATAGAACTAGAGCTTTAACTTACCTTTTACATGTATTTCAAATGAGCCACCCCTCTATGAGTCTGCGCCTCAGCCTGGCAACCCTGTCCAATATTTTCTAGATCCCCTGTCTCTAAATGTACATTTAATAATCAATTTGTAATAATTACCATTGCTGTAATATAAATATTAAGCCTTTGCGCTCAGATTACTATAAATTATAAATGCTTAATAGCAGTGCCAGAGAATACTTCAGTATTCATGATGTCATCAGAATTGAAGTGAGATTTTATTTTGAACAAAGAAAAGATAGAATGAATAGGTATCGCACAAAATAATGTTCTGCTGTATTGTTTTCAGTGTAATACAGGACACAGGTGATTTACAATTCACTATTTTCAGTTTTAATTTAGATTTCACATATGGTTCCAACATTTTCTGACTTGGGGTTGTATAATGAAAAAGGACATAATGCAGATATGGCAGAAAAGAGAAGTAAAGAGAATGACATGATTAAAGTGGGCCTCTGATAACAGTGACAATTAACCCCTCTCATAATACTCTCTCATTTCTCCTAGAGGTTTACATTGATCAGCCACAACATTAAAACCACTTGCAGATGCAGTGAATAACATTGGTTATCTCATTACAGTTGCATCTGTAAAGGGGTGGGATAAATCAGGCAGAAAGTGAACAGTCAGCTTGTGAAGATGATGTATTAGAAGCAGAAAAAATAAGTGGCTAGAGGAGTGGTTGTTTACCTGTGGATGAGATGGCACCAGGAAGCACTATGAGAAGAAGGCAAGCCAGCCGAGGCAGTGTGATGTTATGGGAAACCTTGAGTCCTGGTGTTCATGTGGATGTTATTTTGACATGTACTATCTACTTAAACATTATTGCAGATGAAGTACACCACTTCATAGCAACAGTATTCCCTGATGGCAGAGGATCTGCTCTGCCACAGTGTAAAAATTGTTCAGGAATAGTTTGAGGAACATGACAGAGTTAAAGAGGTTGGTTCAGCCTCCAAATTCCGCAGGTCTCTATTTGATTGTGCATCTATGAGATGTGCTGGACAAACAAATCCAATCCACCGAGGCCCCTCTTTGCAGCATACAGATTGTGCTGCTAATGTCTTGGTGTCAGATACCAGAAAACACCTTCAGAGGCCTTGTGGAGTCAATGTTTGAACGAGTCAGAAATGTTTTGGCAGCATGATGGAGATCTACACAATATTAGGCAGGTAGTTTTAATGTTGCATCTGTTAAGTGTACATACAAGCTATGTCCCAAATCAGCTGTTACTGAGGGGCAGTAATTGTGGTATATGAGTGTAATATTTTCATAAAAACAATACAACACAACTGTATTTCCTCACAGTTTTTATTGCTACCTCCAGAAATACTACAGCTTATGAAATGCACCTTTCTGCAGTTTGGCTCATAGCTCACTCTCATATTTCCTTTTTATCACAACCACAGCTTATGACCTGAGCTCTGATTTGTGCTTCAGGGGGTCTTTAAAGAAACCTCAGTAAGCATTACTCTGTGTCAGACTGCCTGTGTCCAACAGTATTAATATATTAGAGATCATATTTTCATGCTAGAGGGATGTTGTAGTGTAGTTCTCCAAGCAAGAGGGCAGTGTGAAAATGCAGAGCAACCATCTCTTAATTACAAGGATTTTCCTGTTTACATCAGAGCACAGCAATTTAAATAAGTAAAATCTTTTGTTTCATTTTAATTTGGCAGCACTTTTATTGCATAGTGGTCATTTGTTTGTTTTTGTGCAATCTGAACACATTGTCTTCAATTAATAAAATGTACACAGACATGTTAGTTAGTGTAGTTCACGTTTTTACACATAGTACAGCATTGCCACTTGGTCAGCAGTTAAATGACCTGGGTTTTTCTGGTTTTATTTACTTAATTCTCATTTAGCTTTATGTATTTCCTGTCCTTTTAAGAAGAATTCATTTTAGACAGAACTTGTTGTGGACTGGTGCTAATTTTTTACACTGAAAGCTTGGTAATCACATGGTTCACCATGTGTAACTCTGGTTTGTGACTGCAGATGCAATACGTAAATAGTATACCTGTTACATTCAAATAACTGTATATAGAGCCACTCAGATGAAACGTCCTGCCTTGTTGTCATTATTAGTGCTACTGAAATCAAATGTGTTTTATATGTATTAGGGCTACAGAGAGAGAGGTAGGTAGGTAGGTTTGTGTGAACTGGAGAGATCTATTTAAGAGGTTTGATTATGATCACTGGGCCATTAAGATCAACTTCAGTTGTGTCTTCTGCATTGCTGTGTTGTTTTGATAATTGATTTGATTTGATTCGATTTATTCTTTCAAGCATGTAAAAAACAGTTGATATGACAACACACATACACATAATCCAATATCAATTTGCTTATACCTAATACATGTTTGAATGGAGTAGGAAGAAGTCAGACTTATCCAGTCCTACCCCATGACATCATCTTACCATCATTGGATTGCAAGCAGTAAATGATTCACTTCTACCCACACAAGTATTATACTAAAAAGAGATTATAACAGTGTTAACATTCTTACATAATTACATTCTTAAATAATTATTTTCTACACCACACAAGTAATATACTAAAGAATTATTACAAAGTGTTAACATTCATACACCACACCCACAATTGTCCATCTAATTAATCATT
>NW_018127897.1:2611327-2630400 GCF_001952655.1 Monopterus albus | reverse complement strand
ATTTGTTTTCAGTCTTAACATTGCTGTTAAACTGCTCATCCGTGTAATACTTGCAGTTATTTTCAGAGTTCTTAAAAAAGTTTTTTTCAGGGTCAAAATCTTCGTCCGGTTCATGATAATGAATTTCAGTATTTCCAATAGTGTTCAGTTCCAGCTCCAGTCCCTCCAAATCTATTAACTTCTGTAACAAATCACTTGCCTCATTCCGTACGTCATGCTTGTTGTTGTCGGTTCCAATGCTCATCTGCCGTCGCAGATATCGATATACCTGCGTGTCTCTTCATACATCTGAGGGTCCAGCGACCCCTTCATCTCGTTGTCTTGGCATCCTGGGTGAGCTGGTCCTGGGTTCTGATTCCTGGTTCCGAGGTCTGGTCACTAGTCAATCATACCTCAGGAACTATAATGGTAATAGTGTTTTGGTTAGGTGTGCATTTTTCACCAAATAAATAATCAACATTGGAAAATAAACACTGAAATTAAGATATATGGCATCTTAAAACTTAACTGTACTTAATAAGTGATCAATTGTGGAAAAGCTTTCCAAGTTATAATGGCCTCTTCTAAGTTCACGGTCAAACGTTCATCTGTTGGTAAATATTTGATAATCTGATTGGGTACTTTCTGTACAAATCCTCTGTACTTCTAATCCATAATTTATACGTTCCATACCATACTATACTGTATGTTCTGAGAGGTCTGTCCACACTCATTAAAATGAAAAGCACCTCTCTTCTCAAATCATGAAGACCCAACTGATGCTCAGATCCCAAAACAGTGGAACAAGATATGATACATAATTTAAGAGTATTGACCACTTTTATCAAATCGATGGCAAGAAAAGAAAATAGCTACTCATATGAAAGTCACGCTCAGCTCATGGCCCTTTCTGTTTGAAGTGTTTCAGCCTTTCAAGAGAACATGAGCAGATCAAAGTGTAAGCAGAGCTGCTGAGATGGGGGGAGGTATGTGTGGATGAATGGAGGAATTTCTCCAGAAGGCAGTGGCCTCAGCCCATATCACAGTGCCAAAGGGAAGTGTACAAACTCACTATACTTAGCTGTCTTCCAATACATGTGAATCTTCCCTATGGTGCTCTGATGGCTTTGTAATCATCGCTCAGTTTTTAACTAACAAGTCATGAATTTAATCACCATTGCTGTAGCAGTTATGCAGGGCATGTGGGCCTTGACTGGGGAAAGGTGCTGGCCAAAATGATTCACAAAAATGAAATTAGGATTAGGGGGTCAGTTAAAAAAGAAGGCCCAGAGCAGTATTCTTTCAAGGGGTCCAGAATTTTATTATCAGGATGAAACAAAAAGCATAAAATATCATGTATATTTGGTGGGCAGCCAACTCCAGAGAAGGATTAGCTGGTAAAATTTGAGCTAGGGCTGGGCAATAAATTAAATTTATCTGATTAATTACAATTTTTGTTGCTGAATGATGTGAAAAATGCCTAAATCAGAAAATGGAGACAGTTCTTCCTCTGCTCTCATTCAAACATCAGCACCAGCAGTTCTCAAGAACTACAAAAGTAGTGTAAGCTGTCTGTGTTTCTTTGGAGAGACCTACATGTGTGAGCTGTGCCAGTCAACATGGTTGAGTAATGGCAGCCACAACTGCTAAAAACAACAAAATGTGACGAGATGAAACTTTATTAGTTCCATGATAGAGAAATTCAAATAGTTACAGCAGCAAAAATGAGAGAAACAGGCAATGAGTGTTAGGAATCAAAAAGTAACAGACAAGGTATTATCAATATAAATATAAACAATTGTATCTATAGTTTTAAAAAATAAATAGTAAAATAATACCAAAGAATGGTAGTCATGTTACCAATGAAATTGTTCAATTATGCAAGTTCTGACATAGAACAGATCACCACGCTGCGTTAAGGTTGGAAAAACTTTATACAACTAAAAGTGGCAGCACATTAGGTAGCTCTTAAACCTGTTCCAGTTTTGTCAAATGGTGGTGCTTTACTTCATTTAAAGTTATTTTTATATTTTATCAAATAATGCATAACACCCTAGCAAGTGTCGCTTTTCTGTCATAAAATAAATTAATTTTTGTGTATTATACAAATAATTTTCTAAAAAGCCTGAATATCACTGACATCTCATAAAAGCAGTGATAAGTAAGTGGTTATATTCCAGGCAGACTGCTGTCCTCAATTATTATCACAGGTGTCTTCAGTCATATAATCATTCACCCTATTTAAATGGAGAAGAGTACCCATGTTCTTTTTAGGACAGTGTGTGCACCACACTGAACATGGACAAATGAAACAAAAAAAAAGACAGGTCTGAGGAGGTAAGGAAGAAAACAACTGCCAAGTGTGGACTGTAGCCAGCCTTCTTGGAGGTGACTTCAAGAGGAAAATTAACCCCAGACTGAGCAGAAAGATAGTTTGAATGGTGGAGCCCTTTAAATACTGTTTGGTTAACAAGCACTTTGCCATATGCCTCTAACTCAAGTGTTGTCTGGCCACTCTACCATAAAAGCCTTAGTGTTGGTGAGATGGTCATCCTTCTGGCAGGTTCTCCCAGTTCTGAAGCTATGCTGAGAGGGAGGCGACAGTGGTGTGGTGGGTAGAGCAGTTGTCTCCCAACTGGAAGGTTAAAGGTTTGACTCTCAGTGCCTGCAGTCCACATGTCCCCAGTGTCCTTGGGCAAGACACTGATCCCTATGAGTGTCCATTTCCATTTTATTTACTAAGTTCAGTCAATTCACTTTGTCACAGTTGGACTACAATAAGGTTCTGGACATGTCTCAAAAAAAATTAAAGCAGACAGGTATAATTGGATGTAGCTTACCACAATCTGGTCTGAATACTTCTTAAAATGAAAAATTTCAGTTTTTTTTAATTTTTCTTAATAATAAAGTAGCAAAAACCTATCAAAAATGTTTTCATTTTGTCATTGTGGAGCGGATTGCTCAAGAAGAGAGGGCTAAACTATCAGGTGATATGTGTGGAAGTCCCATTAAGAGCTACAAAAAAGAACTTAAATGCAGCAACTGCCCAATATTTTTGCCCATGCCATTTTTATTTCTTGTATTATTTAAAATTATATGACATCAAAAATCAAAAGCAACATGTCTGTTATACTGTATCCCTGCAACATTCAGTATAAAATGATGTAGATCTACATGCTACATCATTTGGCTCAGCTAAGCAATAAGAGCCGGCTCTTTCAACTTCTAAACGGCTTTTTATTTAATCTCACTTCTGTCATTTCAGCCAGATTTAGCAATGTCTTCACTTATGATTGGTATGTGTGCACATATATCACTTAAATTATTGAATGTAATCATACTGAACCGTATAACGTCCAGAATACAATTATTTTACATTATATTATCTTTTAAATATTTTGTTTGTATTAAAAGTTATATACAGTTAATCTAACCTGAAGGTATCCGTGTCTGTTATACCATGTGATTAGTTGTGCTATATTCACATAAACATAACAGTCAGTGGGTAGAGTGGCGATGTGGAGAAATGATCAGCCATTATCCTGTCTTATATTAATTAACATTAACAAAAATAAAGAAAAAACTGGAATATGCTTTCAGATAGGAATTTGTCCTCCACATAAAGGATCTGGCTCACAGAGCTGACTGGTTCATGACTGACACATCATTAGTGTGTGAGACAGAGAGAGCCACTGGAGAGTGAGAGGAGTGCATCACCAAATCAAGTCTCATTCCAGCAACTTAAAAATACTGCAGCGATTTATGCTTGATGTTTGTGATATAACCATTTACTATATCCCAAGTAGAACAAGCTGCAATACATCAAGTATATTCGATATATCGCCTAGTTCATGCCAATTACCTTTGCCAGTTTCAACTTATTTAGGAGAAAATTGAGTTTTGTTCTTGCACAGTAAGTGGCAGGGTACTAACACTTTAAGCCACATCTTTGCATAACGTCTCATTCCAAAGTGTTGGTGGATTTGCTCTGCCATAGAGCAGCTTCATTTAAACTAAATATTTGTATGCACCAGATATTTGCCATTCAGTCTTGACATGACATGAGCAATAAACATATTAATGTTAACAGGATTCCAAATATAAAGTAAATCTTCTATAAAACTATATTCCACAGATTCTGTATCTTAAAGTTTAGTTACACCAGAACTAGCATGTATTTATTTTTCTAATATAATCAAGCACCCACTTTTATACGAGACAGTAATAATTTATTTCAGCTTCTAATACCCTATAAATCACTGGCAGTGTGTATATTTCATTTTCCTGAAGCATGAAGGCGAATAGAAATCTTAATGATTTGCCCTTGCTAGCATAATTTTAATTATGGATTTTCTTCTGCATGATTGATTTGGAGAAAGCCATAGTAATACAAGTTGTACATTCTACTGTATTAAATATTTGATATCCATTAAATTTTTATGATTAATGTTCTGGAAAGAATCAGTTTCTCTAAGCCCCTTGGTTTTATTGCAGACTAAATTAGGGGTTTTGCTCCCATAGCAAGAGATATAGCACTATATTGCACCAAAGCTTTGCCTGCCATAAGAAACGAAGCAATCTGATATTGATTATGGGGGATTTTAAACGGAGAGAAACAGATAACTATAAAGAAGAGGTTGGCACTGTGTGTCATTGGCACCTCTTGTTCACCCAACATTACAGAAAAAATGGTGTTAAATGAGCATTAGCCATTTCTGTCATGATTCAAGTTTATGGTGGTAGCACGTGAGCAAACTGTCAAAACTGAAAATAACAGGCGGTCTTGATCCCCAACGCAGCAACACAGGTAGCTCTAAATTATGTATGTGGAGTGTTTAGTTACATGTGGAACCACTTACAAACAGATGCACAGTATGTGTAGCTCATTTTAAATTAGCTGAAATAAATATGTTTTACTATGGGCTTTTATTTAGATATTAGTTATCAGCATTGATAATTCTGCAACCATTTTGCCAATGGTACTTACTTTTGTAGTTTTTTCATCTTGGGAATTATTAATGTCAGAAATTCCAGACATTGCAGACTTAGTTTTTTTATCACAGAAGCTGACGTGAATGTTTTTTTTTCTAACTTGGCAGCTTGTACTTGTGATCTAAGTGATCAGTCATGAAGTTTGACTGACCATTTTAGAATATTTGTTATACAACAATTTAATTATAGGACTACAATAAAATACAGAAATTTACAATTACAATTTTCATTGTATGGCGCCGCAGATGACTGCCTCGGTTCTGTACCGGAAACATATTCCCTGTGTGTAACATACTTGGCCAAATTAAGGTGATTATCCATTATCCTTACTATCCTGTATAAGTAAAAGTAAAAACAAACATTAAAAGGCCTGTGGCATGCTTGTTTTCAGCCATTTAATGTTTAATCTTGGGTACCTCTATATTAGCTTTGCACCCATCATAACGCCGGATAGTCTGTAATTATTTCAGAATGAAATAACCAGAGAACCTCTTCTTAAAAACGAGAGGACAGTTCATGAATGTGCTGCAGTTCCTGCTGCCGGTGTTCTGTCAAACATGGAACAGCACAACCAACCGCAACTGCATTAATTAATTTGAATTTCTCCTCCATAGATAGGCAAACAATGGTATATGTAATAATGAAAAGAGATGTGTAACACTCTAAACAAGGCAGGTAATTGAGAAACACCATATTTTAACTAGCATAATGCAGACATAGGAACTTTTCCAGCCTTACAACAATTTTCTCTAATGTTACAGAAACAAGGCATTAGCAGACATGTAATGTGTTTTTTAAACTTACCATTAAGTCCCACTCAGTAATGGAAACATCACTCCCTTTGAAGTAGCTCCAAGGTTGGTAAATCCAACCAGTGGTCGCAGCCCCAAGGTGCTTTACTGGCCGGCTGCTTGTAGGTTAGACCCAATTAGGTAAAACAGCGAGTCCTTGTACATGTACATTCCCGGACATGCAGTAACCTCAGGCTCTGTATTTTTGTCCACATCTTCTGGTCACAGTGCAACAGCAGGAGAAAAAGTATCCACAAAACTGGGTGCAGTTGAAAGATTCCACTCATAAAATGGCACCGGTGGATGTCAGGCAAGCTCATATGAATCTGCAACTGCCTGGAGGTGATGACCATTCAAGGAAATCCTTAAACTAACATAACGTAATATTTAATTTTGTTAGAAAAAAGTTTCATGAGTGAGAGTTTGTGAGACTTGTATAAACCAAGTTGCTTCTGCATAGAAATATTAGAACATATGTACACCTCATTTTTTGAGCTTTAGTTCACGTCTAAGATGATAATTCACCGTTGCAGATAAGTCAGAAAACAAGGAAAAGCATGCCATGGGCTCTTTAAGAATAAACGTTGTGATTTTTTCGTAAAAATGAAAAAAGAAAGAAAAATGAAGTGCACTTTCAATTTTCTTGCATCATTTAATGTAAAAACTTTGGTCTCCTCATTGTCCACCCTGATTGTCACTTTAATTCCTAATCATCAGTGTATTTTTGCTTTCCCATACAATGTATGTACAACTGACTAAGCCTTTCCATCAGCAGTATGAGGCGATCCCATGGGACTGCCCTTGTTTTTATGTTATTTATTATAAAAAATGTTTAAGCATTTCAGGAGAGATAATAATGTAATATAACCAAGTAGAATCAGCTCAACCTCCAAAATCATATTTCAACCACTGAGTAGGTACAGTGCTGCATATAGTACAATCTTTAACCAAGTACCCTGATTGTGTATCTGATCGAGAGGACTGCAGCGTCTTCTTATCTCTGAACACAGAGGTGTTGGAGGGCAATGCTGTGCATGAGGAGATATGGGAAGAGGCAACAACAGGATAATAATGAGCCACCAAATCCTGACGCCTGAGTTATTTTCTTTCTTTCTTTCTTTTATCCTAATGATCCTGACTCCAATTCAAAGGAGAAAGGGCCTCTTGATGCCTTTCTTTCCCCATTATAGAATGGTGTGAATCTCAACTCCTAAAAGAATTGCAGGTATCACACTCTCCACTAATCATCTTACACACCTTCTCTGTCAATCAAAATGCAGCAGGAAAAAGCACAAGCATTATATCCAACAGAGGCTGTAATATGTCCTACAGGTTCCAGAGTGTTAAAACAAAAATCTGCTCATAATTTGCTACAGGTAGTCTCAAATGCCATATTGCATAATTTGCATGTTCAGCCACCCAGAGTACCATGTCAGCTGAGAAAGTTACATGACATTCAAAACAACTCTGTTCATCAAACCATTGTCACAAAGGGATAATGGAATAAATGTGAATAGCTCTTAAATTCACATCTTTGTGCTTAGTAGCTGTCTCACTTATGTAACTGTTCTACTGGGAATAGCTTTGGCACATGGCTCTCATTTTGGAGTTGCAGTAACACATTTGATGTGGAGGTATAATTGTCAAAGTCACTGCGTTCTCAGCGTTCAGACGAGCACAGGCAGCACAGCAAAAATACTGTTTTCTTTCTCCTGTTGCACTCCCCTGTTGTCGCTGCAGACAAGCCAAAGTAAAAGGTTTACTTCTCTCAATCACAGCTCTCAATCTGAGTAAAATAACTAGAACGCTTTGTGTAAACACCAGTGTATATCTTACAACAGCAATTCTTTTATATCTGCAAATCAGAGCAAGTTGTTTCTGCCACAATAGCCACAACAACAAAGAAGCAATATGTGTTTTTTGAGGGGAATAATTGTCACTTTATCTTTAGTCCTCGACATCTCTGACAAAATATTTATCTCACTGTGGCACAAACAGTACTATGGGCTGGGGTATACACATAAATTGCATTTTTATGTACTATTGAAAGGGGCGGGTAGGGACTAAAATACTATTTCAGAAAATCTTACTCAGCTACATTTACTGCTTACTTGGGATTTCTCTTCAGTTCACACTCTTAATATTACTTCCACATGACACCCTCTATGCAGCGTTCTCCTATCTGCAAGTTCATTATCCTCAATACTGTAAGTCAAGTATATTCTATCTTTCATCATCATATCATGCATTCCAATCGCAGCACCTTTTTTGCAATGTAAACCAATTTTTCTCCTCTCTGTTGCAGATAATATTAAACAATGCCCTAAGAGTAGAGGCTGTCTGAATGGGAATGATTTATTACAAAGAGAGGTCTGTGTGTCGGTTTGCAGAGCTCTGCAGTGTAAAATAACCTCATTTATATTCTATATTGCTCAGACTACCTCGCTTAATATTCCTGTCAGCATTCTTGTGCCATGCCTTCTGTTGGCTTTGCCTGCAATAAAGCCACTGCCTTTAGTACAAAAAATATTAAACACATTTCATCTGATTAGCGCAATGCAGTAGGAGCACCTTTAGTACAAAACAAGAAGGTCAAGCAAGCCTCACTGGTGACGATAGATTTGCATCATTTTGTTGCAGGCTTCAAGATTGTCAAAAATGACAATGTCAGCTGTCAGTGGCCTACCTGTGTGTACCTGCAAATGATCTCAGAGCACATAAGAAATAAACTTAAATCAAAAGTAATGGTGGTCACACCATTTATTATGAAACCACATCTTCTTGTCTTTTAACTAGAAGCAGTAAGCTTGCTAATTTACTATATCATATTGGCTCTTAAGCAGTATATTTTATTTTAGTTTTATTATTTAAATGTGTTCTGTTTGTATGGTGTTAAAAACACCGTTCCTGTCTTAAGAAATTACAGGTAAATGTATTAGTTGATTAGCAAATTAATAGAACAACTGAGAAAACAATGTACCTATCAACAGATAATGAGCATTATTCTAGCAGCAAGACTAGAAGAATATCTCAGTCATTCTATAGAAACTGTACAAACTGGACAGTGGAAATGAGAGATGTGTTGTTTTTTTTTATCACAACCAAACATAACGTTTTCTATTTCATAGCATGAAGGCTATATTAGTTACCTGCAGTAAAACAAGAAAGCTCAGACACTATTTGTTTTATTTTTATTTTTTACTTGTTACATCAAGATATCAAAGTTGGTTTGTTCCATCCTGTCACAGGACAGTAGGTAAACCAGTTCAGTGAGGAGGTGGAATGTGACTGGGCAGAAATTTTTAAGTGACAGATGTTCAAAATTCTCTCTGTGAGCAAAGTTAACACCACACTTAGCATGCAGCTAAATGAAAAATACATGTTTTTGTACAAATGCAGTTTTCATGAAAAAATTGTTTTTTGAGTGACAGGGTGGATATGTTTTGCTTGACATAAGTTTTGAAAGAAAAATGTTCTGAAAGAGAATCTAGTCTCACCGCCATTTGAATTTGTCTTCTTCAAACCCTTAAATGATTTAACTTCCTCTTAGTGATGTTACTTAATGGAACAGTACAGTATTTTAGTGCAGAAATACACTGATGTCACAGGATGTTTATATGTCACAGGATACTACTGTATCTTCTAACAGAAAACAGTTAAAAATATGAAAAATTGTAATTTTATTCTTTCATTTTATTTGACTGCATGCTAATAGGTCCACTTGAAACATGGTTTCTCTAACCTTTCATTGAAACAGTTCAGGGGAGTCCACTGGAAACCTACACCACAGTCTGTGTGGTGCATAAACACGTTTAAAATGTAACATTACCAGTTAATGGCTTTTGTTTACAACTGGCTTCTGTAAAACCTTCATGCCATGTAAAGTTATTAGTAATGATTTTTCATAGAATGAAGAGCTTCAACAGACACATCTCAGCTTGCATTTCATTCAGTCCTTTATAATAAGGAAAAACATCTGGTTTTCAGCATGCATCTTCTTTCCCATCACCACACAGAATAATTCGGTTTGTCCTACTTGTCATCATTTGTCTTCTTTAATTAGTTAAGTTAGATTGGGCTAATTGCTCTTTATGAACTACAAGACTGTCATTGAGTGCCCCCCTCCCACAGCATCATTTCTCACTTCCACATAAATGGATGATTATCGCACAGCTAAATGGCTTAAGAACTGATTTACTGTGGCTAAGATGTGAAGAAGCATTACCATGAAAATAAAGTATCCTGACAGACATAAATGTGGTGGGCAAAAACAATGAACATAAAGTATACCGGCACCAACACAAATAAAATCACAAGTACAGTAAGGGCAATGTGCAAATCCACTAAACAAAGCCTGACATGTTTGCTCCAGTAGCTCATGAACAGAAGGCTGTACTGTGTAACTGTGTGTAGAGTCCTTTTAGCCTACTTCAGCTGAGACGTTGGGCTCAGATTTCAAAAATAGCTTCTGTGGTTGGTCATTGCCCCAAGTACATTATGACTTATTGACTATGTCATATTTTTGTCAGCTGAACTTAACGGTCCTGGAGGTTTTAATTATTGTGCCTAGTTAGACCTTGTCTGAGGGCTGTGTGTGTGTATACAGTCTGTGTTTGACATCTGTTTGACCTTTCTATAGTTTTGTTTGAGTTAGTTCAGTTTACACAATCTCTATCCAGATATCATATTTGTATTAGAAAAAGGACATGTTAATGCAAGAGAGTGATCAAATCGCCCACATCTGGAGCTGCTCTTGCTCACACCATGATTGGATTTCTCTCATTCACACAGCATTCTCACATTCTTAAGAAAATGTCTGCCCAGCAGGTTGACCCTGTGTGTTCCTGATTGGTACAGTTACTGTAGTAGCAGCAGCTAGCTACTGTACCCTTGTCAGAAGTGATTTTAAAAATAAACAATACCTATTTATTCTATTCATTAGTGGATTGAGATCTGAGATTGCATGATTGAGTATTCAGCTTGAATAAATGGGGTCTAAATATTTGTTCAATGGACATCGGTGTTCATTCAAGTACTGTACCAAGTTTGTGGCAGGGTAGTTACTGTATGTCCCAATCCCATTTCTGATTTTTTACCCCATTTTGAGTGCTTCCTAATTTTTTAGTTCATCCTCAAAACAAAGTTAGAAGGAGTAGTGGTTGAACTCTTCTCCTATGAAGTAGGTTGGTAGTTACTGACAATGGTTAAGCAGACACAATAAGTTCTCAGGAATTTTGAATCACACAGTGCCGTCTTCAGCTGTGGTAATTTCTCTTGTGTGGTCTTTAAGCATTGGTTTGCATTGTTCAACAGCAAATTAAAAAAATGCAAGAATAGGAATGTGTTTTTGACACTATAAAATGTTGGTGGATTTGTTTCAGGTGTATACCAACAAATGCAGATAACTTGAGTGAAATCACTTGGATAACTTGGTTTTGAATTTGCCTCTGAAACCCCTCCATTTGAAGGGCTGTGTAGCCCTACCACTTCGCCTTACCCCTCCACCTTAAAGAGAATCAGGACGCCCCTACCATTATAAGTGAACACACACAACAGAGGGGTAGGGCAACGTGGTAGGGGCAAGGGGGTGAACTGGGACTGCTACAGCCTGTTTGGGAATACCTGTTATGGTAGCCCCCCTCACCAGGAGGGTGAGGGAGGACTGAGGTTGGACTCAAGTGTGCAGACCCAGGTGCTAGGGGGAAAACATGACGGTAGCAGGTAAATAAAGTGAACACAAAGTATCAAAAAAACATAACATGGGAAAGTACGGTACTTGGATATGTATGATATGTAGTAGAGTGTAAATGAACGTAGCGCGTAGGTAGTGTGGTAGAGTCAAGCCAAAACGCACAGTGTCTGTCAGCATAGCATTCTACCAACATGTACAGTCCGCGTTACTATGTTAATGTTCCGGCAAAACCGGAGCGTCTGCCAGAGGTTTATATAAGGAGGCGAAGGTAATCATTGGGATGCACCCCAGCTGTGTGCATCGACAAACCAGTTGCTAATGACTGGAATGCAACACAGCTGAGGTGCAGAGCCCACAGGATAGAGAGAGCAGAGGAGAGAAAGTCGGAGGAGAGGCAGCGGCCGCCGAGCGGCCCTGACAATACCAAATTATTGTGGTTCTTTTTTTCTGTGTGCTGCAATACATGAACCGTCCATTGAAGAAATACTAACGTTTGGCAAAGTTTTATGGAAGCGGAAGGACAATTTCATAAAATTAGAAAGTGCATTAAAAAAATAATAAACTGATGTGTCAAAACATTACTTGCATGTTGTGCATCAGTCATTAAAGCTTGGTTAGAGCACATGCATTACTGGAATTATTATGTTCTGTCTTAAGTAACATGCTAAACACGGTAGCAGGAGCATAAACTTAAAGTTGCAAGGTGTTCCAGTAATTGAAAGTAGCAATAATGTTAAATGACATGAAATATGTTCTGAAAGAAAGAGGACTGTGTTGACCTGCTTGCCAGATGATGTTTCCGGAGTTTGGAGAGGCAGCTGTGCCTCCGGCAGTACAATGCCACACCTTTGGGCAGCACAAGAGACTTTTATTCACCCCATACACTTTACACAAGCCACTTAAGACAAGAGCAAAAGTATGCGGCCATTAAAATCTGGTCGATTCTCTGTTCCTGCCCTCTTCAGAATGTGTTCAAGAAGGCTAAACCAAGCGCATGATTTTTGTTCAGTCCTTTTAGTTGAGACCTCTTATGGGAGGAAACAAAGGTGCAATACAGTAACCAGTTTGCTCCTTTTCTCACCCCCCTTTCCACAACACTCCTCGGAGTGGTCTCACAGTTAGCATCATAATAAAGCCTTTTTAATTGACATAAATAAGGATATGAGGAGAAAACCAAGTGCCCAGGGAAATGTTTTGTGTTTTTCTGGACCTGATGCAGTGAATGTGTTTTGTTAATCAGATGTGAACACATGGCTGATGAGTAGGGGCCCTCTACTAATTGGCAGTGTTTGTCTGCTGGTAGCTGTATTCCTTCAAGATCCAGGCAGCATCCCATTGGTATTCAAGGTACTGTTTTTGTGCCCCCAGTAGTGACGCCACACCATTAGGGAGAGAGACCCGGGACCTGTCCATTTACTTAACAAGGGGGACTTTCTCTCAGTGCACAGCACGACTGAACTCCTCCATTTGCCAAACATCCGAGGAGCACAGCATTTTCAGAACAAACAGCTCCTGAACTTTTTCCAGCTGAATGCTACTGACAGACATAATTGGTTGAGCTGTAACAAAAATTGCAATTGACATCATTCTGTAACACTGCAGCATGGGGTTTTCCTCATTGTTAATCTGAAAGCTCTGAGCACCATAGCTATAGCAGCTCTTTCAATGCTTTGAATCCATTGTAGAAAAGTAGACAAATCAAGAGGTTTCAGTTAATTATTGATAGTTATAGTTTTATTTAAATAATTATTGTTTTTTGTTCTCAGTTTAATTTCGCCAAGGTGTTGTTGCCTTTCAGAAAAATCAAAGCGGTCTCAAAAGTCTCTGATATGGTCCTACATAAAATACTTCACAGGAATTTCAAATCTGATTTTGTGCTACACAGATACAGTGAACTGTGGGTAGGAGCACAATAACACAATCAGAAAGTATCCAAGTGTGGATGGAAATGGGTAATAGACATAAGATAAAGCTTGTCCAAACCCAGGTCTCTGCAGTGGGGAAATCTGTTCTTACTTCTAATGTCTGAGAAAGGAAGTCTGTAAAGGATGTCTGTTGCAAAAAAACCTACCATTTAAATGACCAACTAACCCTAAAACACACAGAGAGGAGTGATGAATGAAAGAGAAAGCCTGAATGAGCCTGAAATGAGCAAAGAAACATAACAGATGCAGATACACAGAGATTCCACACAGGATGTGAGAGGTCACTGGAGGGTTTGACAAGTATGAAAATAATTTGAAATAGTTGTCAGATCTAAAGCAGCTGAACACTCACAGGAAATTTTGAAGCAACATGTTAGACAGCAATCTCCGCCACTATCATCAAAACACAAAATAACCAATTATCCTTTGAAAGATGGTGTTTGATCCTTCCAGTGGAGTTCAGAGATTTGGAGAATTTAGAGCAGTGCAGCTTTAATATTTATCTCACAACTCACAAAAAGAAAGATATTAGTATTGGCATTATAGTTTGGAGAGAAAAAAATGTTAACAAAATCACAAATTCTATAAAAAAAATTAAAAGGATCACTGTAAAGCAAAGTGTTCAGAGCGTTTAAAGTCTTCAGATAGACTTCTGCCTATACCAATTGACTTCTACTTTCACTGTCTCCTCAGTGACACATTATGGAATCATCAGCTGTAGTCTTTGTTTCTGATATTAGACAGCCTTGGCTCCTTAGCTTTTGAAGCTTTGAAAGCAATTTCCTGTTCATGCTCACAAATTAAGATTAGACAAGCCAACAACATACTCATTAGGCCTACACATGCCATGATTTCAGTCAGAGTTCCTATTTTGGACTTTTATTTTATTAACACATTTCCTGAGTCATGCCACCCTCACCAGCCTGAGATAAACTTCGATAAACTTCAGTTACTTACACCTGGTGCTTGTTGACTCTGCCTGGCCAGTCCTTTATACTCATCTCACCTCTATCTGTCACTTTCAGCTTTTTCCCGTTAGGGGTCACCACAACAAGACAATTCGCATGTTGTAACTTGGCACATTTTATGTCGGATGCCCTTCCTGACACAACCCCGAATCCAACCCGAGTTGCAGCAGCGAGAGCATTGAATCCTAGCCACTAGTCCATCAGGGACCCTATATTCACCTCAACTGTGTTCTCAATGTCCCCATGTCTGTCAGTTCTGGTCATCCATCCATCATGCCTTTACTCTCTTGTCTGTCGCCGTTCAATATGATTCAAGAGTCCTTTATTATGTTAGCTCTGACCTGGGACAAAGCCTTGTTTTATGTTTTTTCTTTATGCTCAGTTTACACACTTTCCATTTGGTGCAAAATATCTCTTAGTTCCTGTGTGAATGATGGAAATGCTTACCTTATGTACCTGTGAATATAGGTTCATTGCAGTCCCTAGTTACTTTCCCTTTTCTCTGCCTTGGTCGGTATATTGTTTAGTTTCTTATTGATTTTCTTTAACTCCTTGTTTAAGCTTGTTGTTGTATGTACCTATTCTGCAAACCGTGAATAAATATATGCATATGCTGTCAATTACATTTGTTACTTTATTTTACCAGGCTTGCTGTGCCTGAACATACCACATACAATATGGGATCCTAAGTGCACTAGTCTACAGAACAAACCAGTTTAATGTTGGACATTCAAGTTCAGAGAAGGACAACATTCTCTGACTTTTGACTTTTTTTAGCTAAAATCCCATCCACTCCTGAGACTGAGATTTACTTTAATGTCACCGTAGGTTTTCTGCTGAAACATTATTCATTTTTGACCTTAAGATTGCTATTAATATGTATATTCTGAAATTGAAATTTAGCTTTTAACCTGTTTCCATAAAGGTCAAGACTTTAAGGAAAATTAAGAGGTAGGCAGAGGTTTGTGATGAAAGAAGAAAAAACATGCTCGCTGCCTGATGGAATCCTGTGAGTAAATGCTACCAGTTAATAGCTTTGGGTTTTTGTTACAGTCAGTCAAGACAGGGATTCTTTTCCCAGCAAACTTCAAGCCTTAAACTTGTCATATCAAAACTTTTATGTGTGTGTTGGTTCTGTGCAGATTCTCTGCAGTGATATTAAATCCTTCTGGGTCTGCTATTCTGTGCAACAATTTTTGGAAACAAAGTTTCTCACATTTTGTAGATGAAAGAAAAGACTTGCAAACAAACCACATTTTACCTGCATGGTGTAAATTCAATCTGATGGTTACCATTAAACATTTCTCATTACATTTCAGATTAAGTAAAATAAAGCTGAACTGACTCAAATGCACATTCATTCATGCCCTTACATTTTTGGCATGTAGCTGACATGAGAAAAGAAAAAATATGTTCTTTGTGATGAAGCATTTTCATCCCGCGGGTCACATAGAAACAGGACACATGCTCTGCTCAGTTTCTCACCTCTGCGCCACTGGCTCATCATTCTGTCATGTAGTAGCCTATGGGAGCTGCCAGCAATGACACCCTTTACTCATTGGGTGTCAAGGATAGATGGTACAGTCTCTTCATTTAACCTAGAGTTTTACTCCACAGCCATGTTAGTTTAATGGAAGCTAGCTGCTGTATGCGGGAGGCAAGTTTGAACTCAGCCCTGGGTTTAAGGAAAAATGATGACTGTTTTTCCCTTGAAAATCAGCAGTATAATTTGCATATTAATCATTCCTAATGCACAAAGTAGCATAATGTTCTTATTACAGGTTGGGTTAATGGGTGGACCATGGATGCTTCAAGGACAACTGGATACTGAAATCCAAGATTGTGGCCAGTTTATTCCTCTGAAAGCTGCTCAACAGAGCAAAACTCTTAATGCTTGTGAAATTTGGCCATAAAAATGACCAGTCTGCACTTTTTGGGTCCATAAAGCATGTACACTTTGAGCTGAGATGAGAGTCCCACCAGTTGCACTGGCTCATGTCCTGTTCATAAATTGCATAAAATAAAAAATCCTATTCTAATCTTGAATCAAAGTGATACTAAAAAAAAAAAAAAAAAAAATAGTAATTTTGCTGTATTCATTGTTTTACAGTCTCTCTTTTTCTAATGATTCCCTAAGGGAAAAATTATTTTTGGGCCACTGTATGTCACACGAAGAAGGCAGAAGTTGTAACACAGTTTGGCCACAATATCAGATATGCGTCACAGCCCGGTGCTGTTCCTGGAGTTTGGGGTAGACACAAAGCCATGTGGACTCAGTTGTATTTTGTTGTTTGTGGGATGTGAATTGTGAACTAAATCATGACATGATGTAGGGATGCTGCAGCAAATAAAGACTAAGCCTTTAATAAATGCATTATAGCAGTAAGTTCTGAAAGCACAGGTATAGGTTTTATTTAAATTTAGGTGTTCTTGTGGGGCAGGAGGGAGAGGGGATTGGCAGCACTGGTGTGGAAATTGGCAATACCCATTTCAGAGAAGCAGTCATTTCTTATATGAAGGTGTAAGACCTGCTTTGTTCTGTTGCATTTCTGTTGTTATGATTGATGCAAAAACTGGAGGTTCATCAATGGCACAAGGCAAAACTGAACACTGAAAATAACTCAGTGATTGTAGGTAATTACTTAAATGCTGTTTACAAAGTACCTTTTGATTAGAGTTATTGAAAACTTTCATTAAATGGACGCTAAGCTTCAAAGGCTATTGAAATCCAGCCTTGACAAAAATGTCCTTACTGAGGATTTCTCTCTTTTTTTGTTGTAAGGGCATCTATTACCCATCAGGACATTTAGAAATACAGCATATGCACAAATTGTATGTCCACACACCAACACAGACATACACACAAAGAGATGAATTACATACTGTCTCCATGTTTGCCTTCAAATAAAAGGCAGAACCAAAGCAATCTGAAGGATAGCTGGGTGACTCTCATAGAAACTCAGCATATATTAATGTGCCACTGTATTCAGTTTAAATGTCTTTCTAAACACTGGGAGCAGCTCTATGCAAGCTGATCAGTAGTAACCTAGTAGATGTGACAGGAAGTCAGCAGTTTGCATACTCATCGTGACTATCCTGTGATCACATCATGCTTGGATTATTTTCTATATGTGCCCCCTTATTTTCCGTACCAGTATTTTAATGTGGAATCCAGCTGAGATCAATGACTCCTGATAAACCAAGACCATACAAATGTCTCAAAGGAGATCTTACATTATAATACATTATGCACATGGATCATACATTTTTAAACATTCACTCCCAATACATGGCTACAGTGCTACTCCCCATTTAAAACTACCAGGCTGTTGCCTTTAGATTTTGCACGTCTCACATGTCAGAATAATAAACAATGATACAAAAAGGAAAAAAGATGAGATGAAGAAAACACAATAAACAATCTGATATCTCTGGAGTGCTACTGGGAGCGCTCTCCTTGTTGTCTTTGGTTTGCATTGCCATTTCCATTATGGCTGGGTTCAGAGAAGATTTTGACTCTGGGTAGAAAAGAGGAAATGAGAAAGAAAACTCACATCCTTGGGTTAGATGTTGATTTGAAAGGAGAAACAAAAGAATAATACCCTTTGAAGTGAAAAATAAAACCATCCGCTTCATAGCTTTGATGAGAGAATGTCAGGAAACAGCACTCTAATTGGTGCTGTAATCTCTAAGCACTGAGGGCAAAGGATAAGATGAGTCTTAATGGCCTGCATCCCCTGATTGGACAGATGACGGGGCAAAGTATATGTGAGGTAGATACCAAACATTAGCATTGCATTTTCATTGCCGCACACCCACAGGCAGGGTTACAGATGCCATGAGGCAGGCTGAAGGAGTCAGTAAAGACATCTGATTATAAGAACTGTTACAAACACCGTCTTATACTATAGTTAAGTTTTAGCCTGTAAATTATAATACAATTCCTTTTTAAATGTATAGCTTTAATAATAATAATAATGTCAAAAAGCTTTGATAATAATCAACTTCCATTATTATTACACTGCTCAAAAAAAATAAAGGGAACACTTAAACAACACAATGTAACTCCAAGTCAATCACACTTCTGTGAAATCAAACTGTCCACTTAGGTAGCAACACTGATTGACAATCAATTCCACATGCTGTTGTGCAAATGGAATAGACAACAGGTGGAAAGCATAGGCAGTTAGCAAGACATCCCCAATAAAGGAGTGGTTCTGCAGGTGGTGACCACAGACCACTTCTCAGTTCCTATGCTTTCTGGCTGATGGTTTGGTCACTTTTGAATGCTGGCGGTGCTTTCACTCTAGTGGTAGCATGAGACGGAGTCTACAACCCACACAAGTGGCTCAGGTAGTGCAGCTCATCCAGGATGGCACATCAATGCGAGCTGTGGCAAGAAGGTTTGCTGTGTCTGTCAGCGTAGTGTCCAGAGCATGGAGGCGCTACCAGGAGACAGGCCAGTACATCAGGAGATGTGGAGGAGGCCGTAGGAGGGCAACAACCCAGTATCAGGACCGCTACCTCCACCTTTGTGCAAGGAGGGACAGGAGGAGCACTGCCAGAGCCCTGCAAAATGACCTCCAGCGGGCCACAAATCTGCATGTGTCTGCTCAAACGGTCAGAAACAGACTCCATGAGGGTGGTATGAGGGCCCGACGTCCACAGGTGGGGGTTGTGCTTACAGCCCAACACCGTGCAGCACGTTTGGCATTTGCCAGAGAAC
>NW_018127897.1:2587698-2610835 GCF_001952655.1 Monopterus albus | reverse complement strand
AGGAGACCATCCGCCACCTCATCAGGAGCATGCCCAGGCGTTGTAGGGAGGTCATACGGGCACGTGGAGGCCACACACACTACTGAACCTCATTTTGACTTGTTTTGAGGACATTACATCAAAGTTGGATCAGCCTGTAGTGTTGTTTTCCACTTTAATTTTGGGTGTCAGTCCAGATCCAGACCTCCATGGGTTGCTAAATTTGATTTCCATTGATAATTTCTGTGTGATTTTGTTGTCAGCACATTCAACTAGGTAATGAACAAGGTATTTAATAAGAATATTTCATTCATTCAGATCTAGGATGTCTTATTTTTGTGTTCCCTTTATTTTTTTGAGCAGTGTATTATTTTCCATAAATATCTGTGCATCAATCAGCTTTTATGGAGGAGTTCTTTCAAACCTGCCCAGTGACTTAATAAGGTAGCGACTGTCACACACCTAAAACATATTAAAAACTGTAGTAGGAAATATTATTGCTTATTTCCCTGGTTATGACAAGAGACAGTGTAGTAATACAGTTCAGCTTGTCTTGCTTTATGGGTACCATCTGCACTGCTGGAAAAAGTTTTACACCAGTAAAACGGTTTGGTTAAAAGAAGCCTGTAGCATTAGATGGCAAATACGGGGTCTGAAAATTACACAACAAACCCCATCATGATTAAAAAGATTTAGTGAATGTATAATTTGTCCATAATATTAAGATAAGAATGTTTTTTTTTATGGCTGAAATCATCGCCATGTCTTACAAACAGAGGTATAGAACAACAGCATCTCTCTGTGCTTAATGTAAGAAGATGAGCTTGCAGAACAAGCTCAGTGAGGAGGTAGAGACTCTACAGATTTTCCTTAGTCTGCAGATATCCATAGTAATTAAGTGAGTCCAATAAAAACATTGATAGTACAGTAATGAAATAAGCTCTGTTCCATTTGAGGACTCAGAATCTTGAAGAAAACTACTGTAATAGAGGAGCAGTTGTGTTATCCTGAGATCCATTAAAATTTCATCACCCTTGCACATTTCCATGAATGGTATTATTCAAATTATGCTAAATCACATCAGCTTGCCTGCTTGGCAATGCAATGTTGCCCATTACAATGACCGAGGCAATATTCCCAAAGTCTAGAAAGGGTCTGCATGTAATTTAGCAGCATGCTTCATATTCTAAACAGATGCTGGAGAAACTGCTAGCAGTATTGGCCCTTGGCCTCTGAATATGTGGTAGACTGAGGAATAAGAATACTGAAACCAGAGACAAACCTTTGGTTTATTCAAACAAATATAGCACATGTGGTTCTGAAATACATGTGAAAAGAATCAACTAAATTGGTTTGGGAGCTAGCTGGGCCACTGTTATTTTCTGCATAAATATTTTGTTGACATATCTATTACATCTGTCATCTAGATATTTTGTGCTCTCTGCTATTGTTCATAATGTTTGAATGTCTACGTTTGCCATTTATTCCAAGTGACTGAATAACATTGTTTGCTGAATATCTGATAATAAATATATACAAGAAATACATGCACATCCCTTTTCATATTACATACAGAGGGCTATAATTAACTCTAATACAGCAGTATATTGTTCACACTGCGATGTAGTTAATATTGTACAACTCATACTAAAAAGTCTAACACAGCTTGACACTGACTTGTTATTGCATGTAATTCAGTTTGCAGTGAAATATTCATCAGGTGGAGGGTGCACCTAGTCTCTTGGGCGTAATAAGTCACCTGCTAACACGTTGAGTGTTGTCTGCCTTAACCTGAGCCACTGGAACATCATCACAATTATAACAATGATTTCATGATACCTGGCTGTTAATATATGATAAATAGCTGGATGGATGGTACATAGAAGTGTGTTACATTAGGTGATCCTGTTTTATTAGCCCTGAGAGGAACCATTAGTGGGTTGTCTTAACCTGCGTTAATGAGGTCTCCCTGCTCTGGGAGTGAAAGGAACAACTAATGCATACAACAAAGGGGAACGAAGGTTTGACATTGACATGTGGTCAGTGATTCAGCTGCTTTCTGTCTATTAAGCGTTAGGATTAGAATTTACTGTCAGTGATGTGAAGAATAGAGGTCTTTACCAAGATTTTTATTTGGTCTAAAATTGTTGCCCAGCAGAAAATATTTTTGTTTGCTTGTTGACTGGACATGTTATGACCTGCATTTGTGTATTTAACCTGCACTTTGAGCCACTGAATTAGAAATAAATTTAAATCTTGGCGTGAAAATGGATTTAATGGATTTAAATCTTGGAAAACTAAATATAGTACATATACAATATAAAATACTGCACATAAATGCTCTGAGAAAGTGTAGTAAATGGAACCGAGTGATCCAAAACAAGGTATTTGTAAGGTGAGAGTATGGGCAGAGCCAATGGGTGGCACTGACCAGCCCTAGAATCTGATTGGATACCTCTGGTGCCACTCCTGCTAGAGTCAAAATGTGATGCTTGTTTGTATTAATGAATGAAAAATGAAAAACAATGATAAATTATTGCCTTTAACACAAATAACAATTTTCTGGTGCTTTATAAATGAAGTTGCTCAAATTAGTTTTATTTTATATTATGCATGTAGCTTGATATTTGCATTTTCTTTTCTGATTGTGTTGTTATGGAGTACTTGGCATGATGCGTCTCAGTGGGGGGAGCCACTGTGCAGCAGTGAAGTCCCTAACAGGAGCAAATAAGGAGCGCAGCAAAAGTTAGCTAAAGAAAGCACTATATGTGTCTCATTTTTACACAAAATAAACAATTAGATTCTTAATGTATGGTTCCCCATGACCCCATTCAGGAATAAGCGGTATAGATCATGGATGCATGGATAATGTATGGTTTATTTTTTCATAGAACTAGGGTTTTAATTTACTTTTTACATGTATTTGAAATATGCCACCCCTCTCTGAGTCAGCCTGGCCACCCTGTCCAAAATTTTCTAGATCCGTCTCTGGATGGGAGACAGAACCTGTTATGAGATATGACAGAAGTTCTTGGTTGGATCTTGGGTCCCACTGCAGATGCTGTTCCTGCAATTTCAATGCTTCTGTCTCTGCCAGACATGCTAAAATGTTCTGTCAGCGGCAACCTGCTTTTTATATGCTAAGAGCATCAATTGGAGGCACTTGCTTTTCTGCATGTAGATGCATATGATCCTGTGATGTAGATTACTCATCTGAAAGTTGATACTGTGAGACTCTAGTGTATTCAATTGGTTTATAGGTTTACTTCTGTGTTGTGCAAAGGTGGCTGCGTACTCTACACTACCCAGTAGGTCAAAACTGTTCAATAGTTACTCTTCTCAATTAATTTTTGTTTATTTTAGTCAGTTTTGTAGTTATTAAGCCTTCTGACTGCCTTTCCAGAGGTTTGTGTTCAATACAACATTGAGTCATTAGTGCACAGTAGTCACCCATTAACTCCATGTGCGAACATGTTGCCAAGTGTTAAATAAAGGTAAACTGTGTTGTAAGCAGGTTAATTAATAACCACAGGTCAACCAAACACAGCTAGCCCTTTAAAAGGGAGTAGATCCTTTTAAACTTTCCTTCAAATTTTACATTTACTGATCGTGGTGTATTTCCAGCTGCAGGAAAACACTGATCACCACAGCTCAGTTCTTGCTTGGCTTTATGGAGCAAAACATTCCTCTTACTACATCGCTGAACACCTCAGCTCTGTCAGCACGTTGCCAAGTCTGACAAAATAATTATGGAACTTGTCAATCACACATTAAAGGCAATATATATATATATATATAAAACAGACTAGATACAGTAGTAGTCAATACACATGACCTAGAAATTACAAACTGTTGAACTAAGAAACAAAAGTGAAGGTGAAGAAGAGAAGCCTTAATGATGGGTTGATGACATTTCTTAAGTAGATGTGAGGACCACCAGCACTAGCAACAGGATATTTGCAAGTGTCAGATTCATCACTTCAGTTTCCTGTAGCTATAGCAGGATGCATGAGGCTTAACAAAGCCATTGCAAAATGACGTAATGTTTTAAATATACAGAACCATGAAGCTAATTAAGCAAGTCAAATTAATTACAAGTAGTGTAGCTGCTTGTTGAGGCTCAGGGTAAATGAGGGGAGGAGTGTGGGAGAACTTGTAGCATACAAAGCAGGCTGAAGGATGAAGCCAGCACCTTCAGCCATGGCTCAAGTTCTAGATCCATCAGCAGGCATAACAGACACAACCAATAGCTGTTAGGGTATATGATTTATGTGGATTTGTGTGTGTCTGTGCATTTTTATATGTGAGTACACATACAAGGTACGATATGTGTGAGCAGTTGTTTGACTGAATGTGAAGAACACGGCCAGGGTGTTTGTGGTACTTATTGCTACACACTCACATATCAACACAGAAAAAGCAGTGTCATATAGGCCAATTGCTGCTGTCTTTATCTGGTTCTCTATTTCCCAAAATTATTTGCAATGCATGCTACCTTTGTTCTTTCATGTTATTTTTCAAGACAATCTCTTTATATTTTAAAATACAAACCTTACTGTGTGAAAATGGAAATTAACTGCTGTCTCCCATAACAAAAAATGTCTAAACAGGAAGACAAAGATGTGACAAGATTGCAAGGTGACATGCTGAAGTATTATTATTATTGTTTGAGGTATTATTTTCTGGCAGAGACTTCCATTTTTCCCGTGGGTGTCAGGTGATTGACAGTAAGCACAGCAAAAAATAATGTGCCCACTGAGATGAAAATACAAAACTCAACCACAATGAGAAGACAACCAAACAGATACTTAACCAATCAAATAAAGAAATAAAATTAATGCAAGCTGTGTCTGTGCAAAGTATTTAATACCAGCACAGTGCAGGCAATCTAAATTAAATTACAAAAGCACTGGTATTATCCCTTGAATGTAATACTTTCCTAAATCTCAGAGTAAATTAGTTTGACTGAGTGAGGACTGTAACAGTAATGACCTGCATATAGGCCAGAAGGTAGACAAGGTTTCTTCAGGGATCGTCTGAATCAGAAAGAGGAAGAGGCATGAACATTACTTGTCAATCATGTGACAGAGCCTCATTACACTCGCACATCAGCAAACCAGAGACTCTCTCAAGTGTTTATTACACTGGGCTTTGGGGAGAAATCGATCTAAAATGACAGCTTGTCAACTGGTCTGCCTTAAGTTACTGTGTTCAGCTAACCATAGTGTGATCCTGCCGTAGACTGTGTTACTGTATGTGTTTACATTATTGCTTCTGCTGACTGCATTTTTGCAAGAAAGGAGAAGAAGACTGAGCACTAAGGAAAGTTTAAAACAAGTGAACATTTAGCATTACAGAAGGAAGAGGCCCAAGCCAAGAGACACAAAAAGACACATACAGCATAGAAGTAAACAGTATAAGCTAAGCATGAGCTACTGACAAGAAATGTACTTGAATCCAGAATACTATATAACCATTGGAGAAAAAAAAATCATTGATCACTGTTGCTCCTCTGTAAGCACACATATTAAAAGGTAATAACGTCAGCTGTCAATACTTAGTCTTGACAAGAAGAGGCTCCTGTTCTGCATTCACAATAGCGAAGTCTCTGAGTACACTGTACAGTAACTCCCAGTTGGATAAAGAAATGAACAACTGCACAAAGCAACACTTCCTAGTATGTTCTACTGTGATGTGTCTGTGGGGAACCGAGAGCATAGCACAGCTGTGAAGTACTTTTTGCAGAGCTATTGTTCAGTGAAACAAAACAGCCCATTCAGCTTGGCTGGCTTCCAGAGTGCTCCTATAGTAGCCAAATGTTTATCATTGTTTTGACACTACATAGGATAGGACAGCATGGGGTATGCCTATAGATAGCAGGGTCGAGTTTGTGTGCTGGCGTGTGCATAAAGACAGAGAGGCTGTGAAGTGCTTTTGACTGTTTACCAGACTTTCTTTGAAAATTCTTTGTAACATACATTTTTATTTTATAGAGAAGAAGCTCAGTGTTAACAAGGTGATCATGCAGTAAAATTAAGCCTTTAAAAACTTCAGAGTTGCAAGTATAACAAGAACACACTTTTATTGGTTGCTGTTTCTACAGTATGATGTGGTCTCTAATGACTGGTGTTTCTTCTGCCCTTGAAGCTTCCAGAATTGAGTCAGTCTTTGGCATAACAGTACAGGAAAGAAATGAAAGGTGCTACATTATCTGTTCTGACGGCCGTCCGATAGCTGCTGCTGCACTGATTATGCTTCTACTCTCTCCTTAGCCATTTAATCTCTTCATTCTGGCAGTGTGCACAGCCAGGACAGTTCTGCTTTATTCTAATTGGATACTTTCGATTAAAAAAGCTTGTTTTCCTTGATTACTTTGATGTTGAAATGGGAGCAGGGGAGCAATTCACATTCATTCAGCAGTATGCCCCCCCCTCTTTTGTGCTAACAGCAGAATTCCTATTTATATATTGGCAGTGGAACTAAATTACTGCAAACATCTCTGTGGGCCAGCCAAGCATAACAGATTGGCAGGGTCTTGTATTATGTCAGTGCCCCCTACTGGGCACCTATGGAAGTGCACTATTGTCCATTCCAGGCACGTATGGCATCAGGGGCTTGTAGTAATAGAGTGGAATGGGTTCCTAGATTCTTTGCTGGGCAGCTGGAATATTTGCTAAATGAATCTCTCATGACTGGGATTCCCCTGCCAGTGAACTGCTATGTGCACATACCAGAAATGAATCCAGTTTATCTTACATGGTTTTCTGGGAGAACTTAACAGTGAGTTCATTAAGTTTCATCTCAAAGATCACTAACATTACATCCATTTGCAAAGGGGATGGACTGATGTCTTTTAAAGAGATGAGTGTTTAAGGGTTGAATAGGGATGAAGAGAGAGGAATGAGAATTCCTTGTCTGATGCTAAATGCTACATGCTACAGTGTTTACTTAAATACACCAGGGTTTAGGGCTCCATTGTCCATACAGCAGAAACGCTGATCAGTTATGCCCTTCATAGATGTTAACCCACCAGAGTACAACAGCAGGCGCCGGTTGACTTCCCCATTGGGATGTGAGTGTCTCTCCCTGGTGTCCCATCACACACTGCTACAGCAGTAGCCAACATCAAGGCACTTTTGCTTTTTATATTTTGTTCTCCCTTTGTTTCTCTACTCACAGCAGTGGAGAAATGAGGTCCACAAGGGTGCACAAAATGCAACAACCACTGCCTTATTGGTCTATTAGCACACAGCTACAGGTCAGTTAGGAGTGTTCGACTGCTGAGAGCTCAGCTGGAGCAAAGGCTTGGAGATTAAAGCAAAAAGTTACTGTAAAATAAAAGATTCATTTGTACTAGTGTATGTATCTCTCCAAAGACAAACAGATAGTGACAGACACAAAAATCCTAAAAGAGAAAGCTCTGCAAGCACTGATCTGTAATTACTGGGGACATAAATAGACTCAACGAAACAGTATAGCCAACAGGTCATGCCTCGTAATAAAACATGACTCTTGTAACAGCTATGAATTAGCATGCTTTATCAGAAGTAGGATCATTTTAAGACTCGACACTAATGAACACAAAGAAATGCCATAAAACCTTTTTAAATATTACACTGTTGTCAGTAAAACTACAAGATAATTTATATGTTTTCCCTGGAAAGCAAATGCCAACCACTGAAATGTCACAAAACGTTGATTATAGCCTGAGAACTGAATCATTTTTTCAAGGGCTGCCCTCCTAGCGCATTCATAATACAAAAAGACATGTTTGAAGCTGGTTGTTCAAACTCGTATTTTTGCCAGGATTTCAAATCAGCACACTTATTATTATTGCATTTTTTTCTTGGCAAAGACTATGCTGCTCAGTTTTAATTTAACAGGTCTATTGATAAGCACCTTCCTTCTCCCACCGTGTCAAAGCCTGTGCCAGCTGCACATTGGGATGAGGTTGTTTGTCTTCATTAGCATCCACTGTTTCTGCAGTGTTTTCATTAGCAAGGTCCCCTCCTGTATTTGTCAACTGCAGTGAAAGGCCAGAGACAAAACAGAATCTGGGTCACGCTTTAATCATTTTTATGCTATCTCTACTACTCACCGTAGTGTTTGTCTTCCATTAGCCAAGGAGACACTTTCCCACACTGGGGGTTTCACAAGCAGCTGGTACAGCCACATCCCTGCCAGTCTCAAGAATGGAGGGGAATGAAGCTACGATTCTGTTCGCAAGCATTCCTCATTCTCCCACCTGCATATAGCTACAGTATGATGACTTGTCTTGACAACTGGCAGCAGTGATATCCAGATAAGGTGAGGTACAATTTTCTTAGCCTAGAGAAAGTTAAGAGTGTGTGCGCACACACACAGAAACTTGTACTTCTATCTTTGTGAGGACACTCGCTGGCATAATGTATTGCCTAGCTCCTTACCATAACCTTAACCATCAGAACTAAATGCCTAACCCTAACCCTTACCCTAACACCTAACCTAATTCTAACCTGAAAATTAAAGCCAACTCTTAACCCTCAAAAAGGTGTTTAAGAAAGTGAGGACATTTTGGCCAGTCCTCACTTTCCAAAAATGTTCTCACTAAGTAGCAAGCACAAGAAACACACACACGCACTCGGTGCTGATAAAGACAAATGCAATATAGAACTTTAATAAAAGCAGCATTCAGTAATAAAGATGATAGTGTTACATATTTTAAGGGCCAGTTCTATGAATAACATTAAATCATTGTGTGCAGTAGAGATACTTTGTTTTAATCTCATGTTATTTGCTTTCAAAAGTAATTTTTTTATTACTGTAAACATGCCATATCAAATATTTGTTTTTTGTTTGTTCTTTTTTATTTGCTTCTAGGGAACACACACAAGTTTCCATGAATGCTAGTGCATTGCACGTATATGAACTATAAAGGCTAAGTCCATTACACACATCCAGATAGGAGATGTGCCTAATCGTGCTCATGTAGCATCGTCAATTTCCAGTGCGCTCACCCTGCTCAACACCACAGTGCTGATGCATAATAGTGCTGATGCATAATCATCACACATCGTTACCTCTAATTAAACTATGAAGAGTAACTTCGAGGAGAAACCTTCTCCCTTGCGTCACTTGCATGTGTTGCTGGCTATAGAGAGAGAATTAAGGTACTGTCAGCAGTTTAATGAGCCTCTCGCCTATTGTCTCCAGTACCTTTTAGTGGAACCGCAACTCTGTTCCTTGCTCTCAACACAAATTACTGTAGATATTGCTTTCAGTATGTACATCGCAGTGATTAGCAGCTGTGATTTAAGCTCTTTCTTAATTAACCTTGTTCTTTAATTCCCTCCCTCACTAATTTCCAGGCAAGACAATGGAGACATAGCACCAACTGCTTATGGGACTGAGCCTATTCTGATGACAGGATGACAGAGATATGGTGTGGGCACATTAGCGAAGTCAGTATGAGATAGATGGAGAAGATTATTTTAAATCATTTATTTTATCATTAGCAGAAAGTGAGTGCTTCTTTTGGTTCTGTATAGTTCAATGGGTAGACCCTGGTACTGGGCTCTCTCTTTGGGAGCTTCTTTTCTCTGTGCTAGCTGTACTTTCACAAACACAACTGTTTAGATAGAGACTGTCCTTACCAGAAAAATCACAGCATTAGCTGCTGGTTTGATTGACTATAACAACTTATTTTTATTTTATTTTATTTTTTTGCTCTTATACATATAATGAAATGGTTTTATGTGGTTCTATTCTACATACTGAAGAACTTTACTCTATATACCATTCACACACGGACACACATTCACAGACCTAGTGATATCACCCAGGGCAAGTATGGGCTCAGTGTCTTGTTCAAGGACACTTAAACTTGTGGACTGGAGAAGCTGGGGATCAAACTGCTGACCTTATGGTCATAAGACAACTCACTCTACCTCCTGAGCCACATCAGGCCTTTTCCTTTACTGTCCTTTCTAAGTGGCAATAGTGGACGTGGCATGACTGTGGTGCTGCCACAATTTTAAGTTGATGATATGCATCCTGTCTTCCACAAATACTGATTGTTCTCTTCTATTAACGATGAATGCAATCTCTCTCCTAAAGAGCCCATGCCATGCTCATTTTGCTCATTTCCAGCCATTTATTGTTTAATCTTGGGTACCTCTAGATTAGCTTTGTGCCCATCATAACTCCAAATAATCTGTAATTATTTCAGAACAATAAAACCAGAAAGCCTCTTCCTAAAAATAAAAGGATAGTTCCTGAAGGTGCATACCTCCTGCTGCTGGTGTTGTGTCTAAAGTGGACATGAATTTGGATATGAATTTCTCATCCATAGGTAAACAGCGGTATACGTACCGGTGAAAAGAGATTTGTCACACTCTAAACAAAGCGAGTAGTTGAGAAACCCCATATTTTAACTGGCATAATGCAGACATAGTAACATCTCCAGCCTTACAACAATTATCTCTAAGGTTACAAAAACAACACATTAACAGACATGCAACGTATTGTTTGTTTGTTTGTTTTTTACTTACTGTTACGTCCCACTGAGTAGTGGAAGCATCACTCCCTTTCAAGTAGTTCCAAGGTCGGTAAATCCAACCTTTGATCACTGTGTTTTCCCCCACAAATCCCTCACATTACAGCTGACCACATACAATCCCAAAATAGTGAAATTAACAGGTAGTGTAGCACCAACAATAACATCATGGATCGTTAGAATCCTCTCGCCAACCCACATCAGATCATATGGGGCAGACACACTGGCCTCAAGCAGTCAAAATAAATGGGTACTGTGCTCTGGGGGAATCCAGCCTTGATCAGCTGATCATTCACTGTCCCAGGGTGCTTCACTGGCCGGCTGCTTGTAGGTTAGACCCAGTTAGGTAAAACAGCGAGTCCCTGTACAGGAACATTCCCAGAGATGCTGTAACCTCAGGCCCTATGTTTTTCTCCACATCTTCTGGTCACAGTACAGTAGCAGGGGGTAAAATATATCCACTATACTGGGCGCAGTCGAAATATTCTGCTTTTACAATGGCAGCGGTGGATGTCAGGCAAGCTCACATGAACGCGCAGCTGCCTGGAGATTATGAGCATTCAGTCCTTAAACTATCACGTAATACTTTATTGTGTTAGAAAAAAAGTCTCGCGAGTGAGCGTTTGCGAGACTTGTATAAACCGAGTTGCTTCTGTGAAAAAGTACTAGACACATACACCTAATTTTTTTAACTTTAGGTCATGTCTAAGATGATAATTCACTGATTTAACATTGTAGATAAGTCATAAAACAAGGAAAAGCATGCCATGGGCTCTTTAAAGGAGACATAATAGAATTGTTGTTTCACACAAGATAAATGAGATATTACTTGTTAGTTACAGTGGCTAGCCTGGATCTATCCAAAGATAAAAAAATCTACCTACCAGCACCCATAAAGCTCATTATCCCATGTGTTTCAGTTCCTGTGCTAAGCTATGCTAAGCTAACCTGTTCCTGGCAAAAGCCTTATATTTCATGAACAAATATGAGAATGGTGGCAGTCTTCTCCCCCTACTCTCTGCAAGAAGGTAAAAATGTCAAAATGTGAAATGTTTGCTTTAAACAAGCATTTCTAATTATCTAAACTTACATACTTGTCTGTACTTAACCATAATGTACCTTATAATAAAAGTGAGATAAGAAAATCTCTTAAGTGGTTTTTGGAAAGTTCATACAGCTTTGGTTGGGAGAGACAAATTAAATAATTCAGCTGTTTAGATTTAAGGACCTGTTTCATAAACAAAAACATTCTTGTGCATTTTTATTCTGTAAAGTAAAAGATACTGTGTTGTGGCTATTATATCCATCTACCTATAGAGTGCACCTTTTACCTATAACTCATACATGTCTGTGTGATATCTTGATATAGGACTATTTGTTTCTAGCCTGGCTGCCCACTGCCTACTTTTGTCCCAGATTTGGAATTTTGCATCACTGATTTTTATTGAAGTGGCATAGTAATCTCTACTTGCTTAACATGCACCAACTTGTGGTCTCCCCTCTTCCAAAAAACATTTATTTCTGCTACAACAGTTAAATGGAAGAAAAATGAGGGGGTGTGACCATCTTAATACGAAGCGCATGCAGCCTGTCGGTTCATGAGAGGAGCTCTGTGCTTAACAATTCTAGGCTGAACTGCTGGAGGCAGGGCAGGATATCAGAATCAGGTCAGTCTGTTTACTGATTAGTCCTGATACTCTAGAGTGCCACTGGGCCAGCAGTGCTGTGTAGCAGTGTTGGGAGTAGGTGCTCACCACCCTGGGCAAGATTTAGCAGCATCATTTCTAAATGCAATAACTGGAAATCAGAACAGTTGATATTCATGGAAAAAACTGGCAATGTTGTAAGGATTCAGGATGTGCATTAGATTGTATGAGTGATGCTCATAGCTTTGTCTGTGTGTCAGTGCTTCAGGCAACCATCCACCCATCCATTTGTTAAACAACTTTTCCACTCACAAACAAATTACTGGTGCATTATTAAGTCCAGTTTGGGGGAGAAGTTATGTGCTATGACTGCCGAGCCTCTTTAGAATTATGATGAAATAAAGATGAAGTAGAATGAAATAAGAGTGTAATAATCAAAGAGCAATAATTAACAGCAACAATTATTATATAAAAGAGGGAAACTTTCTTCAGACACCTGTTGTGTCATCTCTGGAGCATATGGTCATGAGCATTTTCACAGGCCTGATTACTCTTTCAGGTGAGACAAGCTGTGACTCAATGTCTGGATAAACATTTAAAATTATGCATTTTTTTTAAAAACCCCATTTAGTGATTAATTCATACTATAACAACCCTACCTGGTAAAACAGTTTGCATCAACTAATCACCTAAAAGTATAAATGACTCCTCTCTGCAAGAAGGTGCTGATTATTCCTATTAGAATCATGTTGTGTTTCAGGCAAAGTAACAGCAGTGTCATCTGCCAATGTTATTTCATGCTCAGTTGGGTGTGAATCAATTTCATTCCAGGGAACAATTACTGAAGATTGCAGTTACACAATCCCCCCACCCCCCACAATCTTTCCAATCGTAACATTTGAATCAAATCATGGTGTGCTGTTCAACATACAGTGCCAGAATGCAAAACACATCAGCTGTTCGTTGCTGTGATCATGTAAAGTCTAGACCATTTCCAAGAGAAAAGCAGCTGTTTGCAAATTGCTGTGTTTGTTTGTCTCCCTTAATATAAGACCCCTGCAAAATATTCCTACTATTTTTTTTCTTATCTTTTTTCCTCTTCTTTTCTCTGGGTCAATAATTACCACACATGACCTCGGTGAACTCTGACTCAGAGCATTTTCATTGTAGGGGCAGGGTAGTCAAACAGTACGCGTGGTGGATGAGAGATAAAGCTGCACACATTTCCCCTTTATTCGCCTAAAAAATGTCAACTTCTCAGCAGTGGATAGAGAGCCTGGATTCCAAGAGCTTATTTGGGCCAACACTGACAGTTATTTCTGGCCTCACAATTGGAGTGAGGTAGACTGGAAGAAGGGAAGGGAAGGCTGCACAAGGAGCCATGCTTCAACAGTTAAGGAGGCTGATCAGTGTGAGGCTGTGCAGCTTTCACTAACGTGGAGGTGTCATTCAGGCTCGGCTACTTCTAACAGGAGGAAAGGGCCCATTCATGGATCACTAAACAACATAGGTCCTCTCCAATTAGAACTGACTGGAATGTATCCACCTTATCTTCAACTGGCTTTTAGTTAGACATGGATGGAGATACTGTGAAGGGGTTAAGATCACGGTGACTATAATTAAGCTGGCAACACTTTAAGGACACAGTAATGTTTACATTTGGTGGTTTAATTTTGCTCTAACATAAGTTGTTCATCTACTCGCTGACAAGGTGAAATTAAAGTAACAAAATGGATTTTTTATATTTGAGGGCTTTTTTAAAATGTTGCTTTTTAATCGCCTTCTATCAAGTAGTACTAGAATTTACAGCTGGGAGATAAAATGCCTGAAATCGAGCGCAGAGCCAATAGTTGTCACACTCCCTGCCAAAAAAGATGAGCTGTTTAATCATCATGTCTTTCCTTTGTCACAGAAGAACACCTGGGATAGAGGGTGTGCACACTGCATACACAGATTTCCATTCCTTGTGAGCTACTCATTCCTTTCTGCCCATATCACACAGATACCTGATTGTCTTCAACAATGCTGCAATCATCAAGCCCTGATTTTTCACTCAAGTCTACTGATGCCAAATCGGCAAAAGAAGAAGAAGCTATTTTTGAAAAAGGCACAAGAGCATAAAAAGCACAAAAGTAGAACAAGTATCGATAGAAAGTCTCTTTTTGCAACATTGGAGATGTACGATGTGATGTGTTGTACGGTACATCAACCTTCCGCCTACACTTTGCAGATCTAAACAGACACTACCTTTCTTGTTCATCATGTTGCCACAGCAATATTTCTGCTTATTCTGTGAGACAGCTATACAAATAGATGACGTGCAACAACATGACATTTTCTGTACTTCAATTACTTTGCAGGGCTGGGCCATGTGGGTTAAAAGCCAACAAACCATAACTTTCCCTGACATTTCCTCCCCCCACAGTGACCGTTGATGGATTCTCCCTGACAAAGCATTCATTATCGCAGAGAACAGAGAGTGCACTAAAATCTCTTCTCTTTTCTTCTCCCCTCCATCCTTTGCCTCCCTGTCCAAATCGAGATGAACTCAGCTGCAGAAGCAGAATGGGCTCCATACACACCATCAGAAGGGAAAAGCCTTGAATCGCTGCAGGATATTCACTGGCAATCAAAAAGTATATCCTTATTACAAGGCAGCCATTATGGAGCAGTGGGCAGAGGGGCATATCAAATGGAAACAACTGTTTTGTGCCAGTTCAGATTTGATCCTGCAACAATGAGAGAGGCTGCTATGGAAATGAGCTCTGAAGGCATGCCACTGAAGATTAGCTCCCTTTTATCATTTATCCCAGAGTTCAGTGCACTGAAGCTCAGTGGTCCAAGATGCATCAAGTCACTATACAGTACGTGGCCCCAGCTCCCCCAAAAGTCCACCTGAAAGGATGTATCTACAGTGTTATTTGCAGACAGCTCAATCGGTGAAACTGTTAAGGATAAAATATCAACTCTAGGTCAAAAATAAACCAGAGCTGTGGTTTTTTTCCTCTCTGTCATGTGACTGTTTAACAGGCAAAGATGCATAAGGGAACCATTTATGTGCCCAAGCTACTGTCTTAATCACATCTCTCTTACACACAAACACACACATGTGCTATCCACCCACAGGCAGGGGACTGATTGTCTGATAACATTAGCATTCCTGTCCAACCCTGATAGAAGCAACACAGGAATTAGGTTCACTTCAAGAGGTTCACATCACAGAGAGAAACACATCCATTCACTGTGGACAGGCTAATAAATAAAAGAGCAACCCTGTGGCAGTAACAAGCCTATAAAGTATAGCTATGTTTTACAAGTGAATGAGACGGACGGCCAAGAAAGGTGGTTACCTTGCGAGAGCCTGGGCACTCTGTATTTTACAAGGCTGAGAGGAGTTTGTGACTCCAGACAGTGCAGCGCTCTGCTGCAGATTGACTTTGCTTCATTACTATATGAAAATCTCAGAGTCTTACAGCATGAATTATCATGTTTACATGTAGAGGTGATAAATTGTACATCTCTTAAGGTGATGTGCTTTTTGCTGAGATATGAAGTGGAGTAGAAATAAATAGTGGTTTGAAAAATACATTTAACCACCTTATACATCAGTTTGACATGTACAGTAGATTTAGGGGGGGTCATGGCCCCAAAATAATTGTTTAAACAATCCGCTTTTGAACAGTTAGCTGGATGTTTGGCATATCAGACTTCGTCATCTGCTTGGTTCCCACATGGCTGCTGTCAGATGATCAAGCAGCTTGTTGTAATTTTATTGTAGTAATATTTGTACATGCCTTGCCTAAACCTGTATGTAGTCTTGAGACTGCTGTGATATAAAACTGAGGTGGGCTGGTGAACAGATAGACCATACTGTGTGCATCTTTCAAACTTCTCTATATTTTTCTGTTTCTTTTTACTTCCACTTCAGTAGAGTTTCACAAATGAGTGCTGCCTTTCTCTCCATTTAGTCAATATTGTTGAAGACACAACCACCTTGTTTTAGTAAACTAATGGAATTGTCACTGCACAAAAGAATCTCCTACTGTGTTCTTGTAAACACTATACTGTATATAACGGAACTCAGTTTATTACTACACTAGACACTAGTATACTGTGAAAATAACTAAACCAGAAGAGGACACAGGATAGCAGAAATTGCTGTGAGGCTCCTGTCTGGCTGTCGCAACACATCCACGCCTGGTGGACACAGCACCACTGAATAAAATGACTCCATGTCGGCTCCAACATATGAACATCAAACGCTGGATCAAAAGCACGTCTAGTGGACACAGCGTTTACACACACCGTCTGTTTTACAAGAGGAACCAAACCCAACCAATCAGAGTGCGCTAACTCAGCGGCTTCAATTACAGGGAACATCTGAGCAGCCAAAACACTGGCCTCATCATGTCAGTGTTAGCCCTACTCCAGTCCACCGAGACTGCAATCAGCAGCACACAACAAATATAAACACATTAGCTTTAATTAGATTGTGGCCAGCGCTTTGACTCCATCAAGTCTAATACATATTATGCTGGATGTAATCCAGCTGGTCGGCTCTGCGGCAGAGGGGGGCTGGGAGAGTGTGTGCTGCTGGGGAAACTGAATTGTTTACTTGGAGATGGAGATAGGTGCATGTGCATCTCTGGTCTAAGTGAGTCTGTGTAGGTTAGTAATTGTGTTTTTAATGTTGGTGTACACACATGCAAGCATATGTGTTAATGGTTATTTCCAGTGGATTAGAGAGAGCATGTCTGTGTGTAGTTGTGACAGTAGGGGGTTTTGCTGTTTGTATAACTGCACGGCCATCTAACATACGTTTCCCAGCAGCTCTCAAAGCTGAGCTATGGCACAGAACACAGCTCTTCCTGAGATGATCCAGGGGGACAACATGGAGGATGTCCCCGGGGCCACAGGGCAGAGCACAGATCTGCTTATGTTCCTACTGTCACTGTCCTGTCTTCTCTCTGCTTGTGTGAGCAGGGTCAAGGCCAGCTGCTGCTCCAGATCTGCACCATGGTTATAGGCAATCATACAGTAAGTGCCTTATTGCACAATACATAATGCACACTGCACATGCACATATGTTGCGCTAAACGATGGACTATATACTTTCATAATATTCATTTTATACAGGAGTTCTTTATGGATAATAAGCTTTAAAAAGCTGCAGTACAAATCTTTGGTGCTCAACAGTTTAGAGCTGCACACCTACACAAGTGTAAATATAAGCATCCTATAACAGACTTATAAGAGATTCATACTAACACATGCTTACAGTAACTTGCACACATGTTTTTCACATACACATATTCACCTTATATGCTGGTACTTTAGTTAGTAATTTGTAATATAACTGTAATGTATACTAAACAATTTATCATTTTGACTTGAATTGTCAGAAAATTGTCAAACAGTCAAACTGCTTGTTTTATCTGATCAAAACCTGAATGCATTCCAGTATTACAGTACTGTATGTACAGCGTGTATAACAAAGAAAATCATCAACTCTCATATTTGAGAAGCTGTGCTGAGCAACTGTTTGCTATTTTTGCTTGAAAAATAACTTACTCTTTGTCAAAAGAGTTTCAGATTTTCTGTAGATTATCTAATCAGCTAACTGTGCTAGGGTAACCTGTAAAAGAATAGCATCGTATTTTTTGGTAGCACAGTCTATTTTTAGTCACTCATAGCAGTGTACACATACTGTAGCAGGGTAGAACCACTGATCAGTGACAAATCAACTCATTGCTGATTGTGCTTCCTACCCACATTCTACATCTGTTACTGTTAAGGTTACATGACACTGGAGTGTTAAGCGACCCCAGAGCTACCACCGCTGACACACAAGTAGCTCTCTAGGTTCTATTAGAGCAGAAGAGACCTACAGACATCGCAGTTCCCTCTGTCCACAGTTTATTAAGACACATCAGGCTGACTTGACCACTTCTGGTCATCCTTCTATGTTCACAGGGAAAATCTTGTGTTGGGTTTAAAGCTCCCAGTTAGTAACTGCATTATGATGCCCTCAGTGTTGCCACAGCCCTAACTGTCTTGCATTTTACACAAAAGCAGAACATAGCCGTCAATAGCAGCGAGTAGCTTATCCACTTGTAAAGACCCACACCTCATATGATGATAGTTAAATGATATAGCTGAGACTCGAGCTGGCTACACTAGCTGAATGAGGGGTGATCTTGAATGGTTCTTGAGTTGGATGACACTATGGCTTGGCAGCATGTCACTCTCACCAGCCATTTATTTATTTTTATTTTATTTCACCATTTGCAGCCTAGAGAATGAGTGAGAAAAGGTGAGAAAAGGAAAATAATGGAAGGAAATGGAGAAATGGACCTTATATTCCATTCCACATTATATCATGGCCACAGAAGATACTGTAAGTTGTTTCTGATTGGCTGGAAGGCCTGTTAGAGTAACTTTGTGAATTAGATCAGTTCCCTCATGGTTCAGGTCAATATTCAGGTCTGATGATAAGTCTTATAACATTATACCACCTTGATTCAAAATGTTTTAGGAATGACTTGATTACTCTTCACTGATTCTACCAGATTGCTCATGTTACTCTGTTTCTCAGACAATCCATCTGCACTGAAAGCACTTATATAACTTCAATGGCCAAAAAAGAGCTTAAGATGATCTTTTTGAAGCATGGAATGAACCCTCAAGAAGAGAACCCTCAAATGTCTTAACCGCAGCCTCAGCAGATTTGTGGCCAACAGGCCCAACAAGTTACGTACAGAGCTTTTGCTGCTGTAATGTGCAAACATCACTGGTTGAGTTGCTCTGGCTTTACCCCATGGTCTCTGTGCCTCTCATAACTTGGAGAGCAGCACCCAAATCTGTGTGCAGTTACACATCTCTAATCCTGTAATTACTGGCCCATCAGCGCCTAGTAAAACCATAATTTGAACCAGCTGTCTATTTGTTTTGTCTTTCCTCTCCCAATCTGCACCATGACCAATCTGACATTTGCAAATGCATCTCTGGACCTCCACTAGAGCCTATTTTTTTAACAAGTGGATTCTGTACATGTTTGGACCAAATTATATTTGTCCAGAACTGTAAGCCAGGGAGGGGGGTTAGGGTGACATGGTCAAGTTTGACAACCTCATCTCAAACATCCCATAATTCCATGGGGCGTGGCATTTGGCTAAGCATGAGTTAGAAATGAAGTCCAGCTGCACAGCAAGCCAAACAACAGACCTGGCTGAGAAAAGATGAAAATGATGATATGACAAGCAGACAGACATGATTAAAGTGAGATATAACAGTTTTTCAAACCAAACTGACAGAAAACAAGATGACAGGAAAGTAAAAGAGTGGTCTGGCAGACAGAGATTGGAGTTTCATTTATGCAAATGTTTCATAGAGGCAGCTGCTCTCTAGATAAAAGAAGCACAATAGTAATTCACTGCTTTCACTGTTCTACTGCTTTTATTTGCTTTGTATTTGTTTTAACAAATACACCCCTGCATACTGTCAACTATTTAAACAACAAAGAAGTCTTTGTAGATTCATTTACCACTTGTATCCACTTGTTTTTCCTACATGGGTTAAACTTGCAATAACAGATTTCCGGCCACTGTGGAAAAGCAGATATGAGCTGTAATCACAACACTGAAATTGTTATTTTCAACTAATATGGCAAACTGTTGCTTGTTTACACACCCAACAGATATACTGTACAGCAAATTACCATTCATTTGGAGTCATGTTTCTGGTTGCCTGATATTCACTCTCTTTTTAGCTCTGTTGTTGATTTCCACTAACTTCTAAAGGAAATATCTGGCACTGTATTCACCAGCTAGATGTTAAGTTCGGGAGCATGGGTGATCATTTTCTGTGGCTTCATCACTGAATAACCTGTTTTACACGCACATAATAATATGAGCTGTTGTTACTATAAAAATTTGTTTCTAAGTTCTTTACCGGATAACGTCAGTCATTTTCAAAATGTAGAGTGTTTTCAGCCCTCCCCATACAGACGCTAAAACCAACAGTGAATTATGGCTGCTCATGGTTAATGTCTTTCAGTCTCCAAGATGGATTATCTTATTGCTGTGTGCAGCAGGTCTCTGCTGTTGTTCAAAAATTATTAAAAACACATCAATGAAACACATCGCTGGAGTGGGTGACATGTTTCTTCATTACAAAACACAAGACCTGCATATTTGTTAAGAATGTCGCCCCAAATGCTCCAAACAGATCTATATCTGAAGTTAGTAAGTGTCAACTGCGTGTGCCTGACATCTCCAGGCTCTCTGGTGTGTTTACAGTCTGCCACCTCCTCACACTTTCACAGAGATCTCGCACATGTAAAGTTGACTCTTGCTTACTTACTGTAAAAACTTATGGGGGTTATTATTTAATTGTGAACTGGATACATTGTGTTGAGTGTACCAAATCTTTTGGAATACAAAAATCTCGGCTAAACTAAACATGTCAATATTAAATAATGTCACTTGGCATGAAAGGTTTTACATGGAAATAAGTGGAAGAAAACAATAACAAAATATACAGATCAAATGCCAGTTCATAGAACATTTTGCAACGCACTCGACTTACCAGTTTATTACACCTGTACAATCTTTGTCCAGGAGAAAGAATCCAAAAAAAAAAATCAAAAACATATCATTAGAAACTTCCCCAGCAGTAAAATCTGGACAATGGCAATGAAGAAAAGACAATACTGATACAAATACATTTCCTTCCACATATTTTGACTTATAGTCAAGTGAAACCAGCAAGTTGCACTACCACCACTTAATATTTTGTTGTCATTTCCTGGGCGTGGATAAGTGTTTAGCACTCCAGGAAAGATGTCACACACATCCGCTGCTAACCTTCATTTTCATTCTGTTTTCCCTGTGAAGGTCATTGTTTGCTGTCCTCTCTTTGTATATATTACATTTCACAGTCTATTGCTTCATTCTCATCTAATGACTTGCAGGCTCCTCTGTCTGATTTGCCAGGAATGAAAGTAGACATGACAGACTAGTCTGGAGTAGAGCTATGTACCCTCAGTGAAACACACATACACACTCACACCAAATAAATAACAACTACTTTAAAGAAGCAGGCAAAACTATCAAGAAGTACAATCATGATTTGATAAAGCTGCACAACAACAGAAAAGTTGTTAATGGACTCGAAATGAAAGTAGTTATTTATTTTTGAATCCTGTTTTTCTAAGTGCATTTTGTCAGAGTCTACATGATTTTATAAACTGTGTTACTGTGCAAACACTTCTGCAAATTACATTCAGATGCTGCTGTTTTGTACTGGCAAACTGCATATAGGAGGAGACATGATGTTACACAGATTTAGTGTTGTATGATTTCCTTCACAATATCAGACAGAAGCTACATCATGAACATATTTTCATGTGTTTGCTGCCAATGTTATCAGTTTGACTGATCTGTAATATCTGCAAGAGGCAACTTACTTATTAAAACCATATTTATAACTATAGAGATAGATCTGGATGAAATAAAAACAAAAGTAGTGTTAGTGGGACTGAATTTCCTCTTAGTTGACTGTTAAGTTTCAAGGTGGAATAATGTGTGTTGGAAATTTGCCTGCTTCAAATTGTTCCCAGAATGAATGTATTAGCATTTAAGAAATAGCCTTTATATATAACTGAGCCAGGGCCCTCAAAATAAATGGTTTTCCATTTTGGTTTCTCAGCAAATAAAGTGATTTTGATTCTGATTTATGATTTTAAAGGAGGGTAAATTAAGCAATGAAGCATATACCCTGTGATATAGTATTGAAACTATTTTAAGCCCCCACAAATCGAGTGCTGTTTTAATGCTCCATAAAATATTAATGTGGGATAATACTATTACTTTATCCCATATTCAATAATAACATCATGCTATAGAGTGTGCAGGCTTTCTTTGTGGTGTTTGATACTGTACCTATAGACAGCATTGCCTTGGGGCTCATACTTGAAATGCTACAAATGCTGCAGCAACACAGGATAATTTAATAGGTTTCTGACAGCCAATCCCCAGGAGCCAACACGAGACAGGGGGAAAAAGCAGCTATTCTAATGTGTGCTTGGCTCTGTTCCTTGTCTCGGCTGCAACTAGCACGGATAGGAATGATGGTTTTTATATGTATTGCTTTCTGAGTGGTGGCAGATGTTCTGCATTCTCCAGCAGTGCTCTGTTCCAGGGGGAAATCAGGGAAAACTACACACTATAAAATTAAACCACTGACACTTCAACGGCCCTGAAACCAAATAGGACCGGCAGCATCCACAAGCTGGAGAGAATCCATCAGTTCTCATTTTTAGAGGGTTCCATCTGTGCTAACTTTCATTAACACTGGCTGTATCTATAGTGAACTGCTTTATAATAGATCAACACTGCACTGCTTTTTCACCGGAGCCCATTGTGTCTGTATGTTTTGCACAGGCAAGTGTACAGGATTAGTTAAATGCCATTTGAGTGAAAAGCTAATGCTGTCTGATATCATAATGTGCAAAAAACTATAATTGTTTACAAGTGTTTGTCACAGATTTTGTTTTTCATATTCAAAATGTGTGTTTCAGTTTGAAGCAGATATATTTGGGTAATATAGATGGATAAAGTGATTTTAATAACAGTAGGCGTCTGGACATACTTGAAGTATCTACTACTGTATGCAGGCCCGGCCCTAACCAATTTGGCACCCTAGGCAAGATTTCAGGTGGCGCCCCGTTGCATCGCAGTAAATTCCACTGCTAGTGTATATACTCATAAGAAACGTAATAGCTTTGTCTTGGACATTCTTTTATTTAAATAAAGCAATTGCACATTCAAAATACTTAGAAAGAATTAAAGAAACAAATACAAAAAAATGAACTGAACATATGAAATACAATATAAATAGCTTACATAAAGTACCTATTAATACTCCCAAAATAAAAAGTGTAAACAAGTGACATTAACTTAAAAATACAATATAAATA
>NW_018127897.1:2580227-2585249 GCF_001952655.1 Monopterus albus | reverse complement strand
GGTGACAGGAGGATTTGCAACGGTGGGACTGAGAAACCTCAGCAGTGCATCTGAAGACAGAAGAGGAGTATGTGACACCAGTCTAATAATAAACACATGATTTTAAGAATAAAATAAAATGAAATAATATAAATGAAAAACCTAGAGATACATGAATGAGTAAACTGCAGTATAATATACCATGTTGGAATGCTAAATTATGCTCTAACATTAATGATGTGCACTTTAACATTGTTAAGTTTAACATGATAAACGCACTTTAGACAGTATGAACTGTAACACAACAAACAGCTAGGCTTACAACTATGGAAAATGAAGAGCATTTTGATTGACTATTACAAGCTGAGAAAACGTCAGATAACCATGTCAATGCAATTAACGTTATAACACCTGATGAATAGATCTAATATTTACACATTTGCCCGAGGAGGAATGATGGGGGTAGTTACATTACTATTTTCCATAACAACTAGGCCCTTCCATAACATTATCTGACGACGTTAACAGATAGATAGCGCTAGCTATTTATTGATTAGCAAACCATGTTGTTATGCTAATTGTTAATGGCGATTATGGCGTTATCAGTCATCGTTCGGAAACAGCAAAATAATATCATTGACATAATCTTTACCGTAACATTACCTGCTGCTATGCAGTTAAATTAATGTGGTGGGCTTATTGAAGTCTAGTTTTAAGAATAGTGGAAGTTGCACTTTTTTTCTTCCTCCATTTCTGGCGCCCCCTGGATATAGAGTATATATAACAATGACACCCTTGTTAGTGGTGCAGTGGTCCTTTATAACAGGACCCAGAAATAGTCAGGAAGGCAAGAATGCTCTAAAAAATATTCAAAAAAAAGGTCTTGTTTTGTTTTTCCTTTCTCTGTTCTTGATCTTTATTTTGTTTTTAAAATGTGGTTAATTTAAATTCAAAATAGGTTGGAATGTTGTTCAGCATATTGTATTAATAAAGTACCCTCAGTTGTACCAAAAATAAAGATAGGTACTTGAGGTAAAGGTTTGTTATATTTTATTATACTGTATTTTCTAACCTGCAGTTTGTTATATTTGGCTGCATCTGACCAGCTTCACACAGTGAAGATTACAGTCAGCCTTGTTTGAATAAATGACACATTGCATGATTGCATTATTTTGATAATAGCCTACTGCTTAAAATAATATGAAAAATCACTATGGCTGGATTTTGATACTGATCTCTCAATTCAATTCAATTAATTTTGATTCAATTCATAATGATTAATTTACTTCAGATGTTGCCTAAAGTGCTACTCACAATCCTGGAACTCTTTAAGATTCACCAAGTGTGAAACACTTTCATTAGCAATAAAATGATTTAAGACTATATTATAGACTAAATAGTAAACTGTTTCCTGCTCATAATATTGTGGACCAAGGATTAATTTTCCGTGGGCTAGATGGAAGAAGGAGCCGGAGAACGGTACTTGTCTTTTTCTCTTTTAGTTCTCCTTTCTGGCAACTGCACAGCAACAACAGAACAACAGGCACACTTTGACTGAACCCCGTCAAAACCTCAAACTATTTACATCCTGCCCTCTGGGGCATTATGGGAGGCCCCGTCAACAATCTCTCCTGCCCCCTAACAGCACACTACTAAAACAGGACACATCTTAGGCTTACATGTGCAAAGATTTGAACAGGAATAATATCAACCCTGCACCACTAACAAGGGTGTCATTGTTATATATACTCTCATAAAAAAAATGTAAAAGCTATCCCATACAGCTACATACAGTAGTAAATACTTCAAGTATGTCCAAACGCCCACTTTAATGATCAGTTTGAGCACAGATGTGACAAAAACTGCAAGTCAGTTAATATGCACTGTTTGTTTACAACAGCCTGATGTACAGAGAGAAGGCTAGCTAGTATTAGCTCCCAGCAGGAACAGACTGAAAAAAAAACAGAATTCTCTCACTGTTCAGTTGATTTTTATGGCATTACATCTCGTAGCCAGGAAAAATATCTCTTCAACAAAACAAACACAGCTCAGATTAGTGTGCAGAGTCTCACAGATACAAACTTTAGGTCCATTATAGATATAGCCACCTGTAACCAGGACAGTCTGTAAATTGTATAGACTGTAGCTATTCACAAATGTTTACAGAACAGCTGTGACTAAGCACAGTTTTATATAGTCAGCTATTGTGCTACTTTATACGTTAAAATGAGCTTTTGCATGTTTTAACAACTCGTTTTTCACAAAGTAGACATTTCCCACATCATGAAACCAGAATTAAAGCACTTAGAACAAATAAGCTCTGCAGACACATAATATTTAGTGTAGTTGTAGATGTTCAGTCAGAAAATGTGCAAATGCAAAGCTCAATCTCAGGATTTAAAGAATGGATAACTGAATCATTCCAGTAAGAATCACATTTAATTGTAAAATCTATTTTTCAAGCCTTACAAATCACAGTTACTCTGTTTACTGATCATTACATCAGATGTGCTCAGCTCAGTTCAATTCAATTTTATTTGTATAGCAGCAAATCCTAACAAAAGTCATGTATAAACTGAGTTGCTTCTGCATAGAAATACTAGAACATACATACACCTCATTTTTTGAGCTTTAAGCCACACCTAAGATGGTAATTCACTGCTGTAGCATTGTAGATAAGTCAAAGCATCTTTCCAGGCTAGAAGAAGACTGCAACTGTAAGACTGTGACCCTGCGTCCTGGACTCGACTCTGGGTTGTCATAATTTAGGTTGTAAAATAAACTTGTCCAGATTTCTAGATATGAGAGCCGCACAATCCAAAGTGGGACGGATGCCGTCTGTGCTAATCAGACCAGGTTTTCCCCAAAATGTTTTCCAGTTATCTACTGTATGAAGCCTACATCATTTTCTGGTCACCACCTAGACAGCCAGCAGTTGAATCATGACATGTGGCTAAACATGGCATCACCAGTCAGATCGAGCAGGGGTCCAGAGAAAACTATGGAGTCTGACATTGTTTTGTCATAGTATAGTAGTCATAGATTTGTTATACACACAGACTCAACATTAATTTTAGTGACCTCCGACTGGCAAAGTCAGGAGTCATTAGCACCGACATGAATAACAACCCTACTGTATTTACGCTTATTCTTAATCAGCAGCTTCAAATAGGATTCAGTGTCACCCGCTCTGGTCCCAGGAATACATTTGACTATGGCCGCCGGTGTCTCTAGCTCCACATTTTATTTTGTATAGGCTTCACCCTCTAAGAGCTGTCGCTATTCGGTTTATTCTTCAAACATGCACAGTCCTGAAGAGATTTCTTTCACGCCCTGTGCCCTGCGCTGGACTGTCTCCACTCAGTTGCCACTGTGGTGGCATAAATGCCAATGTGACCTTAGTTCGGCTCCTCTTTTTCTTCAGCAGTCTAAAGAGCAGTTCCTAGACAACATGTCTAAAGAACAAAGTTCCTTGAACTCCGGACTCCAGCACCTCAACGCCATCACTGTCTGCCCAGGGCTTCATATGCCCAGCGACCCACACCCCCTTATGCTGCGAAATGGTCTGCTTTTCAGTGGTGGTGCGAGGAGAGAGGCACAGCCCACACATCATGCCCACTCACATAAGTGTTGATTTTCTTGTAGACCTTGGTAGACAGAAACGTAGCTGGCTCTGTCTACTGTGAAAACCTACGCTGTGGTCATATCATCCTGCCATACAGGTTTTGGTGAGAGATCTGTGTTCACGCACCCACTGGTGAAATTCTTCCTGAGAGGAGTGAGCAGACAGCGACCTGTGGTCTGTTCAGTGACACCACAGTGGGATCTGCCCCTGGTCTTATGCACTCTCAAGGGACCCCCCTTTGAGCCCATAGCACAGACCTCTCTCAAACACTTTTTGCTGAACACAATGCTCCTCTTAGCCCTGACATCAACTAAACGAGTGGCCGAGCTTTGTGCACTCTCATTCTCATCATCGCGTCTCTCTCTATTCGTGAAGAAGGCAGCTCGGTCGCCTTGAGACTGAACCCTGTGTACGTGCAAAAAATCTTCTATTCGATCCCGAGTCATTTCCCTAGATGGTTTCTTTCTTCCTCCTTCTTTCTGTTCGCATGCACTGTCCCATTATGTGGCCTGCACGGCAGCTATCAGACAAACCCAGCACTTGTTTGTGCATTACAGGGAGCATTCTCTTGGGAGGCCCCTGATTAAGCAGCAGCTGTCTCACTGGTTGTGTGAGGCCATCATACAGGCATACGTGTCAGCTGGGAGAGATCCCCTGTCTGGCATCAGAGCTCACTCCACAAGAGCCATATCCTCCTCCACATCACTCTTCAGGGGGATGGCTGTGGAGGACATTTGCACAGCAGCTTCCCCATGTCCTTTTACCTACTTCTGTGTTCGGGACACATCTGAATTTTAACTGGCTCACTTGGTTCTGAGTGTTCTGCGTGATCAGAAGACTCCCCCTGACCTGCCACCAGGCATTGATACCGCATGTGTGTTACTGGTTTGGATGGTTGGCTGTCACCTAATGTAACTCTGACTTGACTGTTCTGTCAATGCAAAGCTATTGATGTGTATGTCCCTACTGCAAGCACACACTCTCTCTCTCTGCCCTCTCCATGGAACTCCCATCCACGTTGTTGGTCCTGCCTGCCTGAACATGGCTGGCTACCAAAATCGTTAATTGTTCTTCTCCATTCCAAAACAAAAGAAAAGAAAAAACAAAACAAACGAGCGTCCAACTGTTACCATGCGTGGATAATGTCTACCTGCTCTCACAACTCAAGCTATTAGCTGTGCATTTTGTCAGGCGCACACACTCACTGTGTGCCCTTCACTGCACTTATCCTCCTCTGATAAACATAACGGCCGTTCCTGCGTTCTCACAGTGGCAGTCAGGTTCTATATGGGGCATGATTGTACCTGTTTTTCAGCTCTCTGGATAATTCTCCATATTGATACTCTTCACTTCTCACTTTATACAAAATGCAAAACTATATATGCACACATTTTCCCTTTAATCCTGTGCGGTAGGTC
>NW_018127897.1:2569226-2575345 GCF_001952655.1 Monopterus albus | reverse complement strand
TGCCCACACCAGAATAAAACAGTTTGTATACCCCCCCAATGCTGCGTGCTTTGCTACCCTTCCCCCTGGTCTCCTGCACGCACAGTATATCCGCCAGCAGACACTCTTTTCACCTCTAAAACATTCCTCACGAGCTCCTCCTTCAGGATCACTCCTACCCCGTTTATCTTCCTGTCCACACCTTCCTCTCCTTCTTTGACCAACAGTAGTCCAATTTCCGCCAGTACCCTGTAGGTCAACAGCACTGGTGGCGGTCGTTGTTAACCCGGGCCTCGACCGATCCGGTATGGAGTTCACCCTGATGATTCGCATGTTTAAATTGGCATGTTTTTACGTTGGATGCCCTCCCTGACGCAACCCTCTCTATTTATCCGGGCTTGGGACCGGCACATAAGTCACTGGCTTGCAACCCCTGTGGCTAGATTCCTGTGTAGTAGGTCAATCATGTTTGAATATTTTTGTAAAATGTGTAAGAGACATTTTTGCATTTCTTGCTCGAAGCCAGTGCTTCTTCTTCTTCTTACCTCCACTAGTAAAATGGTAATGGGGGGCAGCTGTGGCTGAGGAAGTAGAGCGTGTTGTTTCCTAACCACAGGATTAGCAGTTCGATTCCCAGCTTGTCCAGTCAACATGTTGAAGTGTCCTTCAGCAAGACACTGAATCCCCAGTTGCTCCCAGTGATGACACCAGTGTGTGAATGTGTGAGCATTTGGGAGTGCGAATGGGTGAATGGCCAAATAGTGTGAAAGCACCTTGAGTGTGCTGTAAAAAGCATAGAAAGGCGCTATACAAGTATAAGACCAAGACCATTTAATGAATAGATTTTTATGAAAAATGTAATCAGTGGATTTTGAGGAGGTAATACACTGTATGGCCCACTAAACAATCCATTAGTTGTTGGTGCTGATCCAGATCATCATCTGGGTCCAGGAATTTTTAAAATGATTCCTCACCACTGTCAATTTCAATACTTTTTCTTCTAACTCCATGCACAGTGCCTACAATGCTTGGTCATAAGATCTACAGTACCAACACCAAAGTCTGATCTGGATGCAAGTAATATTCCAGATGTGCTAATCCAGAATGTTCACATTTATTGGGCTCTCAGAAAAAGTACTACTGTGAGACAACTAAACTTGATCAAATTGTAGCTGAAACTCTATTGGCTCAGTAGGATGTCAATGCATTTGACATACGTATCTTCAAAAGTTACTGAGCTAGATACTGAAGAAAACCACCATTACTGAAATATTGTTTTTTTTTTCTTGAATAACTTTCAAACTAATAATGATATTAATGCAATTCAAAATGCTGGGCTTTCTCAGTGCTGTGTATGTGTATTAGCTTTTTTTTTATTATTCTGAACCCTTTACATTGCAATCAGCTAGCCTCCAAAGCTTGTGTCTACCAGTAGCTGGTGACACCCAATTGAACCTGGATAAAGGGATTAGACCTCAGACATTATGGAAATAATAAAGATCAAAAGAGGACCAGCAATGGTCAGACTGTTCAAGCAGGCAGACTGGTGGAACAGAGCCTTTTTAATTACCCTTTTAATTGCCCCTTTAACAGTATGAATTAGCATTTTAATGATGGGTATGTAATTAGGGTGGAAAAGGCCAGAAGAGCTGCAGGCTGCTAATGATGCCTCTCAGCTCAGAGATCACAGCAACAGGAGACAAGAGCAGCTGCACCTGAGCGTCGACACTCACTCTACCACTCAGCCAACAATGAACAGATGCTACATATACACATACATACAGAGAAGGACTTTGTGCACACAGACACATCTGTGAGTGCATACACACAAAAATTCCGCAGTCTCTGGGGTGAACAAATGGTGGCCATCTAGAAACAGGGAGAGCACAGTGACAAATATTTTCATATAAGTCCATGCCAAGTCTATAACAAAGGCTGATGAAATCATTACCCCAATCATTAAAACTATTAAACATGAAAGTAACCACATCATCAGTCACCACTTTGTAAGGGCAACTCATACAGTACCTGATGATTTTCTTTGCTGCTATGGAGACAGAAACAAGGACCATGTTAACAAATGTGCAAGCAAACACACACAGAAACACATCTATACACACAAATTTGATTGTGCACACAGATGCGCCTGCAAACAGCCAGCTTACAGTATAGTACACACACTCATGTGCATAGACATACATGTACTCTCACACGGTTCAGCCACACAGCCTGTCAGTGTAGCAGCCGAGCTTTGTGGACTTTAGCAATTACACTGTTTACAAAAGACTCTCCTAACATCTCCTTCAATCACCTAGAGATTGAAGGATGGTAAAGGATGAGAGTAGTTTGGCTAAAGGCTTTCCAGCTAATAACACTGTGTTAAAAATGACCATTAGGATTCATCTAACTTGTATGCAGAAAGGCAGAGATGTATATCTTCATGCCATTTCTGTGTGCCAGTCATTTGGCATCTGTGTTTACATGATAAGCAAATTGCTCAGCTGCACACAAAACACCAAAGGTGATCTAGTAATAGTCTCTTCTCAAGGAGCACACAGTTTTATTTCATATGAATATGTAACACTTGAAATAAGCCTAAATGAGACACAGTGCAGGCAGTAATTATGTGACATAATGGCTCCATGTGAAAAGTGGCAGCACATATAGCATTATTATCCAGTAATGATATCTGCAGTGTAATAATATACATCTTTCTCATCGAAAAGCTCAAGTATTGTGAATTCTTTTGTTTTGCATGTGATCAAATATAAATGTTCTTCTTCTCTTTGACCCTAATTTTATGCATTATGATTGTCATTCCACAATTCCACTCTACAACAAATGAGACATATTTTATAAGCTGAGAAGAGATCATATCTGACATGTAGAGTTTATTTCTGTGTAACCTCTAATGAGCCATTGCATTCAGTCTGAAACCTGCCCTTTCTTCTAACCAATCTTATTCTTAATTGCAGCCGCTCTTTTATAGGGTCCCAAACTTGGTTGTATTTAGCACTGGCATTAAGATTATTTAGCCAGAGCCTAGACAGAAATATGTAGACGGGGCTTGCATCTACAAGCGAGGGCTGTCATTGTGCAGTGCTGCTTCTGGGAGAGATAGTATGCTCTGGACGGCTGTCCTAATTATTTTTCCCAGAGATGAGGTCACATTCCTTATGGCTCAGTCATGGAGAGAGGAGAGCCTGTTATTACCAATTTGCAGACAAACAAGTGATTTGAGTTTTTTGCTCTAGTCATAATGATTCAGTTCAAACAAGCCAATGCAGAAACACAGTAAGGTAAACAAATAAAAAATAATAATCTTAATATTTAGGTCATGAGAGTTTTAATTAGGAACAATTCAACAGATTTTACTTATTTCCCCTGGAGTCACACAGGGCTATGGCATGATGACACAATGGGCAATAACACCATTAACAGAATATTACTGCTATTTGATATTTGATGTACGTAAAGCAAGCCTTTTGCAGATGGCTTAGTAATGTTCAGGGGTATTAGGCCTGTTGTCATGGTGAACACTAGGCTCCAGCCAACTGCTGGGGAAGTGGGGAAAATTATTATGATAATATGCCTTTCTTATCCTAATGGATTTGTTTCAAGTGATGTTAAACGTTGAACACCAAAGCAAAAGCAAAATAAAAAATAAAAAATTCTCTTGGATAGCTGGTATGTGTAAAATATGTATGATTGAGGGCTGAAGGTCAGGTTCAGCTGTAAAACTACAGTCATGGAGTTGATATGAGCTCAAGTCAAGTCTTGGTCAAAGACATTGTTTGTCACTGTAGTGACAAACATGAGGCCTTCGACACAGTATGAATAATGAATAATGAATCATGATCTACTTGCCTCCAAATCAATCAACAGAAAGCAACTGACCCTTTTCTAGACCCTTTGCTAAACCCAGCTAATTTTGTCAGCCAGGCTTTTCACCTGAGCTCTCATTTTTCACTGACAACTATGGATTTTACTAGCTGAAATGAGGGCTGTTAGAAGATATTTGTGAGCCTGAAAGGCTTTTAAAATAGTAGTAACCCTCACATATCACTTATATCATCCAAACTATTGTTTACTTTTTTGACATCATATGGTTCTATTTGTTGGCACACACATTTAGTCTCTTTTGTACAGTTATAGATAAACCAGTGTGAGTAATATTACTTATTTGTTCTTTGTTTAAGTTACCTGTGCTGAGTAGAGATGGCAATTTAGACACCTGGGATCGACCTGAAACATTAGTCATGTGTCCAGTGCAGTGTTAGGTATTTTTAGTCAGATAGATATTGGATAGATACTTTATGTATTAGAAATGTTTAGTGGAGATAGGATGTCTAGTTAGACTGTTAAATGCTTAGTCATGCTTATGAGTTTCTACAGGGTACATCTGGTCAAGGATAACTAGAGAGAAGAGTTGATGACTGTCAGCAGACAGGATGTTTAATATTATTATTATGACGTGTAGAACTGTAGACTTAGCCATAATGTTCCCATGTTCAGTCACGACATGTATTAGAGGTCGTGAGAATGTTTTTAGCTACACACCACTTAACCAACAGACATACACATTCACACGTTGATTTGTTTCATGTTTTGACTATTGCCAGAGCCAGCTGCAAAGCTGGTGAGAGAGAGACGTCTCGGTTGACGTTTCTGTGTAGTATGGGGCTAGCCCAACCGAGGGGATATAATGTATAGGCCTGGTGGGTTCAGGGTCTTTCATCTTACATCTGCCTGCGAGCAGTTTGGAGGTGCAAGATGCCTGAGCGTGTAATGTTAATTTTACCTGTGATCCTTTGAATAAATCAGCACTGTTTTGAAGTTACTTGGACTGTCTCGTCTCTCAGAGTTAGCAATGGTAACAAGAACCAAAGACCAACAGCAGCAATGTTTTGTTCTGCTGTTTTTACTATAGCTGCAGTTCAGCTTTTTGCCAGCAGGCTATGCACAGCCAGTTTTGAAATGCTTGCGACACATTTCAAAACACTGGCTGTTTCAAATATATCAAGATTCGAAATTGCCATCCCTATTACTGAGCTTGTCACTCATGGCAAAGGGCCTGAGGGAAAAGTTGGAGTGGCTAAGTCACACCTGTTAAATACTAACCCTAACCATAACCCTAACCCAAGGCAATGTTCCTAGATATTTATTTATAAAGTAACTGGATGATTTAGTAGTGTGGTTTAGTTAATTCAGTATTGCTATGTTAGTAAACAGACTTAACAATTGTTTCTGGATGAGCCAGTATATGTCTTCCTCTGTCTGTGTTCCTGTTGGGTCAATTTTTTTGCTGTTACACCAGTAGTATGTTTATTATATACAGCATGTCAGTTTATTATATTGTATAGTACTTTTCAATTGTTACTTACTGTACATGAGTTGTAGGATTGTTGGGAGCAACTGGGGGTTCGGTGTCTTGCTCAAAGACACTTTGACATGTTGACTAGACAAGCTGGGAACCGAACCGCTAATTCTCCGGTTAGGAAAGGGCCTGCTCTACCTCCTGAGCCACAGCCGCCCCCTGTACATGATATAAGGCTACAAAACTGAGATGAAAGTTACACTTTTACAAAAAATTGAAGGATGAGCACTAATGGTGACTCTGGCTAATGTAACACTATCTCTGTTGATGAGTTTGGCAAATATTGTTAGTCCCTAACTTTTTTATTGTAACATTCCTGTGGCTCCCACATATTGGATGCTTTGGTCCTAAACAGGGCTTTGCCTAACATAAACTTTAAACCCACAAATTATTGTAGTCAATTAATAAAAATGCTGCTTGGCTTTGGGAATAATGCTATGTTACTGTTGTTGGTAGTTAGCCGGATATGCTAATGTTTGTATCTTACCTAAGAGCAGATACACATGCTGGTCAATCTGTTCTTTACACTTTTGCTCTTATGTTTTTGGTTTTGGAAAGGTGATTTCGAAAAAGACACCAGCTTCAAAATGTTTTAGGTGAAGCTGTTACGGCAAACCGTGTAGGTATGTATATGTATATATATAAAATTCCCCACTCGCCCCCCACTTTGGGGCGGTCTTGTATTCCTTCCTTCAAGCTTGGGTCCTCTACCAGAGGCCTGGGAGCTTGAGGGTCCTGCGCAGTATCTTAGCTGTTCCTAGGA
>NW_018127897.1:2557363-2568717 GCF_001952655.1 Monopterus albus | reverse complement strand
CTCACTAATCCTCGGCCTCCTTCCTTCCGCTTAGTGTACAGTCTCAGGATGCTGGACTTGGGGTGAAACCCGCCGTGCATTGTAAGGAGCTTCCTTGTCTTGATGTCAGTGGCCTGTATCTCCTCCTTTGGGAAGCTTATTATGCCAGCGGGGTACCTGATGACCGGCAGGGCATAAGTGTTAATCGCCCGGACTTTGTTCTTTCCATTCAGCTGACTTCTCAGGATTTGCCTTACTCTCTGCAGGTACTTGGTGATTGCTGCTTTCCTTGCGGCCTCTTCATGGTTCCCATTTGCCTGTGGGATCCCAAGGTACCTGTAGTTGTCCTCAACATCTGCTATGTTGCCTTCAGGTAGTACAATCCCCTCAGTTGTTACTACCTTTCCCCTCCTCTTTACCATTTGACGACACTTATACAGTCCAAATGACATTCCAATGTCCTGGCTGTAGATCCTAGTGGTGTGGATCAGTGAGTCAGTATCTCGTTCACTCCTGGCATATAGTCTGATGTCATCCATGTAGAGGAGGTGGCTGATGGTTGCTCCATTCCGTAGTCAGTATCCATAACTGCTCTTGGTGGTGATCTGGCTGAGGGGGTTCAGGCCTATGCAGAACAGCAGCGGGGACAGAGCATCTCCTTGGTAGATACCGCATTTGATGTTGACTTGTGCAATTGGCCTGAAGTTGGCCTCTAGGGTTGTTTTCCACGTTCCCATTGAGTTCTTAGAGTCCTGTCGATGTTGTACAGTTCCAAGCATTACAGGATTCATGTGTGAGGTATTGAGTCATAGGCTTTATTGTAGTCAATCCAGGCAGTGCACAGGTTGGTATGCCTGGTCTTGCAGTCTCGAGTGACTACTTTAACAACCAGTAGCTGGTGCTTTGCTCCTCCGGTGTTACTACTAGTTCCTTTCTGGGCACTGCTGATGTATTGAGCCAAGTGCCTGCTCATCTTAGCTGCTATGATGCCTGACAGGAGCTTCCGTGTTGTGCAGAGGCAGGTTATTGGGCAGTAGTTGAATGGTACTGCTCCCTTCTGAGGGTCCTTCAGGATCAGGACTGTCTGGCCTTCAGTTAACCACTCAGGGTGGGTTCCATCCATTAGTAGCTGGTTCATTTGTCTTGCCAGGCACTCATGGAGTGAAGTTAGCTTCTTTAACCAGTAGGCGTGGATCATGTCAGGGCCTGGTGCTGTCCAGCTCTTCATACTTGAGACCCTCTCTTGAATGTCTGCCATTGTGATGATTACTGGGTCTTGTGCAGGGAAGTTGCTGTGGTCTGCTCTTAGGTCCACCACTGTCCACTGGTCATTGTTGTTATGTGATGCCTTCTTCTCCCATATGCTCTTCCAGAACTGTTCAGTCTCCAGCCTTGGTGGGTCTGAGGCCCGCTCTTGAATATCTCCCATTGTGATGATTACTGGGTCTTGTGCAGGGAGATTGCTGTGGTCTGCTCTTAGGTCTAGCAGCCACTGGGCATTGTTGTTGGGCCATATATATACTGTATATGTGTGTGTGTGTGTGTGTGTGTTCGGACTCAGAAAAAGGCAGAATTCGGACTCAGGCTTGACCAGGTAAATGCATTTTAATAACAGAACTGAGAAGTGGTCAGAACCGGTCACGTCAGCCGATCTCAGGGCAGCGGGGAGTGCTGGGATGACTGGACTGCTAGAGCTACAACCCAAGGTTGTAGAAGAGGCGCAGCTGGCTAAAGAAAAGCAGAGGATGAGAATGAGTTACAGGGATGCTACAGTAATGGCAATGCTAATAGTTATACTGAGGATCTGAGTAGCAGAATTTACTGGTTCTAGGCAGGTGAGCGTCGTAGGCTAAGAACACAGTCCAGGGGAGGTGTAGGAGCTGGCACAGGAGATCACCGGTCCGACGTGCAGTACTACCGTCGTGGTGAGGCTCAGGCTTGCAGCAGATGGCAAGCAGGTAGTAAGATGGTGTGCGGAAGGCTGACAGTGGAGATCCAGAACTATGCAACCAGTTGGTCTCCTCGTCCTGAGGAGTGTCACCTGGAGAAACAGTTCACAGTCCAGGCACCAAAATGTGCTGATACAAAAATGGCTGAAACCACCAAGCAGAGGGTACTCTGGTCCTTAACACAAGTCCACAGAAAACAGTTCAAACAGAAAGTGACCCTTCAAAAAAAACAATAAGGGCAATCAGTTCGTTACTACCTGAAATCAGGTCCTACAATCTAGAAAACAGGTCATACACAAGCAATCTTAGTCATGAGAGCAAAGACAGGTTACCAGCAGGAACACAAGAGATCATCTGGCTCCCTTTAAGTACTAGTCTGGTAATTGAGAGCAGGTGTGCCTCGCTGCCTAGAATGCATTCCCACCTGTGTGGGGGCGGAGCTACTGTGACAGCCCGTGCCAGCTGAGCTGGGGGTGGACAGGGCCACGGGCGTAACAGAAGCGCCACTCTTACTGTGCTATACCACTTCCATACTGTTTGAAATCCACAGCTCAACAACCCTGCTGTGTTAGTTGGTTCAAGCTACTGTAAAAACTTATGTAGTGTATTGACTATCATTGTATTCATAAAGGTTATCTAATGAACAAAACTGCAACAGTATAGTACACATTAATATCCTTCCATGTAGATAACAGAGTGACATCTGAACTCATACTGGTCATATGGTGGCTACCATCACATTTTCTTTCATTCCAGCTTTTTTCTTATCAAATTTGATATTTCACAGCACCCACTCGCCCATGTTCACAATAGGATGAGACGATTATGCTGAAGGTCACCCTGACATCCAAGCTGAATGAATGACATTTAGAGTACACTTTCCTATTTTTCACCATTTTCTTTGAAAGGCTTTACTCTACTATGCACACATCCACAGATGTACACATTACAGACACACACACACACACACGCCACACACAAACACACACACAAACATAGCTGCTACTAAATTCTTGTATTTTACTGCAGTGAGTTAAATATACAGTACAGTAGTGACTGGGTCCTGTGGGCACTCTGTTGGTCTCAGATCCAATATAGAAACACAGAAAACTACACTGACTCCTCAAACATTTATCCATAATTTTCAAAGGAATAGTGGTTACGCATACTGATTGCTCAAAATAACAACAACAGACTTACTGCATGTATTATCTAATGACCCTTCAGGATAAAGGATAACCCCAGGATTATGAATAATTTTGGTTGACTTTGTTTTAAAAATAGAATACAGTATCACAAAGAAAAATATTAATCTCTGAAGTAATTATTAATCATAGAAACATTTTTTTCAAGTTGCCTGAGTTTCCATATGCATGTAGTTTGCAGCAGTATGATTCTTATTATAAGAATTCTCTTTCTTATATCAGTTGAACATTTGTAGCTGGTACTTATTAGAAGATGGTATTTCTTCTAGCCCTGGTGCAAAAGGACATGTCTCTTTGTGCTCCCATCCAGGATAATCAAGTCATCCTTGTCCACATGCCTCCCTGTAGCTCTCCTCCAGCACCCTGACCTTTATCTTTAGCTAAATCTTATTTGCCTTCAGGACTTTATAGTGGTTTTCTCTCACTCATAATGTATTTGCACTGTCCCACAGACCTTTCATTGCTATGACATTTGACAAAAATCTTAATGGTAAGATATTTCAGTCCCTGGATTCATTTGCAGTGGACCTTGAGTGAATTCTTTTGGAAGCAGTAGGGAGATAGATTGTCTCCATGGTTCAAGGAGATTACCTTTTTGGATGTGTGCTCAATTAAGTACTTCCTGAAATCATAAAAATACTCTGGAGCAAAAGCAAAACAACAACAACAAAAGAAAAACCTTTGTGGAGTTGTTATTGTTTGTTGTCTAGTGAAAGAAGAGTTTAATGAACTATAATCATAAACTGATCATTAGTGCTGCCTGTTAGACTCTTTCTCTTTATTGACACTGAGTGGAACACAAAATACAAAGTTCAAGAGCTTGCAGGTTTAAAATAAAAAAATGATGTTCATTGTATGAAAGGTTCATCTTGCTCTCCAGCTATTCATGTGATGTTTTGTTCCTTGTAATGTTTATAGTATTGCCTTTATGCAGACTTTTTTGTCTGTTTATTTGTTTCTTCCATTTCCAGTTTTGTCTTTTAACTTGTGTTTAGTGTCACAAACTGTGAAAAACACAATCCAAAGTCTCAGTTCTGATCAATTCATACAGCTTACTATACAATTCTCAAAGTTGGGACACACATCCACATCTCTGGAGAGGTCATATGGCCATCACAGCATCCAGAGAAGATACCGTATCTCTGACACAGGGTTAGACCTAGCTACAGGCATACCATTATCTAGTGTACACTATGTTGTAACAGTAGCTTAGTGTGGGGCAACATGTACAACAACTTAACCAGTGTGATGATGCAGGTTATTAAATCATTAGTATTATTTGCCTTGGTCTCCAACACTGTTTTAGCACTGAGGTCGTAGTGAAGGTGTTGTATTGCACTACATTATCTTGAGAGGTGTTTCTAATATTCTGCCCCCTTTGTGTATGTACATGTAAATATGGAACACAGATATTAGAAGTGCCTTTCTGTATAATGTCATCCAGTACAACAATCCATTTAAGTGTGACCACATAAAAAAAAATTACAATTTACAGATTTACCATAACTTCACCAAAAACATATGAGCTTTGTGAAGATAGGCCGCATGTTATGGCAAGGATATTGCACTGGATTGCAATATCACAAGCATTTTTTTTCTGTTTCTTGGCTGAAAAGGATAATTAATCCTGCAGAAACACTGAAGGGCAAACTCAGTAACAGGTGTGTCCAACAACAAAAACACATTACCTGAAGTGACCAGCCTGCAGATCATCTGAGAAGCACCACAGAGAGAAGATGTCTGTGTACATATTGCTCTAACACTGAAAAACAATGTCTTCCAGAGAGGTCACCAAAACAAATTTCAAAGGAAGCATTTCACTGAGGGAGCCTTTCCCATTCGTGCCTTCTGCAGGACTTAGTGACACTTCAGGATCAGATGGTTGCGTCAGGTTTTTATGAACACCTAGTGATTTTTTTTAACCACAAAATAAAAACTCTCATACAACTGTAAACAACCAGAGATGTTGCTGTGTCTTTCTGTGAATAGGACGGTTTCTGTAAGCCTGCAGTTGTGGTAGTGTCGGTGGTGGGGGTAGAGGAGAAGCGGGGGTGGGGTAGAGGGAACCAGTGACATTCTTCAAGGCCATTGTAAGATTAAAGACCCAGGCTGTCGTGCCTCTGATCATATATTCACAAAAGATACCCTGTGAAGAACATATCTTTAAAGAGAGGCTGGTTGAAAATAAGACCGCCACTTGTGAATATTTGTAGCAGCCTATTATACATATCATATAAATGGTCCATTACTGAGTAAGGAGATTACACTCCAGAGAGTTTTTTTTTTTTGTTGCCCTTCTCATTTTCTGTTTGCTCTCTTTTTAGGCACAATCCTATGAGCAGCTGCCTCTAGTGTATAGAGCTTGTCCTCTGATGCGTCATGTACAGAAAAGTCATGAATCCTTCATTTGGATTTAGCTAGGAGACTGCTATCTTTATTTAATTTCATTTATTTGTTTATTTTTGTGATCATTATAATGTTATAGCACTGTGGCACTGAGCTCGAAGAGCACAGATTTAAAAACAAATACTAACAGCCTTGGGCACAATGTGCAACCAGAAGCATTTATGCAGAAATGAAAAATGTCAGTAGTGCTTCCTTCCTTAATATTCCCTATTTCATTGGCACATAACACTGGCCTGTGACTCATGAACATAAAATCAGTGCAAACAATACAGTAAAATGAATAATGATTAATATAAGTTTCATCTTGTGTTTGCTTCAGTTGATGTGGCCTTGGGTCCTTTAATGGTCGTGGCAAAGTGGGAAAATGTAATAGCTTGCTATTCTGCATGTCCTTCAAATAAAATGTTCCCATAATGGATTCTCACTGTTAGCTATATATACATATACTGCACCATAAGCCTTGCCCTTTCTGTATCATGCCGAAGTTCATCAAAAAAAAAAAACAGCTAGAACACAGGATTACAGCCTCTTCACAAGGGCAGTGAATGGCTAAGCTGCTGAGAAGTATTAATATAATAATCAAGTGTTTCAGGCTGCTCTTAATTCAATTGTCTGTCCTAACATTTCCCAGCAATGTCAATCAATGTGCCTGCCTTGTCTTTAAAGCAACAGAGGAATTATCATTCTGGCACCATTAAAACATCAATGTCTCATTTCTGCTAAATGGCAGAGGAAAGATAATTGGCATGTGTGCATGCATATTAATTAACTGATAACGAGACGATAAGGCCCCTCTCTATCTGCAGGTGTGGAGCCACTAATCAATTGGCAGTGAAATGGGGTAAAAATGTGCTTCTTTTATCCCACTACTGAAATTAAAAACCTATTTAGTACCACATTTTCCAACAAAGTGCTTTTCATTTATCTTCTCCAGCACATTATTCAATCACACTTTCCATTTGTATAATGGTAATATTTTCATGTAATTTCCCACTGCCTCTGAGATGAGTATTTTTGATATGGCTTTATGAAATGGCTATTCCATTCCAGTGCCATTCACTTGCTGGTAATAAACTTACAACCTATATTTCAGATTAAATGTCTTCAGCAAATGGAGCCAGCCTCAGATGTCTCACAGCAATTTAGGAAGATCACTTCTGCTCCCTGGTGGCAACAGAGGGAACTGCTTTGCTGTTAGTCATTGCCCCTTGGTGGCAGAGAATGGAAAGTGCTGGAATATCTTTGTAACTCATGGCAGCATGTTGTTGTTTGCAGTATAAAACACCCACTGTCTCTGACTGTCTGAATAAAAAGCAGTAAATGTTTTCTGATATGCATAGGATGCTATGTAGTTAGAGAGGTGCAAGTTACCCACAGCTGACACATAAGCAGACCATCTTAATGCCTTGCTACATTGACCTGCAGCAGAATTTGAAGAGTTTTAAAAGTGTGTTGTAACTATCAGCCTTGACCAGAGGTGTGTGTGAGCTCCAGAGGAGGAGATGAGAATGAACATATAACTGCTGTGAAAATCAAAAAACGGTGCAGGTATAAGGCTGACAATGAATATAAAAGGCAAGACAGGTACACAGTGTTTAAATCAGCAGATTTATTACCAAATGGTTTCTGGAATATGAATATAAGAGCTGGATTTCTTCAGAAGTGGGTGTCTCTTTCAGTATGTGTAGCCCCAATGATACAGAGGTTGATGGACAGTAGTACAGCATCGCCTCCTCTTCCTGAGAGGCTCTCCTTCACCCCGGACAGGCCAACCTGTAACCTGTAGGTACACACCATAACACAGAATCACACTGCCCATCTCTGTCACCACACAACCCATTTGTCATGTCAAATAGCCTCAGAGACACATAGTGGCCAAGTTATAGAGGTGATTGTGTCAGTGTTACCCTGATGCAACAGTCATAAATTGCTTGCTTTACAGGGAGACACTACTGTATCCTAGCTCACTGATAGAAGAGAATGAGTAGACTTCGTCAACTAGTAAAATGGGAAAACATGATGGTGAATAATGTTTAAGATTTTATGTGAAAGGAAAAAGTTTTATGTAACATGTTTCTTACTTTGAGAATAATTGCGGATGAGGTGTAAAGGTGGCACTCAGCTGGAGATCTCCGTTGTTTTGCCTTTGTCTTTGTCTGTTGTTTCACTGCTGTCCTCTGCAGGTGCCTCCTTTGTGGAAGTGGCTGTTTTCAGCTTTTCCTCAGGCTTTTCAGCAGGGTCCATCACTGTAGCGCCCCTGCTTGTGTTGCAACCCATGATTTGACAGAATCTAAGAGTCTACAGTGCACTGTTGAGCTGATGGGAGGCCAGAGGCATATAGAGTATAACAACACCGGTCATAACCTTAAAACCTCTATGAGTGTTGTGGACTCAGCTGCTTTCTTCTCTATAGCAACCTTGAGACTTCCTGTTGTGTTTGGGCACCTGACCTTATGTTATTTCATGAGCCTTTGTCTCCCTATTTGTAATTACCTCCTAAGCAACGCTGGTTGAGAATTAACTGTGTAGCATGCCAAAACATGGTTACTGATAAACACTGAAGGGGACTGCATGTCAGAACTGGGCAGCCATGCTTATGTACTTTCACAAAGTGGATGTGCTGGGAGTTTCTGGTTTCATTCAGTCAGAGAAGCTTAAATGATGGTGAAAAGGTTTTTTCACCACCAAGTGAAAAGGTCAGTCAGTACTTTAAACTGTTAGTGAGACCCTTGGTCACTAAGTACTGTACTGGTGTGCCAAGTAAAATATATTTTATAAAGTTTCTGATTATAATGACTTTATAAAAACAGAGTGCAGCAGAGTGAGACCATGAGACTCAGCCAAAACCAGAGTAAGAAATGAAAATTCATCAGAATCCAAAATGTGAAAACTTTGCCACAGAATAAAGAGAATGTTTTAATGAGTAAAAGTGTAAAGAGAAAGACGAACACAACATTGTCAAAGAAATGTGTTAAATGTGTCTTTATTTGACAGTGACTGCTTTACAAAGACTTTGTGTTTATGAGTTTATGATGACATATGATGAATATGTGATAAGTATTGTAATAAAACATTTAAAATCCCAGACATATTTTAAGACATATTGTCCAATCTCTTGTCTTTTTTTTTAAGTTTTGGTTATCTAGTCAGAAAAGCCCAAAACCATAAATATGCAAAAAAAAAAGTGTAATGCCTGAACACAAACACAAGCTGTGTCACTGAGAGGTCCACGGTTAATGCATGCTCATTAACCACACATACTTTAAGTTTCCACATAACACTTCAAAAAGTTATTTCAACAAGTAATGTTTATGCATGTGTGAGTTAAATTCAAATGTCATTCAATGAAACATTGTCTCTTTGGCAATGAATGTGAAAACAGTCTCGGTCAAACAGTGCATCATTCTGCCCAGTTGACACTCTGTCAGAATTAGCTCGCTATCCTATTGGATCAGCCCTGATATTAAGTAGTAGTATTAAACAGTAATGTATTATTCTTAACAATTCTATCTACATACTTCAAGTATCACTGAATAAAGTTTTATGCTGTTGTAACTTCTGTCTTTATTTTTATGAAGTAGTAAAAAATAATGTTCTTCTGTTTTCAAGTCTCAACTTATTTTTTTTTTATGTCAAATATACTCAAGAAAGTATCACTACAGAATTTAAAAAAACAGGTAAACCACATTAGAGTGACACTGAGCACTAATAGTATCAGAATCTAGACCATGACCTACTTCAAACTCACAACAGCAGACACTTCCACTGACCAGTATGACTACAATCTTCTACCACTGGCTGCTGAGCTGGATTTCCTTATTCAAGGACACCTAGACACTGTTGGTGTAAAAAAAAAAAAAATAGTGTAGAGCAAAAGAGCAAACCAGTGTAGATGTCGCTTTGAGCTGAAAGGACCTGGTCTAAATGAATTCTTGAGCGATACCTGTAAAGGAAGACAGAGCTGCTGACATAAGCCCTTTTCAGACATGCACTGCAGCCCTGAACTTATCTAAACATTACCCTGTAGGTGAAAACGCAAATGTCTGAGTCAGTTGGACAGGACATTAAACAGATTTTACCCTGCCAGCTTTCTAGTACAAAGTTCATGTAATGTCCGATTGAGCCCATGTGTGAACAGAACAGGTTAATGTCTGGATAATTTACACCAAGCTAACTGGTGTACTGATGATGTTTCTATCATGCAACTGACACAAAACTGAACTAAAATGTTTGGATAGTATAAAAAGACAAAGAGATTCTGGAACTTCTGTCATTAAGGTCTGATGCCAAAATTGTCAGACAAATTCAAGAAACAGCAGTGCAGTTTCCACAGTGTATTCTTTGCGTCATGACCTGCCTCCTGCACACTGCCCAGGCACATAAACCAGAGTATTTTCAGCTGGAGAGAACACATCTATCTCCTGCTGTGTGCTACTGAACATGTGTGAAAGGGCAACTGCATGTCTGGACTTGAATCTCCAGACATGTCCAGAGGTCATATGTGAAAACAGTTATAGCTGTTATAGAAACAGGAGCAGAGTGAGACTTCATGCTCCTCTCTAATTCTAGGGCAGGTTAGGCTTTGTAACTGGAGACGACTGGTACTGATCCTGGTTCCTTCTTGTGACACGATCGCTCACCACATTCCTCAGTCGCCTCTGCCAGGCTGACTGGTCTGCCATACGAAGCCTTTTTGCTGAAGGACCATCATCTCCCGCCTCCTCCCCTCTGTCTGGTGACATTGCAGGGCATGGCCTGTTGGGAGACCAGCCTGTTCTGACCATGTTATTGATCTCACGCAGACGCTGTGAAAACAGTAAGGAATTTTTCCGTTAACACTGTACACAGTTTAACTGGTGTAATTTCAAGATGACAATTTGACCAGTGAAAAGCTTTAACATTATGCCCACATACCTCTGGGGGACTTGAACTGAAGTAGTAGGAGAGCGAGGTTTTACAAGGGGAGGTGGTTTCAGGGTCCAACAGTGAAATGAAGATGGGGTGGCTGCTGGACACCTGACGTCTGCGAGGAGATGCTCTCTGCTCTTGGGGGTATGGAGATAAAGGTGGAGTATCAGCCTGCATAAAAGTTAAAAATGTCCAAAATCTCAGAAGATGGAGTGTTACTGTTTATTACAGTATTTTACAATTGAAGGAATTGGATTATAGTAATCTCAGTTTTTCTCCTTTTCCTGCTCAGTTCAGTCAAACTTCAGCAAAATTCATACACCTGAAATGGTTAACTTACACCTGAGGTCGAGGCAAGCTGACCAGCAAAGTCCCGCATCTTTTTCATGTAGACCTCGTTGTAAAAGTAGATAAGATTGCTCCTCTCCTCCCGACAGGATCCTGGATAATGTTTTGATGGTGTGCTGGGGGTCAGGTCACTGCGGTCTCCATTATCTGTAATCACCAATGCAATAAATAACAATGTATAGGAAGGAGCAACATCGCTCTCTAGCTACATAACATCTGGTTTCTGGCTAACCCTAGATATGCTGTATAAAAGGTTTTAGTTAAAGGGAACATGGTGGTGGAGGAGCCAAATGGCAGTCATAAAAAAATGAGAATTTTGTGCAAAATGATGTTAGCATTGTTGATGTGTCAAGCTCTCAATGTACAGAATAATGTACTGATGTTCATGAGGCAGTGTGTGCTTTAATCAGCTTGTTATCCTGTGGCTGCTACTAAATTAGCATTGTTTCAGCAACTTGCATAAAATATCTTATGTCAACCAGCTGATTTATCTCTAGGTAATCGTGTGATGTTCTTATTCCGTTCTGCTACTTCCACATGCAGATGAGTAACTTTTTAA
>NW_018127897.1:2553494-2557278 GCF_001952655.1 Monopterus albus | reverse complement strand
GCAGACCTGAGGACAGAAACACTTTGTGTTTATAACTGTTAAACCAGTGTAACCATAATACACACACATACAAAAAAAAGTACATTTTCAATATTGTATGTTAACGTCATGACACAGTTTTAATTTTCAGTAACATCCTAAGTCATACATCTTTTATTTGATTTATCCACTATTTAAAACAAATCAGCTTCTGAGATGGACATGTACTGACTCTAGTTGATTTATTAACCTTTATTTATTTTTGTTATGCTTACACTTTTCTTAGCATGTGGCAGAGACTTGTAGCACTTCATTATGTGCTTGAAGGGTATTTCCCTCTCGGTAATCTATGAAAAAAAAGACAAGAAAAAAGAAAATTCCTTAAGCTAAGAGTCGATTTTGTCAGGAATTCCAGGCAAAAATCTCACACCTGCATCAGTTAGTTCAATGATTCAGCATTTAAAATTAAAATATACTACTAGTATTATGAACTATGGAGGTACTCTAGGTACATTTGATTTAGTACAGCAGCATATTGCTAGAACCATAAGGAAAAAAGTAGGCTACCCTCTATTTCATCTAACAAGAAAGTTGGTTGAAATAATAGTCAATTACAAACTGAAATATAGTTTAACATTCATGGCCCAAAGAAGCATCTAATACAATATCATAAATGCTCTCGACGTGTCCACTGTATCCTTTGTATTATATTGGTATGTTTTAGTGTCATTCCCATTGTGTAGTACCCAAATTAATCCACTGTCACACACAGACAGGTGACAAATAAAAGGAAAAACCAACATAAAGTGTCTCAGTAAGGTGCTGGGCCACCATGTGCCACCAGAACAGCTTCAGTGCACCTTGACATTGACTCTATAGATCTCTGGACTCTACTGGACACCATTCTTCAAAAAGATATTCCCTCATTTTGTGTTTTGATGATGGTGGTAGAGACACTGCCTGACATGTCGCTCCAAAATCTCCCAAATAGTCTCCACTGGGTGGAGAGCCGGTGACTGTGAAGGCCACAGCATATGATTCACATTATTTTAATACTTAAATCATTCAGTGAGCCCTCATGTCTTGTGTATGGGGGCACTGTCATCCTGGAAGAGACGTGTCATCTATTCAGGTTTTTCTTTTAATTTGTCACCCATGTGTACATTATATCTAATTTATTTAAGTGCTGTTAATGTACATGTCAAAATCTGAAAAATGTCCCCATTGCCATAAAAAAAGTTGTCAAGTTTCTTCTCATCTGCACTGATTACGTTACCAAATCAACAAATGATCACATATGTAGATACTGTATATCAGACCCCACCTTAGCTATGATGTAGATGGCACACATCAGCAGTTGGTCCAGGTGATGGCCTACCATGAGATAGTTGCAGTAGACCAGAGAGTACTCAAAACAGGTCCAGATCTTCAACCGTAACTCATCAGAAATTCCCATTATGGAACATAGCTCCCTCAGACGCTTTCCCATCAGGCTGTAAACCTGAAGCAGAGCAAACACAACTGCACTTAACATAGTAGAACATACATATGAACTGTTATTTTGAGCCACAGAACACAAGATCATTTAACACAGTAGTGGGCTGTTGGTGTGGTAGATGAGCTGACCTTACGAGCAAACACATGGAGGAAGCTGCTGCTCCGAGGCCTGTTTCCAGCTGATGGGGAACACTGATGGTCAGTGCTGTCAGCTCCCAAACTGCCACCCACTGATGAAAACAGAGGTGACCAGTACATTTATAAAATGTATTAAACCAAATAGTGCATCAAAAAAGAGCTTTAATACACTGTCTCTACAGTACCTCCTGGAAGGCTTCCATCAGGGTGCAGTTCTGTTCTCTGTGGATCTTCTAGCTGTGTAGGAGGCATTACCTACAGATGACACAAAGCCCTCAATCAGCCATGAATCAAGAAATACTGTACTACTTTAATACTTTGGTTTTCTTGATAAAAGATCATTACACTATCGTAATGTTCAAAGGAAAAATATTTTAATCATATTTCTAATGTAACCGGAAATGAATCACGTAACACCTGGAGACAGGTTAAGAGTTTTTAGGAGTTACTGCCAACCTGCTGGCAGGTAGGCAGATGACCCTCATTGGCTCTGATTTCTTCCCACAGCGATGAGTTGCTGGTCCAGGCCAAGCTCTCCAGGACTTTCTCTTTCACTTGAGTGAGGTGTCTGGCATCAGAGTGATGCAGTGTCACTTCAATCCACAGCACCAGCTCAGTCACCTGGGGAACGAGTGTCAAAGCTTAAAGGGACATGGCTAACACACCTTTTTTCTTTAAATCACTGATTCAAATCCCAGAGCATGTTAAACTATCCACACACACAGACAGGTATACACCTACTGTACACATACAATATATACCAGCTGAACTAGACTGGGAACGCACCTTCCAGAAGTCATATGCTGGCAGCTTGAACAAGTGAAGGAGCAGAGGTAAGTCACATCGCAGACAGCTTGAGTATATGGTAATCTCCAGACAGCAGACCACCAGACAGCACTGGAGAAGATCATTCTCTAAAATGCCCTGTTACAAAACACATGCACAAATGCTTTACTTCAAAGCACCTAAAAAACTCACAATAATTCTGAAAGACATAAACACGTGGTAGGCTATAAGGCTTTATGTGCTCTCAGTGACTGATCATACAGTCTGTGATGTTCCAGTAGCGGCCACAGGGGGACAGTACACTCACTGAAATGCCACTGACACCCTGGCTTTTCCCCTCTCGACTGACAAGATCTTCCAGGATTCGGTAATACCAGACTTCAGCCTTACAGCAGCACTTTACTGCCAACTCTGTGAATGATATCACATAGATCATATTATGTGACGTGTTGACAGCACGAGCTATGGACCCTTTTACAAGGGGAGCCTGGCGAAGATAGGCAGCAACAAAGCTACAGACAAAAACTAATTGCAAACGTTAAACATAACAATGAATTAAAAACATTAAACATAATCAAATATATTAAACACAACAGGCTAATAATTGTGGCTAAAACAAGAAACAGATATCATTTTCTGTTTTTAAAAAACTGTTCATCCAATAATCCAACAAACTAAAACAAAAGACTTTTTGCAAATAGGGCATTCATCATGGATTTAAACTGAGTCATTGCTCCCAGTGTTGTCAGTTTCATTTCCTTCTGCAGATTGTTCCAAGTAGCCACAGCTGATTGCACAAAGGCGCCCATTTCAGTTCTCACAGTTGGTACAGTCAACAAATACAAAACTTGAAATCTGAGATTGTGCATGGCAGGTTCTGTGAAATGAGTTTGCAAAGGTTTTTTGATTGATTTGATTTGATTTATTCTTTCAAGCATGTAAAGACAGTTGATATATCAACACACATAATTTTACACATATCCAACAAATGCTAATCCAATATCAATGTGCTTATACCTAGTACATGCTTGAATGGAGTAGGAAGAAGTCAGACTTATCCAGTCCTACCCCATGACATCATCTTACCATCATTGGTTTGCAAGCAGTATCTCTACATAGATAATTCTCTTCTACACCACACAAGTAATATACTAAAAAAATATAAGAGTGTTAACATTCTTACATAATTACATTCTTAAATAATTATCTTCTACACCACACAAGTAACATACTAAAGAATTAATACAAGGTGTTAACATTCATACACCACACCCACAATGTTCCATCTAATTAATCATTAAACCTGTTCTTGCATATATCTTGATTGACACATACCTTTATATTTATGTTTAAACTCATCAATTCTAGTACTATTTTTTATGTC